>NC_048279.1:6169771-6486437 GCF_009762535.1 Notolabrus celidotus | reverse complement strand
CAGTGATGAGCATGGGCAGTTTATTGTGATAGGAAATCACAGCAGATGAGAGCCAGCAGGTTATTATGTGTTTCCAAACATTGACTTCAGTGTTAGGGAGAAAGGAGAGGAGAGTAGATAACAATGATGACTGTTACAAGACACACAGGGGCCACCAAGTCACAATGTGTTTCAATTCAACGTTTTCATGTGAACAAATTACATCTGTTGGCCACATGTTGTTAGCATCAAGGGGGGACTGTGAATGCTAATCCTCTGCTCTGACATGTGCTGACATGCTTTAAGAGTAAGCAGCATATTAACTCATTATGGGGCAGCCAATTAGAGGGGGAGGGGGAAGTGAGAGAAAAAGGTAATGCAAATAATTACATAGAGGGTAAGAAAACAAACATGAATATCACCAGACCATCTCTGAACTTAGACGACTACCTAACTGAACACCTGATGAACCTATAACCAATCCTTTTCGAAGCTCCTATTTGTTCAGCACTGTTAACACCTGAGCTCAGTATTTTTAACTCTTTAGTAGCTGTAAATGTTGTTTCACTGTGTTTTCTAATTGGCCTTTAACTTTCTACAGCATGTGCTGTTCAGGGAATATACTGGTGTACTGGTGTTTTGTGGATGAAAACGTCCGCCTGTCACTGGTGAGCGGGTGTGAAGTGAAGGCTATGATTTGTGGCTGTAAAACAGAAACATGGCTAGAAAGAAAATGAAATAAACTCAACTGCTAAAACTGGTTCAGATTATTGTAACTCCTTTTATAGTCATTTTATCATTGTATTTATATTACTAATAAAATATTAAGCCCAGTTTTAAACAACAGTTCCTGTTATGAAATTATAGCTAGAGTTGCTCCTCCAAAACGACGCTCCTGCTCACATGCACGAGCACCGCTGATTCGTGACCATATGATGGTGACTGATACAAATCCAGTCCTCGGCACATGTTTGTGTTTTGCACTACCTCAACTCATGTCTCTCTCAGCGGTAAGAAAACACCAAAACATTCTCATAGTGAAAGTTATAAACACAAACAAACATGAAATGTACGCTTTGCAGGAGGCGGGCAGAACGGCAGGACAGGATTTGATTGGTTTCATCATTTGGCTCCTGATGGCAGGGATTGGTTGGTGTTTTCCCAGGTTTACTCCGGCTGTAGATAGCAGCTTTTTTTTAACCTTTTTTTTAAGAACACATTATGTATTGATTACCATCGGGACATAAAGATCATTTTAACCAGTATAACAAAAAGTGGATCTAAATCCGACTACAAACCCCAGCTTTAAGAGGCCTACTTTCAATAAAGGCTGTCAAACTATTTTATTTTATTTTTATTTCAATTAATCTCTGAATTTCAACAAGTAATTCGTGGTGAACAGGTATTTATTTGAATTAGAATCCCTTCAGGTTAAAACAAGACCCCTCTGTGAACATTATCCCCCTTTTTACCCAGCTACCAACCAAAGACAAACACAAACTGACACAAAATATGGACTTAAAGATGGTTGTATTAGTTTGGAAATGATCTATGTACAGATAGAAAACCGTCCCTCTAATACCAGAGTTGCTCGTGCCATGACTAACGATCTAATCCACCTTATGGCAGTATGAACAAACATCAAACTTAAAGCTCCTGTGAGGAATTTTTTAGCTTGTTATAAAAACACCCTGATATAAATTGTGATGCCTCTTTGTGACCTAAAGAAAAATTAAAATCATCTGCAACAGGATTGACAATTTTTTTATTTTAATGTGAAATGCCTGTAGCTGTTGTGAGGGAGTAGGTGTCACAAAACTAACACAAAGTAACCCTTTTTATTTTTTACACTGCAAATTAATAACATTTGACTTTAAAATGAGGCAGCTTGAGATTTTTCACCTCTTATATTTGTATAGGGCAAGATAAGCAAAGAGACAAGAGGTATCACTTTGTCCACTGGGGGCGCCAAAATAATGCATTCAGAAAGGTCCTCAGAGGAGCTTTAATATCACAGTTCAATTCTCAGTCAAGTAAAACATTAGCATTCTTCTATGAAAGGCTAATCGTTCAAATGAAAATTATTATTGAAGGTTAAATTAGAAAAGGGGAACAGGACTTCTGCTATATCCACTGTATGATACGTTTTATTGCATATTAAGAAACTGTACTTTCTTTCTCTTACACCCACCAAACTCACTCCATGCCCCCGTCTCCCTTATTGTCTCTGAATGCATTAAAAAGATAATTATTTTCTCTAATGATGAGTAGTAGTATAACAAATCAACAGCCTAGCATCTCAGTCCCATTAATGTAACATTAACCATTTATCTGAAGCATCTTAATAAGGTCTTTTTATTTCTCAACAGGCTTTATGTTTTTCTTTATTAGTCACAAGTTTCATCAGTCACTGTAAAACTTCAATCACTCCCGTCAGCTCTACTCCAACGATCCTCCAATGACAACAGTTCATCTGTATATTTTCTAGAAACTCTTCTTCATTTCTTTCAACTCCATTAATGAATATAATGTCCTCTTTCCTTTTGCATTGTTTGTTAACTCTTCTTTCATCGGTAGTTCAAATGGGCAGAGACGGTCATGCGAGGCCTCTGCTCTTAAAATGGACCGTGAGTGGGAGGAAGACGTTGGAGTAGATCAGGAAATGACTGCTGCTGGTGGAAATAGAAAATGATAAAGGTGAGTTCTTAAACAATCCTCTTTGAGAACACAAGCAAAGTGTACTCTGTGAAGATCAAACAGGAAACTGAGGCTGTTAGGTTCACTCTCTTGTCCGTTCTTTTTTTAAAACACAGATGGTTTGATTGGTAAGTTATACTTTGAACTCTCTGTCCACTCTGAGGTTGAACATACTTCTACCAGTGTTTTCAAGACCACTGAGCCTGCTCCTGCCCTACACTCACCAATTTGACCTTGTTGAGGTAAAGATCACTATAACATCTGATGTTACAAAGGATGTGTTCGCTGTCATGTTCACTGAAGGCATTCACTCAGGTAGGATGCAAAGGTTTAGGGTAGTGATGGGCAAATGAAGCTTCAAGAAACAGTAGTTGTGGTTTTGACTCCTCTAGATGGCGCTCTCTGTTCAACAAAGAGTTGAAAGCACATTCATTGAGCATTTGTTTCTAAACCAAGAGCGCCATCTAGAGGAGTCAAAAAATACAACTACTGGTTCATGAAGCTTCATTTGCCCATCATTAGTTGAGGGTCCTAACGTCAGAAGAGTAATAGTCCAGGCATTTCATTTCTATGGGTTATTCAGATCTTTTAAATACAATAACAGATTCACATTGGATTATTGAATATTGAAATGTAAAACTACAATATATATCTGCATATGTGCTTATTTACTGTACTTAAACTTATCATACCAAATGAATCAGTAATGACAGCATAATAACACACCTGCACTCAACTGTGCAGCCTATTATGTACAGTCCTGGCAAAATGGCCAACACTAAAATCATCTAGTCTTAAAGCTAGGGTTGGTAGTCACGGAAAACTAGCACGAATTTGAATGTAGCATTTCCTCAGGACTCCATCCAACCCTTCCACCCCACTCTCCTCGAAGCTCCTCCAAAACAACGCCCCCGCTCACATGCACGAGCGCCGCTGATTCGCGACCATGATCACTCCCATCTGAAGGTCTGGTTCCTTCAGCTGAACTCTAGTGATGGGCAAATGAAGCTTCGCAAACCACTACTTGTATTTTTTGACTCGTCTAGATGGCACTCTTGGTTTGAAAATAAAGGCTCAATGAATGGCAATTCAGTGTGCTTTCAACCCTTTGTTGAACAGAGAGCGCCATCTAGAGGAGTCAAAAAATACAACTACTGGTTCATGAAGGTGAACTCAGCTCAGCTGGTGGTGAGATCTTCATAGTTCTTCTAAAGATTCAGAGACACTTTGATGAGTAATTAGGGTATGTAGGTCCTGTAAAGTTAGACATTTGATGATGTGTTTCTTGGACTTATGTGTTTTCTTTTTATTTTATTCCTTTTTAAATCATTTTCTTAGTTTGACTGAGTCGAGCTCTCAGGACTGCTTTAAATACTGCACTGTCAGCATCTTTGGAGGAAAGCTTAAAGTTGGTGAGTAAAAACTATGAGGTCTATTTTATTTTGAAGGCAGTGATTTGAACTTTGTATAATTAGTGTATAATTTGTGACGGCGGCATTAATTTACCTTGGACTAAGTTAATATTATGAGGGCCTTGGTTCTATATGAGCAGTCCCACATTTGAAAGAAATGCTGAAGTCAGAGGCAAAGAACACAGACAAGAAAAGAGAAAGTTTCAAATAGATCTCTATATCATGGAGGCCATAAATGACACATGGCTGACTGCAGAGAGGAGGAGGGGCAGCTGGATCAGAGGGGTGTTTGAGGGGAGGAGAGAGGGAGGGATAACAAGTGGCGGTGTTTACAGACCTTTTTATGCCCCCTCATCCTCGGCAGTGGAACTGAGACCCTCCGCTGTCACCACCAACAAAAGAGACCAAAACATGTAATCACAGCCTGTCAGGGGCATAATGAAGCCATATTTATTAATATCTACACACAAACACAAGCAACAATAACTAACACAAACACACTGCTGATACACACCCACACAATGATGTCTCACACAATACCTCATTCAAATGACCTTCATTTATCTCACTTTTTCAACAATCAATGTATCGACACCGGAGCCTTTCTCCTCTGATATCACGTTCAGTTTGATGCTCCGTGGTGTTAAAGGTTACAGCGGTAGAGGATGGTCTGACAAATTGTTCAGCAACCGAGGAGACAATGGAGAGTGTTTGAGCTTTAGAGCATCTGTCTCTCCCAGTTAAACCCCGGCTACTAACTTAAAATACAAACACGCTGACAAAAAACATCAATCGATCAATCAATCTTTATTTGTATAGCGCCAAATCACAACAAACGTTAGCTCCAGACGCTTTTACAAACAGAGCAGGTCTAGACCGTACTCTATTTTAAATTATGAACAGAGACCCAACACAAGACAGGATAAGATCCAATCTTATCTCATCTTAATCCACCATGAGCATTGCACCTTGCTGTATTTAGAAAGTTACAGCGGCGAGGAAAAACTTCCTTTAACAGGCAGAAACCTCGAGCAGAACCAGACTCATATTAGACACACATCTGCTGAGACCGAGTTTGGGTTGGAAAGAGGGATAGAGGAGAATAAGAGAGAGAGGGAGTGGTGATAGTGATGAGACAAGTAGTAGCTGCTGTTGCCGCTGGAGTCCAGCATGTCTGTATCAGCTAGAGTCTGTAGGGGCCACAGCAGGAGGAAGATTATTTTGTTGATTTAATTGATTTATGTGTACAGTTTTTAAAAATAGTCCCAGTAATTCCACGGCAAAGGAGTCCATACTGCCTGTTATGGTTGATTTTGCAGTCTATGGTGTCAACAAGCAGAAGCAAAATGTGCCGGAACTCTTTTCTGTGGATTGATTTGAACTGACATGTGATCAGTTAGCCTCTGGTGTTGCTCATGTCACTGAAAGTTAATACCCATAATCAAGAATCAAGCATCTTGCGCAGCCGGAAGATCAGTAAGAAAGAAGGGCAATAAATGTTGATAATCCAAAGTTCCCCCTGTGGAGGATCTCCGTGTGTCTGGAGGTCTCCCCCTCACCATGGTGCTGTGCCAGGCTTGCCGGCCTTCTGGTTGCTGGGTGGCACCAGGTGTCAGCTGTACAGGTGGGCAGTGGCTCCTTCCCACTTCCATGTTGGATTCTCTAAGGCGGCTGCATGCCAAGTGTCTTAGCCCTCTGGTGTTTAGAGCCTGAGCATGGTATGGTCAACCTGTGGGACACACTGTGATCAACACGCTGGTGATGGAAACAAGTATCCCTTCTGTGTATTGCGATGATGGTTGGTCCAGTATTGATGGACAGCAGTCTCCACAGGAGGTTTGATGTTTGGCTTGCCTGTGGTAAGAAGGTGTTGTCCGCTCTGTTTGATGCCTCCCTCAGCTCCTGCTGCATCTGATGCTTGTGTTCTTTCCTTATGGCGAAGCTACAGGCTGTGGAGGCACCAATCCCCTGTCTCTTTCTCCAGAGATGAAGCTTAGGTGTTCTTCTCTTGTATGTATTGCAAGGTATTTCATATTCTATGTGCTAGTTATTAAGTATCTGGATAATTTAACTTAATTTAATTGCTTTAATTGTGTTTAATCAGTTTGGACTTCATAGATAAAGAATACAGATTAATCCTTCTGTAATGTAACCCGTCTCAAAATGTATCTGGGCAGCATTGCTGAATACTCTAGCCCAAAAAACCCTTCTGTTGCCACAACTTCATGCAGATGTCTCTTCAAAGTGTTTGATAAAATGCGAAGGCAGCAACCATTACACATATTCTGGGTTATCCATACTCCACACATGCCAATTATAATCATTATTTCAGAATAATTCAAACTCAGATATCCAACACGTAGTGGCGCTGCCTCTGGATGTCAAAAGCCACAAAATAACTGCATGGTAATTTATATTCCAACACGAGTGACAGGAGATGTAATCAAGTTTGACTATTGTAATGAAAAAGATGTTGTTGCAGTGTCAAATGGTAAATAAACTTTATGCTTGCGCACCTGACACAGCTCTCTGTCACTCTCACCGCTCACTGCAAGTTCCATATGATGTCACTCGTTAACTTCAAAAGGAGCTACCCAATCAACATTAAACCCTTGTGCACTGGATGTTTTTTCTCTTCCACAATCCAGGCATCAATTGTACACCTACAAGGATAAAAAGTGGAGGAAGCATGAATTTATAACTATACTTTCAATGAACTTAAATGATCACATCATGGCTCTTATACCACCAATAGAATATACACTACCAGTCAAAAGTTTGGAAACACCTTCTCATTCAAGGGTTTGTATTTATTGTAATGATTGTAAACACTGTAGATTAATACTGAATACATCAAAACTATGAAAGAACATATATAGAATTATTTAACTGACACAAAAGCATTAAATAAAGCAGAATATGTTTTATATTTTAGATTCTGTAAAGTAGCCCCCTTTTTCCTTCATGACAGCTTTGCACACTCTTGGTATTTTCTCAGTCTGCTTCATGAAGTGGTCTCCTGGAATGGTTTCTAATGAACATGAGCCTTGTCAAGAGTTCATTTGTAGAATGACTTGCCTTCTTAATGTGTTTGAGACCATCAGTTGTGTTGTTCAGAGGTAGGGTTAGTACACAATGGATAGCTCTATTTGACTACTGTTGTGATCCAGATTATGGCAAAACCAGATTATTTAATAGTTCTGATGTCTTCAGTATTAATCTACAATCTTGAAAAGAATTAAAATACATAAAAACCACAATGAGAAGGTGTGTCCAAACTTTTAAATGGTAGTGTATATTTGTTGGATGTCTAAGTTTGAATGATTCTGATCCAAATCTTACCCAGTCATTCCTCACAGTGATTATTTTCTAGATAAAGCGTCTCCTCCAGGCTGGCTTCTAAAAATTAAATAAACATAAAAATTAGCCATTCTTTTGAACGGCTCTTTGAAAGGAACGGATCCATATGAACCGGTTCCCTTCCCAAGATTGCACTTTGGCCTTTGCTCTCCACACTGACTGTTTCCTTGTGTTCAACCAAAGCCAGCTAAACTGCTGGTGAAAAGTTGTATTATATCCTTCAACCTGGAACACAGTGGTGCCATTATAACCTTAACCCTGAGTACGACATCATAAAAAACGGCTGACATCAATATGCAAAATTGCCAAAGCTTTAAAAACTTCTAACAGCATATTTTTATGATGTATAGTGGGAGGCTGTGGCTCAGGAGATAGATCAGGTTTTACCTTGATGTTTCTGATGGAATCCCAACCTCGAGTGTCCTTGGGTAAGAGTCTGATCCCCAACTTCCTCATGGCCTCCACTCTGCATCACAGCGTGCTACCTTCAGTTAGTGAGTGAGTGCATGAGTGGGTGAATGAGCAGCTAACCCTGCTGAAGCACTTATGGTCAAAAGGCTTCATTAATATATGCATTCTGCTATTTTCTGCACAGATTGTGAATAAAGGTGTTGATTGGGGCAACAACATGAATATAAGCACACATGCGAGTGTGATCACAATTAGACATTGCGGAGATAATGATGCATGAGATATAAAGGTCATTCCCTCTGTTGAAAAGAGCAGAAGACAGCAGGTGGGACACATCAGTGAGATGGAAGTGTAATGATCCCTGTGGGGACATTAGGTCATTGCAGCATTAGTCAAATGGATACAAGGAAGAAAGATTGAGACAAATGGAAAGCATTAATAATAATTGGAGCACTTATCCTGCAGTTTAAATATTCATTAAAATAATGTTTGTGATTTTTGTTTTATATCTGGCTATTGACCGAAGACTGCCTCTGCGTGACCTGCGTCCCTGAAGCTAACACTGGTTTGAGGATAACGTTACTCAAAAGGTGAAATGTAGAAAAATGTAATCATATGACTGGAGAAGTGAAGGAAGCTGTGGAAGTATTTTTCTACAATTCAAAGCCAACTTTAAATACATATGGACATCAGTTTGTTTCATTAGATGAGAGAATCAGGATGAAAACATGTCACACTGCTGAAGAAAAGGGAATGACTTGTAGGTTAGCCATCTTTTCCAACCGCACAATCAATGACAAGATTAAATGTTAAAAACAAATCCAAAAGAATTTACATTTTTCAGCCTTTAAATAGAAATGTTGGAAGCGGCCTCTACCCTCTGCTCTTTCTCCATATATCTGACTAATTGTCAGACGTAACCTTTTCTGGTGTAAGAGGCCCATTTGTTTATTAAAAAGTGACACACAGCACATACCCCGACACACGTTCAGTACCTACCATACAGTACACCATGTTTTCCATTTTGTATATATACATGGACACTAGCAGTCAAAAGTTTGGACACACCTTCTCATTCAATGGTTTGTATTTATTTTAATTATTTTCAACATTGTAGATTAATACTGAAGACATCAAAACTATGAAATAATCTGGTTTTGCCATAATCTGGATTACAACATTAGTCAAATAGGGCTATCCATTGTGTGCTAACCCTACCTCTGAACAACACAACTGATGGTCTCAAACACATTAAGAAGGAAAGTCATTCTACAAATGAACTCTTGACAAGGCTCATGTTAATTAGAAACCATTCCAGGAGACCACTTCATGAAGCAGACTGAGAGAATACCAAGAGTGTGCAAAGCTGTCATGAAGGAAAAAGGGGGCTACTTTACAGAATCTAAAATATAAAACATATTCTGCTTTGTTTAACACTTTTTTGTTCATTAAATAATTCCATATATGTTCTTTCATAGTTTTGATGTATTCAGGATTAATCTACAGTGTTTACAATCATTAAAATAAATACAAACCCTTGAATGAGAAGGTGTGTCCAAACTGTTGACTGGTAGTGTATATATTGAAGGCCTGAGATCTGACCCAATGCAATGCGAGAGCCCTATGTATCCTATTATATTTTATATGTGTATATTATCCAAACTGAATTGCTAATTCGGTGACCTTAATAGCCATGACTTCACTCGTTTGTTTGCCTAAAATGACACCTTTATATTGACTGTCTCGGAGTAAACAGATCTAACATTACCTTTGCATTGTTGCAGCTGCTGCACAACCAACAGCTACTTCACATCTTGCAGTTGCATCACGCCCCAGGGGTTTTAAGGTGTGAAGACCCATTCATCACTGTTTAATTTAAATATGTTGGATTTGATGCTGATAACAGATTATAGTGTCTGCTGAAGAGATGACTTCAGTGGATGATCTTGCATTATGCAGAGTTCCTTTTAATTCATTCATTTAAACATCATCTGCATGTGATACCAGCATCATCACAATAAAACAATCCTGCAGAAGATACTCCTCCTGGACCTCCCCTCCCCTTCCACCCTGTGCCTCCAGGGAGTCCAGCTTCAGCCCCATGACAGAACAAGTCTTTTTTTTTTATCACTTTGCTGAGCCTGCAGGCATTTCTGCTTCTACTGCTGCCTTCCCACCATGAAACAGCAAAACGCACAGCACAGGAAATCTCTGCAAGGGAGATGTAAAGCATCTGAATGTAGTGCTTGCTGAGGTTTATATTTCTTTGTAAAAGTACAGACGGGGATGATTGTGTGGAGGTTTGTAATTAATGCTCTCAGACAAAGAAATGTTAACCTGTCGTTCATTTTTAATGCACAACATCATGATTGTCCATTTGAAATATTTATGTGGCATGAAAGAATCTCATAATAATGTGCATTTCCAATCTATCCACCTGAAATCACAAGTCGATCTACAAAGAGGACTACAATTATAGTATTTTTGACTGAATTACTTCACCTGAATATTAGGATCTGAGTCTGACTGGTTGCAGTTTTACATTTCTACCCTGCTCTAAATCATCAAGATGAATGTGAGTGAGAATCACAGTTGCCACAAACTGCCTTTAAAATCAACACAAACCCTTTATTTAACTCTCTCTGTTCTGTTAGCTTGACTGAAGACAAGTCTGTATTTACAACAGTAGCCCCGAGGACCAAATTAGCGTCTCTAGTTAATTCGGCGTGTTGTGCCAGTATGTGCCAGTGAAGGCACATCCTGTGAACCTCTGGTGGTCCTGGGATATTTGGCTCTGGGCTGATTTACATAAATTAGCATCAGAAATGAGATGCCTCAAATAAGGGCAACATTATGCAGATTCCTGAAAACTAATTATTAAAGCAAGTTATTTGTGGTTTCTTTAAAGGCAGGCCTGGTTCAGAAACTGGGTGACTGCTGTGTACTTCAGGTCACAGCAGGGAGTATGTCCTGTCACTGAGCAGCTTTTTTCTCAGTGTGAAAACAGCTCTGATCTAACAATCAAAGAAAGAGTGAACAAAAGACGTCATTATTTTAAGTTCACTTTATAGTGTCCAGCTCAATAAGAGCACCAGCTTTGCTTTTTGCCTTTACTTTCTCAAATGTATTCAGAGTTGTGTTTCTGATCAGCTTAAAAAATTGAGATCAACATTCATTTATTTTTTTTCCTTTTAGCTCTGGCTATACAAGTCTACTCTTTACTCATGCAAAGCACAATCATATTCAAAACACTCACAAAAACACATTTAAAACTTTAACAAACAATTAAAAAAATACATATTCATGTTTTCCAATGTTGAATTTTGTTATTCCTTCCGTCAGTACTGGTCTTTGTGAAATTGAGAAACAACTTAAAGTAAAGATGAGCGTAAATGCTTTTATCCACATAAGCCAAAAATGTTTATTAGTGAATTTTAAAAAGTCAGTAAAGAAGTTAAGTATTAAAACACACTAAACATTTTGGATTCAAGTCCTTTTTTCTGAGTTATCCATACCCTACAACACATTCAATGGACACGTTTCTGCAAAACATCCAAAGACAAAGCTGAATAAGATGCTGTATTGCATCAACATTACTTCATAGTCATATAAGATCAATTAGAGTGGGCGAGTGACTGAATGAATGAATGAATGGTGAAGCTCAGTCTGTAGAGACTTGGGTTGGAAGCCAGAGGGTCACCAGCTCAAGTACTGAGTTTTTGGAACCTGCTGGGGTGCCCTTGAGCATGACAGTAAAGAAAGGTATACCAGCAGTTAAAGCAAAGGAGTGGCTTTAAGGTACTTGAATTATTCTAAATCACAGATCACTGATGTTTTTTGTTTGTCAGGTCACATACGATGCATCAATCAGAGCCTTTTGGCTGATAACAGCAACATGCTGTATCCTTAACATGAGCTGATGCATTAAACTTATAGGCTGCTCTGCTGTGTCTTAACCTTAGTGGTGTCCCACTTCTGATAAAAGACAGCACACGTGTTGGTGACTGTTTTCTAAAAGCCATGTGACTCACGGAGGTGTTTATCAGGGTGAACATGGCCGTGTCACAGGTAGAGGACAAAGAGAGACAAGCAGAGATAAATAGATCTTCTCTACGTGCACAAATCCCTGCAGGCAGGAGCTGCGTGTGTGTGTGTGTGTGTGTGTGTGTGTGTGTGTGTGTGTGTGTATGTGTGTGTGTGTGTGTGTGTGTATGTGTGTGTGTGTGTGTGACAGTATGCTGTGCCTCTTGCTGCTTTTTGGCTTCTCCAAAAAAGAAATGCAGCTAAAATTGCTTTTGCATCAGGAGTACTGGAAACCTTTAGTTCCAGGAACTTCACTGAAAGGGACTAAATGTTTCCTGTGGCCCAATGTTGGCCGCGTTTCCACTGTGGCCTGAAGTCCTGTGCAGATTATGCAAACCATTTAAGTGACAGATGGAGAAGCAGTAGCAGTATTAGCACTACACCGCCAGACCTGCAGAGGGCAGTAAGATGAAGATGAAGGCCATGTAACAAAGATGGCACCATAGAAGGCGACAGACAGGCACTACATACTACCTTCAAACGCAGTATGCAGTACGTACTGCATACTACATGCTTAGGTAGTATGTAGCAGGCAGTTTCGAAAACAGTCATAATATACATAGACACTGCATTGAATGGCCGTGTTGTACATCAACATTGCCGCCATATTGGTAGTGGCAAAAAGTGATGCCACACTCCTGTGCTGCTAAGGGCTGAACAACCCGTTGCACAATCAAAACTGGATCCCAGGGGATCACCTTTCATGGGTAAGACTAGACTGTTGCTTTGAGTTGTATTTGGTCGTATAACATCCCGTTGAGAGCTAAATGACCTAATGTTGTGGATAGTGCTATGAATTCCTGCACTCAAGCCAGCCGCCCAACAATGCTTAGGCTAATCAACTTTAGCATTGATCAGTTGGTTGCCGGTCTGTATCAGCTGTTAAGGTTCCAATGTTAAGTGATTGACCCTAGAAATCCTGATTGGGCATCTGTATTAAATAGCTGCTTTTTGTATTTTACCAAGGTGGATGAGTTCTGTGGATGCATCAACATGTTGATGCTAGACATGTTAAAAAGAAGACAGGCAGACGATCCGTCTAAATATGGATGTGGTAGTCTCATGTTGGATGCCATGTCAATAAGAAGCCATGCTCAGTATAATCCTCATACACAGAACATGTCTGGATTTGTAGAAAATGGGGACAGGAATGAGTGAAACTGATGATGCTACTCTTGTTTTTATGGTGGTTGGCCTTCAAAGCCATCGGACTACCTGACCAAGTCTCTGACGCCTGTCAGACGTATGGTCCTACTTGTGCATGCATGCGTTGGAGGAACTGCATGAGCGTGGCATTAGAGTGGTGTGTGTAACAACGGATGGGCATGCCTCCACTGTCGGCATGTGCCATGAACTTGAGTGCCAACTACAGGGAAACCATGCTGAGCCCTTAAAACCTTCTTTGCACATCCAATGACTGGTGAGATGGTCTTTGTGATTACTTACTTCATGTTAAAATTATTATGGGTTATGTTTCAGGGTTACAGACTAATTGCCAGCACCACTGGTCAGATGAAATGGAGACACATTGTTCATCTGATTGATATCCAAACAACAAGGTGACAGACAAGCATGTTAATCTTGATTCACAGAAGATGAAGGTGTCCCTGGCTGAGTCATTCTGCACATTTAAGGACCGTGGCTGCTCATAGCTTCAACACAGTGACGCAAGGGCTGAATTCATTGAGGTAATACCACAAACATTTTCTCACCAAAGTTGACTGGTCATGCTGCAGAAAGTGAATCCACTTACATTTCAGAAATGAGGCTAATGATTCATGGACACACGTAATCATTAGTGGTGATGATTGTGAAGCTTTCTGTCGATGCAAACATTCGCTTTTTGATGATTGACAGGCTCTTTGACATCATGAACACCCGCCGTGCCATAGAGTTCAAAGCTCCCCTGGGTTCATTGAATTTGGGCAGAGAGAGAAGGGTTCCTACTTGATGAGTCTGGTGATGAAAGATGACACTCCCCTTCACCGATCAGAGAGGTTTTGGGAAATACTAAAGCTTTTACTTGCATGATGAGTTCATAAGTTCATGACGTCAAGTTATTTTATCCGTTTCTAGGCTGATAAGGACAAAACCAAGACTTCTTCTATCTTGTTTCTTTCCAGGTCTCATTGGTGTCATAATGGTATGTATGGCAGTGTTCGTACTGTAGGAATTAATACTGTTCCTAGTTTAAAGCTTCTGTGAGGAATTGTCAGGTTGTGTTAATGTTGGTGCCCCTTGAGAACCAAGTGGTACCACTTTGCTGATCTCGTCCTGTACATGTCTAGTTCATTTTCCGACCAAAAAATGAGGACTACAGCCTCAGTACGTGGGGCGCTGAGACAGCTAGGCCACCAGTGCCCTGGTCCTGCTGTCTTCTAACAGTCTCATGTTGAGTAATTGTTCTGAAAAATGTTTAGAAAAGCTGTTTCTTCAGCATCCTGTCTGACACCTACCCCATTAACAGCTGTTTCAGGCATTACAAAAGACTACATAGTAATTGTCAGTCTTGTTGCTGATGGTTTTATTTGCCTTTGTGGGACATAAAGAAGCATCAGTATTAATATCAGTCTTTGTAATAACCTGTGGAAAACTCCTAACAGGGGCTTTAATGTCTCTAAAGGAACATCATGTTTTGCTCTCTTTAGGAATCTTGGTTTGCAATGATAATATTGACATTTGCTTTTGAAGGAACATATCTGTCATACGATTCATCAACATTGACACCCTGATGTTGATGATCCCAGAACAGCTTCAGTGTAAGCAATAAATCTGCACCTATCGCTTTAACCAGGATCACTTGGAGCATCTCTCGAATTCCATCAGGGCATCAGGTAGGGACTTCAGAATTATTTATGGCAGCACATGGTGAGATTGTGTCCCTGTCTGCTGTTGAAATGCTTTCTGATCCAGCAGCAGAAGAAGCTGAAGAGCTTCAATCCCCTTTCGCCAAAATCTCTGCTGTTGTGTGTGACCATAGCTATCTACCAACCTGCTTTGGTGGCCTTGGGGACAAAGCTCTTGTTTACATTTTGGGGTTTTTTTGTTCAACAGATATTGAGAAAGCTGTCCTGTGATGTGTGCTGTGTTAGCTTGGTGACAGATGCTGTACCCACATTGTGTGACCAAAGCAACCACTTGCTCACACTGAGACACAAATGAGGGCTGAAGTTTCCTTCTGAGGGTACAGTGAAGGTGGTCAGAGCATGCTGTTGTGTCCTTAGTCAGTTTTTCTGGACTGAGATTGATTCCAAGGATGTGTTTTTCCTCAGGGAGCTCATTCAGGAAACAGTTTGGAACTGACAACCAGCATTTTTTGCTTATGTCATTAGTTGTGTCTTTTTTCCAGAAACTCAGGTTGCACCACATTGCCAAGCTGAACACTATTAAATGAGAGTCAGGATTTTCATGGGGAAATACAGTAAATCATAAGAACATGAGAGCCAGGGATTGTCTAAGACCGTATGAGACGAACGGCAGAAACTCCAGAAACCACAGAGAGCAGGTTTAATTCACTGTTTTCCTTTAGAACCTTGAAACTTGAAATAAGACTTTAATTAAATGTGTCAAAGCAAAACACAGTCACAGGCATCCGAACGTGCATCATCAATGGGCTTTTTACAACCACAAAAAAGAAATTCAGACGACCGCAGAAGGTGTTTGATACAGAAAATAACATCTGTGTTTTTCCACATACAACACAGGTGAGAGCATTACAAAAATAACTGTCAGCCATATGTGGCAGCAGCTGCGGAGGTACAGAAGACGTGCCAATACGTGTCATTCTCACATGTCTGCAGAAGGTATTACATGGACAGCAAATGTTCCCGTGCGAAAAAATGTGTCATTACACCTTGTCAGTATGTTCAGCAGCTTCAAATGAGATTTACTGTTAAATCTGTCGCCAATTCAAACTAGATTTTTATTTAAACTGGACTGACTGCTTAAGCATTGCATTCGGCACTCAATGTTACTCTCCGGTTTGGATCAAAATCCACAGTCTGAGCTGCACATACATGTTTATCTGTTTAGCGTTATCCCTTCAGGGATCGCTGAGAGGATCCCAACTTACTGCAAAACATGTATGTGTTTACTGAGCATCAGAAGTTTTCAGAAAAAGTAAGCTCATTATAATTTTGTTGAAATATGTGTCAGCAGGAAATATTTGCTACACAGTATCTTGGTTTGTGAGTGTCCCTTTTCCCTTCAAGCTGTCTTGAGGGTATAAACAATTGTCTGAGATGTGCATGAAAACAAGAGCTTGCAGGTTTGACCCTACCTATTATGACACCCATAGAGTAATTCTTTCACAGTGAGCATCCAACTTTTAAAAGCATTTCCAGAGCTTATGAAATTTTCATGTCCCATCTAACTATACCGGACTGGGACGAATCTAGATGGGGTTAAAACCTAGGGGTTAATCTGGATCTAGATCTGTGGGGCAGCCTTTGTAGAGATGGTGTAAAATCTTTGATCAATTCGACATGTAGATGGATACAGTCTAAGTTTCTTCATCAGCTCTACGTGACCTGGTGTGACAGGCCACAGGGGTTTTGGAAGGGAGTATGTGACTCTATTTCCAGTATTCACGATGAAGTTCTTCCAATGGATCCAGATATGTGTTTGCTGGGTTACTTTGTACATTTCAATTTCAAATATAGCAATGTTACCAAGCTTACAGATATCTTGCTGATCATTGCCAAACATTTTGTTGCTTTGAATGGAAATCCAATGTTGGCATTCCTATTAGACTCTGAAATCAACAAACGTGTCAATTTCGAGAAAACAACTTGCTGCCTGAGAAATAAGAGGAAAAATGTTATAAGATATGGCAGCCCTGTGTGGATACATTAACAACCTGCCATCTCACATGATTGACTGTGACATTGTTTAATATAGCTATACTTAGATTGTCTTGACTATATCACCTTTGAGGTCAGGAGTTGATTTTTGTCTCTCATTGTCTAGTTTTCTAACCTTTTCTTGTTTTTATATTATACTTACTCTCTGTATTCCTTCCATAATAACTTTTTCCATACAGTAGTTATATATGTATATAGATATATATATCTATATATATATATATATATATATATATATATATATATATATATATATATATATATACACTTGAGGTCAAAATGATTAGCCCCCCAGGAATTCTGGAACACTTTCCTTAAATTCTGCCCAATGTTTGAATCATTGATAAAACTTGATATAAGCAAACATTCACCAGTGTTCTTTAGTAGCTTTGGTACATTTTGGAATGTAAAATACATTTTTAGGATAACTTTATATCAAATATAGTGAAAAATGGTGTGGTCAAAATTATTAGCCCCCCTGTGAATTTTTACTTTTAAAACACACCTGAGCAGTCAGTTTGTTTCCTAACAACACCTGTAGGTCTGTTGGCTACCTAACAACACCTGAGCATTCAAACAGCATTGAGATTTACTTAAGGGACTCCAAACAGAGCCCTTGAACACGTTATTGAGAGAGACCACTCATACTCACCATGCCAATGACAATGGAAATCAGTCTTGAGCTCAGAAAGAAGATAGTTGAGGCTCATAATAAGGGGGAAGGCTATACTGTAATTTCCAGGCGTTTTACAGTGTCTAGAATAGCTGTATGTTGCATCATTGCAAAGTACAAGGAGACAAACTCTGTTGGAAACAAACCTAGGCGTAGTAGAAACACACAAGATTTCAAGAACTTTGGAGAGGAAAGTAGTCGAAGGTGTCAGCAAGAAGCATCTTCCAAGATGATTGTTGCTGACCTGACCTCCATTGGAGTTGATGTTTGAAGGAGCACAGTTGTGAGGGATCTTCATCGTAGTGGGCTTCAGGACCATCGTCCCAGAAGAACCCCTTTACTCAAAGAGCGGCACATCAGAGCCAAATTGAAGTTTGCCCGAGAACATTTGAAAGGTAAAGATGAGTTTTGCAAGTCCATCTTTTGGTCTGATGGAACTTTTTGGGCATATGGATGTTGTTCATGTTTGGCCAAGAAAGGGAGAGTCCTTCAACCCTTAGAACACGGTCCTCAGAATTAAACATGGTGGAGGGAGCATCTTACTGTGGGGCTGTTTTGCAGCCTCAGGCACAGGAAATCTTGTTCTGGTGCATGGCATCATGAAAAAAGAAAGTTACGTTGATACTTTGAGGAATAATATGAAGAACTCTGCTCTTAGTCTAGGCTTTGGTCGGTGCTGGGTCTTCCAGCAAGACAATGATCCAAAGCTTACGTCAAAATTGGTCAAACAGTTCTTAACCCTTAGATGCATAAGTGGGGTCAAAAATGACCCCAAGGGTTGTTATTCTTCAAAATCTTTGAAATTAAAAGTGTTTATATTTTCATATTCCAGGTATTCCTCATAAAACATGTTTGTGACATGAGGCCATTGCATTTTTAAAAAAAAATTTCATACATTTTAAGAAATTGCAGCTTTTGTATCACTACCCCACTTTTCCATGAGCGGGGTCAAAAATGACCCCAAACATTTCCTATGGAATCTCAGGGCTTAACTCTAGGAACCTTTGATACTTATCAACTGTGATTGTCAGTATACATTTACTGTTGCACTTGCACTTCTGATGCTGCAGTCTCACCACCCAGGAGGTCATTTTTACACAGCAACATGTAAGTATTATCTTCATTTATGGACTTAATTTCCACATTTATGACTTTTCTGTGATAGAGTATTAGTATTATTTTCATTACATTATCCTGCTTTGTTGTTAGCTAGTTAGCTTACTACCAACTACAAAGTTAGCTTACTACAAAGTAATTTTAGCACTGTAATGTATTACACAGCAACACACATGTAAGTATTATCTTCATTTATGAACTTAATTTCCACATTCATGACTTTTCTGTGATAGAGTATTAGTATTATTGTCATCAAATCCGTCTACTTTGTTGTTAGCTAGTTAGCTTACTACCAACTACAAAGTTAGCTTACTACAAAGTAATTTTAGCTCTGTAATGGATTACACAGCAACATACATGTAAGTATTATCTTCATTTATGAACTTAATTTCCACATTCATGACTTTTCTGTGATAGAGTATTAGTATTATTGTCATCAAATCCTCCTACTTTATTGTTAGCTAGTTAGCTTACTACCAACTACAAAGTTAGCTTACTACAAAGCAATTTTAGTACTGTAATGTATTACTGTATTTGTTGTGTAGAGACTCTTACTATATTTATAACATCATTGTAATAAAATCTAACCTGTTAGGTAGCCTTTTTTATGATTATTGATTATTCAATGATGTGTGTTTGCGTGCGTGCGTGCATTTACATGCATATAAATGCACAGACTTACTTACACAGCTACATAATGATTCATAGTTTTGTGTGCCATTCAAACATTGCCCTTTTCATGTTTTCTCATTTAGAGTATCATGGCTGCTAGGAGGCCAACCAGGATTCCTGAGGCACTTGCACTAAAAATGATCCTGGACGGATGGGATGAAGAGCCCATCGGGGGGTTTGACTCAGGATCTGACATCTCAGATGCAGAGGACCTAGACTTTTGTCCACCTGGAGATGTCAGGCCATCTGAAAATCAACCTCCCCCCACTGAACAAGATCAGTCAGACACAGAGGAGTCCTCTGATGAGTCCTCCGAAGAGGAAATGGATATTGTGTCCAACAGAATGAGCCGCAAGGGCTCTTACTGGGCAGAGTTACCTCCCAGCCAGGCTAAAACACCAAGCCACAATATTCTAAGAAGTCGGTCAGGGCCTGCACCCGGATTTAGCACCATCTCCCCAATAGATGCATGGAAGCTGTTCATGACTGATAATATCATAGAAGAGGTGCTGACAAGCACAAACATGGAGGGACGAAGAGTAGCTACAGACAGAGGAAAAGAGTGGAAAAATATAAGCAAAGTTGAGCTCATGGCCTTCATTGGATTGACCATTCTTGCAGGATGTGAGAAGAACTGGGATGTACCAATCCGTGAGCTCTTTGGGAGTCCTCTACATAACCCAATGTACAAGGCCACTATGTCAATTGGAAGATTTGAGGATATTCGCCGTTTCTTGCGCTTTGATGACAAGAGGACCAGAGCCTACCGACTGGAAACAGACCACATGGCAGCCTTCCGCTACATATGGGACCTGTTCCTGATCAACTGCAGGCAGAAATTCATCCCCAGTGATTGTGTCACAGTGGATGAACAACTTGTGCCATTCAGAGGGAGGACCAAGTTTCTGCAGTATATGCCTAGCAAGCCCGCCAAGTATGGCATAAAGATCTTCTGGGTTTGTGATGCACGCACCCCATATGCAATTGATGGGATCGTGTACACAGGGAGACAACCTGGGGAAGAAGTCCAGAAGAATCTGGGGGAAAACATTGTCCGTCAGTTGTGCAGTGGATTCAGACACACAGGTCGCAACATCACCACAGACAACTTCTTCACCAGTGTGCCTCTTGCAGAGCATCTCCTGGAAAAGGGTCTGACTATTGTGGGAACGTTGCGACAGAACAAGCCAGACATCCCTCCAGTGATGAAGGCTTCCAAGTCCAGGGAGGTCCACAGCACTGAATTTGGGTTCAATGGCAGCATGACCATGATCAGCTATATCAGAAAAAAAGGAAAGGCTGTTCTGCTCCTCAGCACAATGCACCACAGCAAGATGGTGGATGAAAACAGCCAAAAGAAAAAACCAGAAGTGATCCTCTTCTACAACCAGACCAAAGGAGGTGTAGATACTGTGGATCAGATGGTTGGCAACTACACATGCAAGCGCCAGACGCAGAGATGGCCCATGGTGCTGTGGTACAACATGATTGATATTGCCACTCTGAATGCCTACTCATTTTTCAGGGCTCAGCACCCTGAATTGTACACAGGTATCACCAACGCACGGCGACGCTTCCTCACAGAGCTTTCAAAGGAGCTTGTGACTCCTCACATGAAAAGTCGACTGGAAGGTAACCCGAACCTACCAACCTACATCACTGAAGCAATGGGAAGGTGTGGAGTGACAAAAGCTGCAATCCAGCCACAGGAGAGAAGCACACAGGGCCAACAGAAGAGAAAGAGATGTCAGATGTGTCCAAGACACAAAGATCGCAAAGCCACCAATTGCTGCTGGAAATGCAGTATTCCTGTGTGCAACGATCACAGTCAGAAGCAAGTAGTTTGCAACAGCTGCACACAGTGAGAAGAGAGAAGACGTTTGTGTGTGTACATGTCGGTGGACGGTGTTATGGTCCCCGGACCTACTGTTTGTTCATTCTCTGTTCGTCCTCCACAGTCAAACAGACAAACGGACACACAATGTATTTTGACATTTTTTGATTTTTGATTGATTGTTTTGTAATGAAATGTGAATAAAAAGTAATAAATGAACATGTCAAAAATGAAATCACTCTTTTGTTGATCAAAATATAATAAAAATCATCAACTTTAACCAAAATTAAAGAAATTTCTTAAGTTTATTGCAAAAACGCATTGATTCTAATTGGGGTCATTTTTGACCCCACTCATGGAAGAGTGTAGGTATTGTTAGGTCATGCATCCAAGGGTTAAAGGACACAAAAACCAAGGTCCTGGAGTGGCCTGTACAGAGCCCAGATCTAAATCCTGTGAAGAATCTGTGGCGGGTGCTCAAAGTGAATGTCCATGCTCAGAAACCATGTATTTTGGACCAGCTGCAACAATTTGCATTGGAAAAATGGGCCAAAATCCCTCCAGAGACATGTGCCAACCTTGTAAAGAACTATTTGAAGAGGTTGTTGTCCGGTGTGGCTCAGAAAGGGTGCACTATTGACTACTTAGGGCCAGGGGGCTAATAATTTTGGACGTGCCATTTTTACCTTTTCTTGTTTCAATTCATTGCATCAATAAAATATCCAAGTCAAACATTGTGAACATTTGTCTTTGTTATTTTGGAAACACATAAACTATAAACACTTGTTTTTAATGGTCATTTTCATGAAGAAATCAAGGGTTTTATCTGATTTCACAAGGGGGGCTAATAATTTTGACCTCAAGTGTATATATATATACATAAGGTAAATGGTAAATGGACTTGTATTTATATTTGGCTTTTCTGACCACTCAAAGCGCTGTTACACTACTGGTCACATTCACCCATTCACACCACATTCACTCACTGATGGAAGAGGCTGCTATAGTAAGAGACCATCAGCATTAGCTAATCTCATTCATACACCACTAAACAGCTTGAGGTTCAGTGTCTTGCTCAAGTACGCTTCGGCATGTGACTGCAGGAGCTGGGATCAAACCTCCAACCTTCAGATTGATAGACAATGAAGAGTTTATGGTGTTAAGTCTTCAGATTGTTGGGGTTTTTCATATAAAATACCTGCACAAAAATGTGTGCAAAAAAAGCCAAGTGTAGGAGGTTTCTTTTCTAAATGACATGTCGGAAATCATGTTCCTGCAGAGCGCTGACCATAACAAGTCTACTTCATTACACCTAATTGAACAGGTAAACTATATGAAACAGTCCATGTGTGTTTTAGTGAGTAAACAGTAAAAGCATTTATATTCAGCAGAGACAGCCGCTGCTTTATTGGTATTCTCTGCTCAGACCCATCATTATTGTGTTGTTGCATCGGGTCACCAATCAGCAAAGTAGCCATCAGACAGAAAACAGTGCCTCGCCTGCTGCTGATCCTAATGGGAACAAATGACAGAAACAGCATCTCAGTGCTGGAGGGGAAGGAGGAGAAGAATGACACTAAAGGAGAAAAAGCAAAATGTGATTCAGTCAGATTATTCACTAAATATCTGCTTAAAGTCACAGGAAGCTCAAATCCACAATAGCCCTCATATTATTCAATTCAGGAGGCTTTCAGAGGTGACATAAGTGTGTCTGAAATCCTCCTCCAATCCATCACTCACATTGTATTCATGTTCCTGGTATCTGCTTTGATTTGGCTGTGGTCATGCTCAAACATTCATAAGAAACTTTTAGCAATTTATTTAAAAAGCCTGTTTCTGCCATGATGTGGATTACTTGTCAAACAAAGCGTTGCAGGCAGAAACCTTGTATCTCCATTATTTTTCCTTTTACAATAATCAATGCTGTTCATTTCCTTTTATGTTTGGACTATGGAGACACTCTATCTGCATAGGACTGCTTCTGCATTAAAATAATTGGCTGCTATATATCACAGCACTCTGCGCTTTATTGCAGTTCATAGATTTCAAATTTCACTAAAGTGACCTCTATTGCACCATGGGCTGGCCTTCATTGGGTCATTGGCCACGGTTACATGATGTTTTTTAAATTCTGAATGAATTATTCAGAATTAAATAATTCAGATTTAAAGTATTCTCCTTCGCTTTTACATGGAAATAGTAGTTCCGAATTGAGGTTTACATGGAAGACACGTTTAATCGTCTTTTTCAATTCCGCTTAAGGTCTGGGGGTTGTGAAGGGTTCTGATTGGACAGGGGCGGGCGTGATGTATTTACGTTTACCGGAAGAAAACAGACTCCAGTTCCTGCTTCTTTCATTTTCGGTTACAACATGGAAGACCACACAATAAGTACAATTTTCACTTGATTTTGATAAGTTAGTTTTGAATAAGCAGCTCGACACAAACATACTGCTTCACTTTGGTCAGCTGAGGAGGTGAAGAGAGATAGAGGACCAGAGAAGGGAGGCGGAAGACCGGACTTTGGCGAATCAAAGACGGTTAGTGCAAGGGAACGAGCATGTGCAGAATGACCGGAATTAATTTAAAGAGGAATGAACGTATACATGATCGAGGAATTATTCAATTCAGATTTAAAATCAGAATAAACCAGACACTTACTTCGGATTCGAGTTTAATTCGGAATGGTCATTTTCATTCGGAATAAGGTGTTTACATGGTCATTTTTAATCTTTTTAAAGAGGATTTAATTTTAATTCTGAATTAAAAGTATTATGTAAACGTAGCCATTGTAGAAAGAGCATTCTGTTTATTTACAGGGCATTCATAGGTAAACTCTCCTTACTTGACGAGTCTCATCTCCTTACAATTCAAACTCATAGACTGTATAAATAATGGATGTAGTATCCATGAATTGCTGTTTTGAAGCCAATCGTCGGCGTGTGCCATATTGGAAACGCTAAACACAACCTAACTTCTATCGAGCGACGTAAAGAGGCGGGCTTTGAGCCTCCTAACCAACAGCTACAGTGTTCCCGCCTGTCAATCAAGTCAGCTGTGCCTCTCATAATGGAAAACTCATAATCTTAATATCTTCTAAATTGCTGCGTTATGAAAAATTCACCCCCCATACAGTGTGTGTCGATCCAGAAATGAGCTATCCTGACTTTGTACCAGGCTGTAAACATGTTTATTTCTACTGTAAAGATCGGCTTTTTTGAATTGGTGTGTATGCAGATTTTAACACACGCTTGTTCAAACTATACAACATGATCTCAAAACTGGGTTACTTTAAATACACCGAGGTTTAGAACTGAATGGGGAAAGACTTATTTAGGTATTGCTGATTCCATGATATGGAATCACTTTTAAATGGCAGCTAAACTACCCTCTCTGATATCTAATGACGTTTTTAAAGAGGTATTGTCCGAGCTAATTAAAGAAAGAACTTGAAATTGTTTTAAAACATGAAAGCATTCAGGATGGTCTGGGTTTGTAAGTATGAATGTGTTGTTAATGTGTCTGTGACTATTTTGAACTGTGGGCACCCCTGAAAAAGAGACCTCAGTCTCAGTAGGTCCTCCATGCTAGAATAAAGGACAAAAAAAAAAGGTGTATCAGTATGCTTTCTAATATGTAATAGATTAAAAGTATTTTAGGTTTAGTCTGGAAAGTAGTGTTTTTTGAGATATAAGGTTTCTGCCTGAGAATGATGATAGGATAAGACGTGCAAGTTCAGTGTCAAAATGTCGAAATCCCAAATGTTTGATACTCAGATTATTCTTGGTGAGACATTCATGGTCAATCTAGATTAGCATGATGTAATTTACCTATTCATTTTTGCATTTCACTGCATCATTTTGAAAATGTAAAAGGACACTACATATTGCTTGTAGTTCATTAGATTGCAGAGTGCTACCTTTACCATCAAATATTGAAGTTAAGGACCCCGACCCAAGGTCCTGCATTTGGTGAGCTGGGATTGAAACTGTGATAGGCGGTGTTAAGAGTGCATCCTTGGTTGTTCAGTGTGGACAAAGGGCGGTTATTGACAGCCAGTGGTTTATTGACTGTTGGCTGGAGATGTGTAATTGTGCAGAAGAAGAAAATAATCAACTGTTTCTAAGAAAAGGTGTGATGCGAAATGATTTCCCCTTCTTTTTTTTCTCACTTCAGAGGTAAACAACCCTCTATTAGCCTCAGGTGAGTGTTAGTGTGTTCATGCACAAAACTCCTGAAGATTTCTTGATATATTCTGGGTAATCTACAGGTTTCAATGTAAACAGCTAAACTTTTCACCTCGGCTTTACCTGGAATTCCTCCTGCCAACCCCCCCGAGTTAAATTTATGCCTGAGTGAGCTCATGTGAGTACGCAGCAGGAAACATTTTGGAAATCCCTCTGCAAGGGTCTGTTTTGTATAAATCTTTGACATATCCTGGAGGAGTTGTTGGCCCAGTTCGGACTAGTGCCTTTTCCTTGAATGGTCAGACTATAAACTGTATGAACTGCAAGTCTTTGTTTTTTTCCAGCTGTTCCATTTCCTGATCTTTTTTTGATCCCTTCATTGTCAGTTGCTGTCCCTTTCCCTGTCTTTTATCTCCCCATCATTATAGAGACAATGGTATGTATCCGGCTGTGGAACATTTGGGCAATTTATTTTATTTCCCTTTTTAGGACATCAGTCTGCAGGGTATTTTATTTTGAAAATGACTGAATTCTCTGCCCATCACATCCTTCTGTGCATCTTGACTGTCAAGACTTGACACATATCTGTCACTGTCAAAGCTGCAATGCTTGAAATAATGCCCACAAGCTAGCTAACATGAGTAAAAACCAACGTCTCTGAAGAGCTTCTTTGAGAGAAGGAAAAGGAAATGATGAGACGCAGAAGAGTCTAACGCTTAAAAGAAAAACAAAGCTGCATTTAGTCAGAAATACTTAGAATCCTACTTAAAATACGGCCTTATCACAGGCTTACAAGAATGTCAGAGATAAATTCAACTCTGAATCAATGTGGAATATCCTGAGATCTCCACGAAAGCACTGAAAACCCTGCTTCCATTTCCAACAACCTACTTTGTGAAGCTGGGTTAACTGCAGTGACAGTAACCTAAACTAAATTACAGAGTAGGCCAGGCGTAACGGCCAAATTCGACCAGACCCGTCTCTGATCCGTCACAGCACTGGATCTGTTAGGTTTCTAGTCAATGTGTTAACCTTTACTGGAGCCACTCTGTTGAGTTCCAGCTCCGTCTCTGATCCGGCAGGTCGGAGCCCTCTGGATCAGATACTCGTAAGACTTTGATTGGGAAAACAAAGGCTCTTTTGCTCTTGTAGATTTGACAGGGGTTGTGTGGAAAATAAAGGAATGAAAAATCTACTAGACATGTAGCCCAGTTAGCTCAGTCGATAGAGCATGACTCTTAATCTCAAGGTCGTGGGTTCGAGCCCCACATTTTGGGGCATTCCATTTAGAGACTTTACTAGTGGTTTACCAAATCTCTGCTGTGTCCTCAATCCCAAAACAGACTTGATAACCCTCCAAATGGCTTCAACTGCATGCACTGTATAACTCTGCTTGCAAACTACAACTTCCTGGCTCTTTCGCTCTTGTAATATTTTGACTAAAACGTGTCGGAGAAAAAAAAGGAATGAAAAATCCACTGGATGTGTAGCCCCGTTAGCTCTAACTCAGCCGGTAGAGCACGAGACCCTTAATCTCAAGGTCGTGGGTTCAAGCCCCACATCGGGCGCAGGGTTTATGTATGCAGTTGCATTCCACTTAGAGACTTGGCTTAACAAATCTGTGCTGTGTCCTCAATCCCAAAACAGACTTGATAACCCTCCAAATGGCTTCCACTGCATGAGGTTCATGAATGAGCTTTTAAACTCCAGAGACTTCTGATTTTGCCGGATGCCGGAGCGTGACGCATCAATCTCAACAGAGCAGATGGAGCGGGACAGGAAGTCAGGCACCAAAACAAAATGAAAAAATCTGGTTAATTTTCAGAATAAAACACTCTGTGTTATCACCAGATCGTATTTCACTTAACTACAACAACAAACCGTCATGATGAGCGGAGCCAGGCCTGGAGTCAACAGGTCAGAGGTTTTCAGAGGACCAGAAAGACAACATGGATGAGGAGAGGAGGAGGAGAGTCCTTGATTCAGTAATTAACCGCAAGAAAACCTCGGTCACATGACTCCAGCTGTCCGGCGGTCCTGTTAAACGGTGCCCGAGGGTGTTGATGGACAAGATAGCAAGGAGCCAGACCGAGTGTATCAGAGACGGATCTGGTGGAAGTCTGATGTAAGGAACACACTTCAGGTATTACAGTCTACAATCACCCCTGGATGTGACTGTGCCGTTGCAGGGAAACAAGCTCAGAGCTCCCACTGATCTTGTTTTATGATGAGTTGTAAATATGATGCACTTTGTTTGTTTTTTATGCCAAATCTATATTCTGTTCATGTTATTCTCTTTCCCCAACTGTCTCAATAAAACATGTTTCAAATGAAAGAGGTCTGTGTTGCAAATAAAGTTTGAGACCCTTGGTATTCATCACCTGCTCCTACCATACCACCAGGGAGGTGTCCACAGAGGCACCAGTCACCCTGTACCCAGCTGGCCCGCCTGGTGCCACCACTGGGTAATAATTCTAAAACTTAGATTTTCTTGCACGTCTCCAATCTCTGACCTGCTGAAAAGAGGAAGACTTTAAGTGTGTTGACTCAGAGTTGTCTTCTATAAAACTCAGCCTTCAGTCCTGTACTCTGTTTGTGGAGCATCCCATCACTCAGGAGCTTCTCTAAGTAGCGAGCTTTTTTCTGTTGTTTTCTGGCAAACACAACAGACGAGGAGTCACCTTCAGGAAACACAAAGTAAAAGATGGGCAATGAATTGTTTTCCCCTCCCATCTGGACAGCACGTAATTTCACTCTGACCTCTCTCTCTCTCTCTCCTTCCTCTTACTCTATTTTACATTAATGAATGCATTAAAATGGAAGTGTCTCATGGATCACTACACAAAAGTGTCCCGTGTCCTCGTACTCCTGTTTCTCCTCCACAGAGGATGTCTCTGTTGTTGACTCTCTTGCACAGTACTACTTATTTTACAGTATCCCTGGCAACGTGTATTCATACTCTCTTCACCTGATGAAACTGGTGTAGGGCGAGCATTCCAAGAACTGCCATTCAGCTGAGGATGCATCCTCAACAATGCATGTTCTGTCTCAATGGATGGGTAATTTGAAGTCATGGAAACCCTTGTTAATCTGACGCTGACGTCCGCCTCTCAACATGGTCTTGTTTTACTGCAGTGAAATAGTTTAAACTCAATATTTCAACAGTTTATTCAAACGGGTCAACGTTTAATAGCAATACTTGGTGTGAGAAGAAAGAAAGAAATATTTCAGCTCAGCTTTAATCTGTTTTGATGTTGTTTTTTTTTACATAACCCGCCCGGTGCATCGAATATGATAATGAAATACAGTTGAAACGAATGAAATGAGAAGTGTCAACTGAAGCACTGCACTGTACGTGTCTGCTGACAGTGAAGGCCTGTTTAAAGTTGTTCAACTAAATCTAAAATTGATGGTTTATAATGCTTTGACTGTGGCTCATATTTTGAGAGTTGATTGTGTATTAGTTATGAGTTTTACTTTGTGAGTGCTCCGTTCTTCCTCCTCTATTCTGCTGCTTATAACACAGCAGCTGATGTTGTGTGTTTTCATGTCAAACAGAACTCTTGGCCCCGCCTTTTTCCTCAACTTCCAACCATAGACTTTATAAATAATGGACGTAGTATCTGTGACTAGTGATGGGCAAACGAAGCTTCACGAACCACTAGTTGTATTTTTTGACTCCTCTAGATGGCGCTCTCTGTTCAACAAAGAGTTGAAAGCACACTGAACTGCCATTTATTGAGCCTTTGTTTTTAAACCAAGAGCGCCATCTAGAGGAGTCAAAAAATGCAACTACTAGCTCATGAAGCTTCATTTGCCCATCACTATCTGTGTGGTCACCCATCTGTTCCTGAGTGCTGTTTTGAAGCCAATCGTCAGTGGGAGCCATATTGGAAATGCAGAACTCAACCAAACTTAGTGTGAGGTAAAGAGGCGGGGTTTGATCCTCCTAGCCAACAGCTATGTGTTTTCGCTTGTCAGTCAAGTCAGTCATGTCCTTATTTGGGCAAAACTCGTAACCTTAATATCTCCTGAACTGTCGTGTTATAAAAAAATTCACCCCCCGTACAGTGTGTGTCGGGTCTATGTAGTTTCCGGTGTTTCTGCAGCCAGCCTCAAGTGGACGCTTGATGATCTGCAGTTTATGACATATCTGCATGGGCTTCATACTTTGAGACCAGAGGTTGCTGCCTGCTTCCAACACATCACTGTTGTTTGTTTGAGTATTTGAAATGAAATATGTAGTAATGGAAATGTCATACAAATTAAAAAAGGTTTGTTTTTTTAAGATTGGTCATGTGACTGGAGGTATTTATGACAGCTGTGAATGCCCATTTTAGTGAATGGGACAGGCAAACCTGAGGAAGTAACCGGCGAAATCGTTGCTCGCTCCCAATAAAGTCTCAGTAAAGTAATTTCAGTGTGCAGCTGTCTATTTTCTGTTTTCTACTTTGTTCGTGTTTTACAGATGACAGAAGGTTAATAATGTAAGTAATGTATATATCTTGTTTTTGTTAAATCAAGCATGGAGGTCGGGGAGAGTAGCTGTTTATTTTGTACGTCTATGTTCTCCTGGTTCTCAGAGAGTTAGGTAAGGTTTTGTCTTTTCGTTTCTTTATTTTCACAGAAGTAAGATAGTTTTGATTATAAAAGAGGTATTTTGTTTATTATTTTAACATTCAATCATCCTGAAGTTTCTGTTCATTTTTGGATAGCATATATTTGTTGTTTAGTCGTCCTAGGGAGTGAGGAAGGAGAGGATCACTTTTATGTTTTGCTCTGACTGGACGCATACAAATTAACTCACAAATGAATAAAAGTATGTATGTGGTTTCCGGTGCTTCGGGAGCCAGCCTCAAGTGGACACTTGAGATACTGCAGTTTTTAACACTTCGTATTGGCTTCAAACTCTCTTGGCCGCAAGTTGCCGCTTGGTCAGAACCCACAGTTCATGACCATAGGTGAGGAACGTAGACTGAAAGCTTTGCCTTCCAGCTCAGCTCCCTCTTCCCGGCGGTCTAGCACAAAGCTTGCATTACTGCCGCCGTAGCGCCAATCCACATGTCCATAGAGGTACCACCTGCTCCCTATACATGATCCTGTCATCTTAACATCCCTCAATGACTGGTGGGTGAGGCTGAGAATTGCGGGGCTGTTATTCAAGTTGGCCTTAGTTTGAATTCAGCATTAAATAAGTACTTGCATAACAACAGGAGCAGGGAGCAGTGCTGTGCATCCACTTATTTATATTCTGATGGCAATGGGTGCATTATAAGCTAAACAAGGTAGGAATGTGCACTGGGAATAAAAATGAGCTTTGACTCTTGGAGAAATAAGTGGACAGTTATGACTCTGCAGAGAGGATGTGTACCAGCACGGGTTGACTGGGTGCTGAATTTAGGTGCTTTAGCTTCCTGAGTGTGAGAATAACTTGACAGCAGCTGTGTCACACTCCGCTCCCTCTTCACACATGTGTGGGCAGAGTATATGAGCTGGTGGTCACCTCTGTCTTTTTTTATGTGTGTGTGTGTGTGTGTGTGTGCTGTATTCTTGTTACCTGTGCCTGGAAGTCTTGTGTCTTGAAAATAAGCACACTTCCTCCCCTCCAGTTTAAATAGCTCTGCCTCTCTACCTTATATCACCTGGTTGTCTGTGGCGTACTCGTGTTGCCGGCGTGAGATACTGCGGTGTTAGCCTGAGGTACTAAAATAGCTTTACTTAATCCCTCAGGTTTCAATAGCTGTCGACATACCTTATATCACCTGAGCTGAGCGGGGGGGGGAAGAAGCAGGAAACAAAAAGACAAGAGGAGCAGCGGAGGCAGAGAAAAAGGGGTGAGACAAGAGCAGATGGGAGAGGAGGTGACAGGCGACGTGGGGGCATTAGAAGAAAAAAAGAAAAACAAATCAAACATGCGAACACAAAAAGTTTGTCAAAGAGCCTGGATCCAAACCGCATGCTTTCCTCCTCATTCATCTGGGTTTCTCTTCTCTCTGCGGGACGACAGCCGGTCAGACAATCAGACGGCTGGTCACTCAACCCTTCAAACAGTGAATCTTCATTAATTATTTACCCCCAGCCCTTGTACTTTCCGCCACCGATTGCAGGCTTATTGCAGAACCCTGTAATCACATCTCCCCTGAGCCAGCTGGGGCTGAAAAAGTAATGGAGGATACATAACATCTGTAGCCACAGCATGTCAGGATGTCACCCACACTGTCAAGCCATCAACACCTACAGGGTCACTCATCCCGCGATGACTCAGCCGCAGAGGCCTTGGCTTTAAAATAGCCCAAAATGGCCTGCAGTAAAACAATGTCACACACACAGAGAAGCACATGAACGACTACACACAAGTGCAAACAGAGGTCAAACTGGTCTACACTGTTAGAGGATCAGATATGTTATTCTTTAAGTGTCCACTTCTAAATACATTTGATTCATTCTTTCATTTTTTTTATCCATAACACGTGACACAAAATCTTTGAATTGCAGAGTAAGGTGTGGTTGCATCATTTCTTTATACCAGAGACAAAAAGCCACATGTGGTGTTAAGAATCAGACGCTAGTTTTTAAGTATAGATGCAACGCCAAAACACCAGCATGTCATGCAGTAGTAAAGGTGTCATGGATTTGGTACTGTTGGAAGAAGTGTGGTCCATCTAACACGGAACTTCCACCAGATCCGTCTCCGATGAAGTCTGGCTCTCTCGTCCATCAACAGCCTTCGGTTGCGTTTTCAGAATGCAGCACGGAGCAGGACCACCGAGTCATGTGACCAAGGTTTTCCTGCAGCAATCATCGAATCAAGGATTCTCCTCCTCCTCTCCTCATCCATGTTGTCCTAATCGTCCTCTGAAAACCTCTGATTTGATGACTCCAAGCCTGCCTCTGCTCAAAATGACATTTTGTTGTCATAGTTAAGTTAAAACAATCTAACAATAACACAGAGTGTTTTATTCTGAAAATTAACCTGATGTTTTCATTTTGCTTTGGTGCCTGACTTCCTGTCCCGCTCCATACGCTGTGTTGAGATTGATGCGTCGTGCTCCGGCATCTGGCAAAAATAGAAGTCTTGAATATCCGATCTGTTGCGTTCCGACCTGCCGGATCAGAGACGCAGCCGGAACACAACAGAGTCGATCCAGTGGAAGTTAACAGATTGACTAGAATATAATCAGATCACATCCGCCATCAGTGGCGGATCAGAGACGGACTGGACACGGATCTGGTGGAATTTGGCCGTAAGATGACTTTCTTGGTCTTTCAGCTCTATCACTTACATAGCTGCTCTGAGCGAGTGATAGTGCTGTAAATGGGCTCTGATACGAGTTAGCTGAAGTGACAATATGTAGCAAGATCTAGCAGTCAGATTCTAGATTGAAATGCTCCCTTGCTCATCCCTCCCATCAATGAAGTGACAGTGGTCTATAAAAACATGAAGCTCCTGTGATGCACACTCAGTACAATCCCTCATTTTTCAAGTTTTTACCATCAAAAGCAGTCTATCAATACAAATTATTTTCTTCTTCTTCTTCTTCTTCTTCTTCTTCTTCTACCAACCTGTGGCCACGCACTACAACATGAATGTTGTACTAAAAGTTTAAGCTTCTAGGTTGAAAGCTGTGGATGAAGTTACGCCCAGAATAAAAAAAACAGGAACTGTGAATGCTCTGCAGCCTTTCCAAGAAGGTCTCATAGTTCGTCGTTCTGCCAGAGGCCATGTCACCCATGATTCAGCCTTAATCCAAGTGAGCGTGCCCGGTGATGATGCTCTGTCCTGAGGTTTTCCAGGTCGAGGAGTAAAATCCCTTTAACAACATATTAACACTCTTAAAGGAAAAATCACTCTTCACTGACTGATGATTACCTTTCATCGTAGAGCTGACATCACGAATCATCTTTTAGAGCAACATACTGAAATGTATGTGTATAGGGCTGGGCGATAATTCAACAGTGATAATTATCAGGATATCACTTTTTTCAATATAAATATAACAAATGTTTGATAAAAATGTGATATATTTATGAACCTGTAATTACACCCCCCAACCACTGGAATGGGAATGGGTGCTACCGTGCTTTAAACGCTAGTTACCACCCAAAATTAGACAGAAGAAGAAGACGGCATTGAACAGCCAATCATGTCGCAGCGTGAGAGGTAGGCGGGCTTAAAGATGTTTGGAGCTAAATGTTAACACCGGTGAAACGAGCAACAGCGACATGGAATAAAACTCAAAACCCACCAGCTCAAAGCAGAGTCGTTAGTCTGACACTGTGTTGACTCTGCTTTAACTATTAACTTAATACACTTCATTAAATATACTTTCAGGATGTGGGTAAAGGAAGAGCACAGAGACAACTTCTGCTGTGAACACGTTTAATGGCCACCGCAACCATCGTGAATAACCGTGATGCATTCACTGCACTGTGGGAAAAAATATCTCTCTGCCCATAACCCGCAGTAACCTTAAAAGGGAGAGCAAACTCAAAACTATACGATATAAACTGATACACAGTACACAATTTGATATATATGTGTTATAAATTTAAATCTGAGAAATATAAGAATCTATAAACTAAGACTTCATAAAAATCTCATCTTACACAGAAGACCTTACAGGAAGTAAGCATCATCAGAAATGATGGATTCAAGAAGCTTCTAAGATAACTGAATCCAGATACAAGCTAACAATTTAGTTGCTTCAACATCCACTTTGGACTAAAAATCTGCCTTTAAATTTAAATGAAATAATGATTTGATATTTATCTTTAAAATTATAGATATCGACTGATATGACATTTTTTATGGTGATAACATATTTTCAATATAGCCTGGCTCTTCATGTGTGTACACTCTGTTTTAAACAAGTTGTAAACAAACATTAATTGTTAAGTCAGTTTTAAACCAGCAAGTGTGTGTGTGTGTGTGTGTGTGTGCAGGTGAAGGAGTCAGCTGATACGTTCAGTGCAGGGTTACAGAGCAGTGATAGATTGTCAGTGTGGAGTTCAGGTTTTCTTTGTGTTCCTCTGAAGGGGAGTGTACTTTTACACACAGGTGTGTTTGTGTGTGTGTGTGTGTCTCTGCTTTACTTTACTCTTATCGGTACCTACTTTGTGCTTGTGTTGCTTTAAAGGAGAAATGCACAGCTTCCTTTTTAATGTTGTATTGCTTCTTACAAACACGGCTGCTTCAGGGAGACAGTCAGGCAAACTGTGAAGGTAAAGTGAAGAGATGTCAAGTATTGAGAAACATTGCAGCGCTCTGAGGTTAAGGTAAAAAAGGAAAGTTGGGATAACATTCAGTTGAAAACATTGTCCTTCACCACAATGTACTTTCATTCCCAGTGTGTGGACCATGGCAGCGCTGAAGCTCTCCTTCATCAAAGCAGATGTAGTTTTCATGAACATGCAGAGGAGTGAAACCTCAGTCAATGTGAAGTTGTGGGGCGTTTGAGAAGGACTGCTGGACTCAACAAAACTACAAACTTTATTTCCTCATTAAAAACAACCAAACAGTTTTTCTTAAAGTCTTATCGTCACTCTGCTAGATGCATCCATGAAACAGAACAGGGTTCTACGCTGTGGATTGTTACAAAGATACATATGGGAGGGTAGTTTTAGTAAAAGGAGAGCTATATGGGGAAACAGTATTGTCAGGAAACATTTATGCTCCTAATGTTTATGATGAGAAATTTTTTGCCTTCCTACTCAGCAAAATTGCTAAAATGGACTGTGCAAACATGATAATCTGGGGTGATTTAACTGTTATCTTTCCCCCTCTTTAGATAGAGATCCCCCTCATAAAGATCAGTCAAAATCTGGCAGAACACTACAAAATGTTCTTGAGGTATTTAACCAGCTGGATGGTTGGAGATACACGAACCCTAATAAAAAAAAATACACATTTTGGTCTCCACCTCACTTATCATTCTCTTGAATTGACTATATTTTGATATCTGAGCACCTCACTCATTTAGTGGAAAAGTCTGACATTGGATCAATTTCTCTCTCAGACCATGCTCCTGTCACTCATCACTGTTCTATTACAATCATTTTGTCAAATTCTTGGAAACTCAGACAGACTTCTATTTAAAGTGAATGACAGCAATGACTGACCCAAGATTGGTGTGGGAAGATTATAAAGCTTATATACGAGGCATGATTATCTCGTACCCTAGCAGGAAAAAAAAAGAGCACATACAAGAACAACTACAAATTGAAAAGAAAGTAAAAAAAATTAGAGGAAGATTTTTTTTAGATCCATATCAGATGAGGTGCTTAAAGATTTACTTACTGTTGACTAATTTGATAACAAAGAAGGCATAGTCTGATATTTTCTTTGCTAGACAAAGACTATTTCAATTTGGGAATAAGCCAAATTGTTTTTTAGCTTGCCGAGCAAGAAACTCTTCCTCTCCAAAAAACTTTTATTTCTGCATTATCTGATGAGGATCAAATCAGTCAAAGAATTAATACAAAGATCAATGAATGCTTTCAGAAATGTTATGAAACGCTGTATACCTCAGAATTGGACAATAATACACTTACTAGTGGTAATTTTTTAGATGGCTTAAAGATGCCTCAACTAACAGATGAACGAGCTAAACTGCTGGAAGGACCTGTTACATTAATAGGAATTGATAAAGCAATCTCTTCACTTCAGTCAGGGAAAAGTCCGGGGGCTGAGTGCAGTTTTATAAAAAGATGAAAAGCAAAATTAACAGATTTTGTGAGTTCATCCTCTTCAAAAGACTTGTTGAGAACTCGTTGTAGTAATTTATGTATTTAGCTCATATTATAGTTATCCCCCAAAAAGGGAAAGATCTGGAACAATGTGCTTCTCATCGCCCGATTAGTACTGATGGGCAAATGAAGCTTCATGAACCAGTAGTTATATTTTTTGACTCCACTAGATGGCGCTCTCTGTTCAACAAAGAGTTGAAAGCACACTGAATTGCCATTCATTGAGCCTTTATTTATAAACCAAGAGCGCCATCTAGAGGAGTCAAAAAATACAACTACTGGTTCATGAAGCTTCATTTGCCCATCACTACTCACTATTGCTCTCACCATCTTCACATGACACAGAAGTTTTTTTCACTCTTAAGGCCCTGTCACACCTTGACGATTAAGCCAGCGTATGCTGCCGTATAAAAAAATGGGCAAGTACGCTGGCGTATGTCGCATAAGTTATAGGTACGTTTTGTACAAGTTAAGAGCACGCTGGAACACGCTGGTATACTACGAAGTACGGCGAGTACGCACAAAACTTTTCGACTTACTGCAGCGTATGGATCATACGTCCGGCATACGCCTGCCATAAGTTGTAGGTAAATTATGCAGTCGTTGACACACATTCACACACATAGAGCTTTGTGTCTGCATGTGTGTGTGTGTATGTGAGAAACCTTGGAGCCAGAGGTACGCTAGACTTTATCGTTGTCTGTCTTTTGCCTGACAGGGTCATAGAAAACCCGTCATAATCTATTTTTACCCGACACTTCAATTTTTAAAATGATGATAATGACATGTTCCATAGCATTTAATTTTCAATCATTTTTAATTAATATTCAGTCCGAACAAGCTGAACAGAGAATCCACACTGTGCCATCACACATCAAGCTGATGAATACATGTAACCTTTTCTCCACAGTGACAGAAACCACTGACTGTGGCCCCAGTAGCTTCATATGAACAATGAAATTAAACGATTGCACTTAAAATATGAACAGTTCACCTGCTGTGGCCTGAACGCACACTCTCACACCTTCCTCCTGGTCCGCATGCACTTGAATTGCGTGCCCGCTTGTGCGTAATCAAATGTCTCCGGTGGGATTGCGGCAGAGTCTACTGTCATGAGGTTTTGGACTTTTGCCTCAGACAGACAACTTCTCATGGCTGTTTTGATGTTGTTTTAGAGGCTGAATCCGCGCTCTGCTGCCACACTGGAGATTGGAATTACAAGCGCCATTTCAGCCAAAGTTTTGAAATCAGGGAACATTTCTCCACTTGGAGTGATCAGAAGTCGGCAATTCCTCTGAACGAGGGGTTTTCTGATTCCGCAAGCACTCGCTTCCACGGGAGGAAATCCCACAGCATGCGCTCCTTCTGCACCAGTGGCTCAGCTGCACCGGTCTGTGACCCGATGCATTGAGTACGGTGCATTGAGTACGGTGTCCAGGTCAGAGATGGTGCTCAGATGGGAATCTTTTTTTGATTGATTTGGTTACCCCCGCGATGTATACTCTGTACGTAAAGTTGAAAATGTCTGCGTGTCTGCATGTGCCAGTGTGACGCCGCAGAACTTGCCGTCTTGTGAGGCCTCGTTGATTTTCTTCTCAGCCTCACCTGCCCCAGTTATCAAGCCTTCCAGACAGGCCACAGTCATGCTGTCAATCTGTCAAAATGACAGATGGCCTTCAGATCTTTTCCCTCACCGTTTTAAAAACCCGGTCAACGACGGAAAATATTCGGTTAAAGCGACCCCTGCTTGGAGCCCTCTCTCAGTATCAAGCTAAAGCCAGCATGTCGGAGTCTGGTGATGTTTAACAATAAAGCTGCTGTTGTTGAATTCAATGAAGTTCAAAATGCTAGTTTTTGAAAGCACTGCAGTCAATAAGTGTAACTTCTTGATAAGACTAGAGGCTGTGTTCCTGCTGGTTTCACTCCTCTGACACTCTCCACGTCTCATCATGTTCTCACAAAGAGAGACTGCAGAGTTTTTAACACGTTTAATTACTAATGCAAGTGCATCTAATACATTGTCATTAATGAGCAGCAGCCTTTTTATACGCCTCGTTCGCATCCTTACGCAGCCGTGCGCTTTGCACAAGTGGACTGTCATTGGGCATAAGTTATGAATAAGCTATGTATAGGCCCAAAATTGAAGAAAACACCAGTGTATGTCAGCGTTGGAGGCATTTTGATACGTCGGGAAAACGCTGGCTAAATCATCAAGGTGTGACAGGGCCTTTACATCCATGAGAATGTCATTAGCATAGTTAAATGAACAAAAACAATTCTTTATTTTCGCCTTTATAACTGCAGATTCCTAACTCCTTTATTCATCCAGAGTGCATGTTGGCGTGTGACGGCCACAGTTAGCTCTGCCATGGCTTTCACACCAAATGCATAATGGCTGCACGAGTTGTTGCTGTTAGCCTGGTCTCAGTGTTATGCTGTTTAGGCCTTAAACTGCCCATTATTAACATTTAACAGTTTTATAAATGTCAGAGATTTATTCTTTACAGGGAAGGAAAAAGTGGTGTGTGCTCAACTGTAAATTATAATCAATATATGCAAATAAAATAGACATATTAACCACTCTTCATTTAGCAGGCTGCCACCTGATTCAGGGTTGAGCTTTTAAAAGAGAGAGAGAGAGCGAGCAAAAAGAGGGAAATGAAGAGAAAGAAGGATTGCACTATTAGACTTATCTCTTGTAACTTGATGTTATTTTATCCTTATTTATTAAGCCTTCATCATTTATGATGATTTCAGGTGTTACTCAGGTTCAAGGGGTTGGTCCTATCAGAAAAACTTGTATTTTCATCATAAGTGGTAGTTCATCTACACAGAGATCGCATAACAAACCCTAACCTCACACTGTTTAATAATAAACACAGTGTACTTACAGCAGATGTGTTTTTAGAAAGTTTATCAGGGACTCAAAAAAGAGCTCTGCATGTGAATATCAAGCATGTCTTATATTTATCATCCTAGGTCTGGGAGGCTCCGACACGGTCACGAGCAGTGAAATAATTGGATTGACAGACCCTTCAGAATTCTTTGGAAATGTATGCATACATGGATGGATGGATGGATGGATGGATGGATTGACCTATAAATGAAAGTATCATGTTATTTATTTGGGTTAATTGTGTCTGCTTTGATTATTATTTGTATCCTCTAAGAAAGAGATGAGCAGTTCGGAGCCAACTTTTTTTTTCGTGTTGTGCAATAGTTTACTTTTTCAGGTTACACCGAGTTTTCTTGAAAAATCTTCAGTAACTTATGCATCTCCCAAATCCAATTGCTGCCACACAGAGGTCATTGACCTGCTGATATCTCTCAGATAGACCTCTTCGGAGGGAGGCTCGAGAAGTCTTCTGCCCTCGTCCTCCAAACTTTTAGGTACATTGAATTGATTGCAGTCATACATGACCCAGCTGTTCAAAACTGGGCAGTCCCTCTTACACTTTAAGCTCCATGACAGTTCAGCCATCAGTGATTGATGCCACAGTGTTTTTGACATGTATCTCAATAGGTTATCTGCCTCCCTGTTAATAAAATCCCAGTGGTTCACTCTTTTCGTTTTGAACAGAGCTATTGAATTTCACTGTCACAGGAACAAACTGTTGTTGGAAAGTGTTTTGGAGAAAGACATCCCAAAAGTCATAATGAATGGATTGATTATTAAAAAATTGAGTTAAAATGAAAATTGTATTTACAATGTGCACATACAAGCAGTTAGAACATTTCAGAAGGCTTTAGTATATCCAGCTAAAGCTCAAACATACAGGAAGTTGAAGCATACAATTTGGTTCATGGGCTTGTTTGTCTTCCTCTGTTTTTTTTACCATTGTAGAACAAAGTATAGATTCTGGAGTAACGGTGGGAATCAAAATCCACAAAGAGTTTTTTATAGATGAGGTTTAAATCAAGCGTGTGGCCAGCCTGAGAAACCAAAGAGTGATGTCACTCACATCTGGTTTATAGTTCTGGATAGGATCGATGGCGACGCCTACGCGGAGGCCTACTCGCGCAGCTGACGCACATCTCCTCACAAAAGGCAACTACGCGTCGAATCAACATGGACCGCAAGCCCTGTGATTGGTCTGCTGGAAGAAATTGTGTTTCCTGAATTTACAACGCTTCTGGAATCACCATACATCGTCAGTGCATTTAATCTCCTCCAACGTCTCCTCTCTATTCATCCCGGTAATCATTGCTGTGTGATAGACAGCTGTGAATTAACATAGAGAAGAAGAGGTAGATGGTATTTGACTGAAAACCTACATCATTTTGAAAAAATAAATCTCGCAAGTTGCAGTTTCCAGGTTAATATTTTATTAAACGTGCATCTATACCATATCAGAGACCTTCAAAGGATCTTTGTTCAGGATACAGGTAAGCATGAGAAAGGCAGTAACACATCACTGAAGCACTTTAAGGAAATTAATATACCCAGTAAGGTGGAAATTAATAAATAAGGTCGCCCAGATGTGAGACGTGTTCGCAACAGAAATTAATTGCTAGACAGCTGCAGAGGAGAATGAACCTTCAAAGCATGTGCCCACTGTGGCTTCAGGTAACAGAGCCCTGACATTCTAGAAAGTTCAGAGGTGTCTTAATGAGATTGAGGTCTGCGCACAGGTCCAACAGGGGAAGGAGGGAGGGAGGGAGCCACACACACACACACTCACACAGGGTGAGGAGAGGTGTGGGTACAAAGGCACAAGATAAGAAAATAAATGAATTAGTCTCTGTATTGTTCACAGGCACTCACAAACAGTATCACATGGAGCTATAGGAAGCCCGGGTGATCTGTGCAGTTCCTTTTTGGATCCACTTCCACTGAAAAGGATGAGTATCAATTAAACAGCAGCTGAGCAGATCAAATGGTTTGTCTACGTGTTCCTGGAACCTGGGTTTGTTAACATGCACAGGTTTTAATGTGTGTCTACGGCTTGGCTTACATGTGTGTGGTTATGCAACCCTGCAGCATGGGTGTGAACACGAGGAAACCTGCTGCCTTGGTTGTGGTTTTGCAAAACAACCTTATGACAATTTAATGACCTAATCAAAGCTTAGTGGTTTCTTGGTGTTGGATCATGTTCGGCTTGTAGGAGGGGACACAGGGCCGAAGAAACACTGACCTAAAAAAGAACAAAAGGAGCTGATCCGCTGGTGCTGGACTGTAGCTATCATGTTTAACTACTCTGGATTAAATTATATGGCAGATGAGACTGTGTGGCTGTCACCACACAGAAGAAAACTTGAAGCTAAATGGAGCTGTCATTCATGCTTTATGCATGCCTTGGCCTGTATTTCAAACTAATGATTGTGCTCAACTTCTAAAGTGTCTCATTTCACTGCAGGGCAAACAATGATAACACAAATCTAACCTCTTCTTTCTTCTATCAGAAGCTTTGCTCTCAACAGTCGAGAGAAAGAGTCAATACTTTCATAAACTAGTTTAATATCTGGACTCCATAGTTAAAATAATTCTGTATCAAGTTGGACTAAAACATTTCAATCAATCAGACTCAATCAGACTTTATTTATAAAGCGCTTTTCATACAATGACATTGTAACACAAAGTGCTGTACAAGAAAAACAACTTAAAATAGAATAAATTAAGAAAAAGATCCCAGCCCCAGCCCCGACCCCAAATCCACCCCACGATCCTAAGGTTAACAACACAGTATGCAACAATAGTATTAAAAACAATAAAAATAAAATAAATAAATAAAAAATCTAAATAATTTGCTGAATAATTTGCTGAACAAACTGAGGAAACCCTCTCATGTTATCTTAATGAGGAAACACTGGAGGTAAAATAAGATGTTAAAACTCAAAACAGGAAATTAAAATCACCAAAGTAAAATACATTTCTAAGATAATAAAAGACTAAAATATTAAATCATTAAAAGAAAATAAGATGTGAGACTTAAAATAAATAAATAAATAAAGTAGAATAAAAGTGACTACATTTGAAATAGATAATAAATAAATAAATAGATACAACAAGAATAAAAATAAAACTCAGTTAAATGCAAGACTAAAAAGGTAGGTCTTGAGTTTGCCTTTAAAATTATTTATGCTCTGTGCAGCCCTCAGATCCTCAGGCAGGGTGTTCCACAGGCGTGGGCCGTGATAATAAAAAGCTGCCTCACCGTAGGTCTTAGTTTTTACGTTTGGTACAATTAAAAGTCCGTTACCTGAAGACCTGAGGGCCCTCACTGGCTCATATGATAAAAGCAAATCTGATAAATAAGAAGGGCCAAGACCATTAAGAGCTTTAAAAACCATTAAATAATCTTAAAATCTATTCTAAAAGATACAGGAAGCCAATGCGGAGACTTTAAAATTGATGTGATGTGGGCCCTCTTTCTGGTATCAAGTTGGACTAAAACATTTGGTTGCACATTCGATTGTGCTATGCACAATATTTTTATATTTACATTCGTATTTATAATTTTACATTTATTACTGTCTTCCCTTAATTGTATGCTCTTCTTTTGGCTTAATGCGGGACCTGAGAAACAAAATGTCGTTCCATATCATGCGACAGCTTGTATTGGTATGACAATAAAAAACCTTGAATCATTGAATCCTTAATGACATCCTTTGTAAGTAGGTGGACCAAAGCTGATAAGTACAAAAGGGCATTGCATTCACCAAAGAAAAAACTAAATTAGACCCATTATCTTGTAATTACGAGATCCAGATCTCATAAATATGAGAAAGGTTTGCATAATCACAATCGTCGCTAACGCTAGGATAAGACACAGTGGGTAGTTATGGCGCTGCTTTCGGATTCTATTTGCTGTTATTTCCTATTCGGAATGAGACACTGGGAAATATTAATGTCTCTAAATGTGGATGGCATTCATATTAGTATGTCAACACAGTTGGGTAAAGTTAGAAAGATATTCACAGATTTGATCGTCTCGGATCAATAACTTGTTAACGAAAAGGTGGTAAAAACACAAAGTATACCTCTTTCCCATCAGTGTAAGACAGACAATGAGCTACAATGTAGTTTTCATCAATATAGGCCGTCTCTCGCTTTGGGCAAATAACATTGGTCTCTGGCGCTGCTGGTGGTGAGGCGAGTGAGAAGGGACCGTCTACAAAGTGCACTGCTGAATAGATACGCTACTAAAAAAAATCAATATCATCACTCCTAAACATTGCAGTGTCCTGAAAATCATTGCAAACCTTAATCATGTGTATTAGTACTAGTGAAAACTAAGCTTTGCGAACCACTAGTTGTATTTTTTGACTCCTCTAGAGGGCGCTCTTGGTTTAAATCCACATCTAAAAGCATAAAACACTCAAAGTTTGAATGCCATTACTCTGCAGGAAACAAAAAATGCATTTTTTCAAAACAGCTTTGATATTGTAGGTTTGCCTTCACAATTTCTGATATTTAAGGTTTTCAGCTGAATGAGACATTTTTCATGATTCCACTGTGGGCCAAACTTCATGTAGGTATATGATAATACATTTGTTGGCTCTGTATGGGCATTTTAGCTATATGTGTATGTTTTGGAGCCTTCCATGCAGTTTTGCAATTATATTCAACGAACAATAGTCTCTGTGTGTTGATATTGATATTCTGAACTGGTGTATGTATTTGTGCATGGTGACAGTAACTTTGGTGTGTGTGTGTGTAGGGGGAGTCAAAGTATAGCCAAAAAAAGGGGGGGGACAAGGCTCTAGGTCTGCAGGTCAACTCTCCTTTTTATACATTAATATGCTTTAGTATTTTCCATTGCTTTTGCAGATCAAATCATCCTATTTTTTACCTGATGTCAAATAAGATCCCTGGCTTCAAATTTATAAACTTTATGGTTTTAAATTCAATATGTAATATTATTTTCATTGTGTATGCAGAGGCTTTAACGCGCAAGGGGTTGCTTGCTGCAGGTGCGGCAGTAGCTTCTGAGCATAAAAGAGGTAGGCTATCTCCCTTTGATAAATTTGAAAAATAAATAAATAAATCTTTGATATAAAGTACTTTGAAAATTTTTTTCCACTGACTGGTCCAGCTGGGGAAAGTAAACAAACACTGGTCCTGTAATTATTCATATAAAATCCATCAGTGTGGTATGGTCCTGGGACAAAATTTCACACTTTTGCTGCTCGGGAAACCGTTGAAATGAGGAGAGTTTTTTCAACACAAGAAGCCCTGGACATGGTCCTCGATGAGGCTAAGTCCGAATTGGACACGGCAACCGCCTCGGACGACATGGGCACCGAGGAGACAGGACCACACGGGCACAGAGGAGGATGTGAGGCTCTCTAAATTAGAGGAACCAAGCTCTGCGGATTCCTCTTCTTTGGAGGCGGTGCAGGAGGCGACGGCTCCGGGACGGGGCTGGATTTCCATAAATGAGAAAATATCATGGTCACCCATACCTACTGCAACGCCCACGAACAACCCGCTCCTTCCACCGGCCGTCAGTCGGGTCCGCTCCATCAGGTCGGCATTTGAGCTGTTTGTGACCAAAGAGATCGCACAAAATTCGTACAGAGCACATTTGTCAGCTGACAAATTTGCAGGGGGAGCGGATGGTGAGGGACTGGGTGGACATCAGCTCGACAAACCTCCAAGCCTACATCGGGCTCCTGATCCTGGCGGGGGTGTCGAGGTCCAGGAACGAGCCCACATCCAGCCTGTGGGATGAGATGGACGGCCACCCAATCTTTTGGGCGACCATGTCGGAGAAGAGGTTCCGCCTCCTGAACCAGACGGTCAAGTTTGATGACAAGGCCACCCGCCTCAGGCATCAGCGGACAGACAAGCTGGCTCCCATCCGCCACATCTGGGACCGATGGGTGGAGTAGCTGCCCCGCTGCTTCGTCCCCGGGCAAGATGTGTGTGTCAACGCAGCAATGGTACCGTTCAGAGGCCGCTGTGGATTCAAGCAGTACATGCCAAAAAAAAAAAAACGCAAAATTTGGGCTGAAGGTGTGGGTCTGCACTGATGTGAGGACAAGCTTCGCCTAGAGGCTGCAGCCCTACACCGAGAAGATGCCCGGCGGCTGCGCCGAGGTCAACCAGGGTAGGAGGGTGGTCCTGGAAATGACAGATGGGCTCCAGGGCAACACGGTCACCGTTGATAACTTTTTCACCTTGTTTGCCCTGGCAGAGGAGCTCATGAAGCGGAGGCTGACCATGGTCAGGACGCTCTGAAAAAACAAGCTGGGGCTGCCGCCCCGGCTTCTCCAGAACAGAGGGAGAGCTCTGGGGTCCAGTCTGTATGTGTTCATGCCCAGGATCACGGCCGTGTCCCATGTACCGCGGCGGGGGAAAAATGTGTTGCCACTGTCCTCAAAAGCACCACCAGGAGACCGACAGCGGGCGCCGGGGGAAGCCGCAAATAATTGCGGATTACAACGCCAGCAAAGGCGGGATGGACAACCTGGATAAGGTAGGAAAACTATTCTTGCTAAATGTATAACTTCAACTGAATTAGGCTATTGGATGCTTTTATTATTCAGAATAGCTTATTGGTGAACTATGGGGACTTCAACCTGCAGCCTTGGGGTTTTCATTAATCTTTTTTCTTTTCTTTTCTTTTCTTTTTATAATCAGGTTGTAGGGAAGTACTCCTGACGGAGGAAGACATACCGGTGGCCCATGGTTATTTTTTTCAATAGCCTTGATGTCAGTGCATACAATGCATTTGTCATCTGGTCAGAGTGTAACCCCGGATGACAGCAAGGGAAGCCGTGTCGGCACCAACTCTTCCTCAAAGAGCTGGGGAAGGAGCTGGTGGATCCAGCCATCACAGGCAGAGAGCAGCTCCCCCGCAAGCCCGCCGCCGCAGCGTTTGTGAGGAGAGTCCGCTGAGACGAAGACGGCCCCAGCACGTCTGGAAAGAGAAGGCCCGCCGGACCAGAGATCTCTGAGGAAACTGGCCGGCATGTTTGCGCTGGCTGCCCGGCAGGAAAGAGGAGGAGGGTGGTCACAACCTGTGTCCGATGTGGGGAACACATTTGCAAGGAGCACTCGCTCCTATGCTGCCACTCCTGCATCTGAAAATCCCCACAATCACTCCGAAGTTGCTGTTGCCATTTGTTCGTTCGAAATTTTCTGTGTCAGTATTTTTCAAAATAAATTCTGTTGTGTTCAAAGTGATGTGGTAATTCAGCTTTTTTTTTTAGAATACAGTAAAGAGGTAGTAAGGTAAAAACAGGATAGCAGAAGTAGGTTGTCTACATTATATTTTTCCTCACTTAAATCTGAGAAAATAATAATGTAAAAAATGATGTTGCTAATCACTGACATATGCCAGAATGTATCGGAAACTTATTCACTTTTTTTTTTTTTTTGATAAAAAATAAGAAATCTTTCCAAAACTGGCATTGAAAGGGTTAAAAATATGAAAATAATATATTCATTATATTTATGGTGATAAATGAGGTTAACAAAAAGATAATTATTTTTGTCAGTGAAAAAAATATTATCATATGACAGATTTATATTAGGTTAAAGCAGTGTCCATTTTTGGTCGCCTTAAAGGGATATTTCAGTTTTTTTTAAGTGGGGTCGTATGAGTTACAGTACACTATTGCTCCTGTTAGCCACAATGCATGCTGGTGAGCTCTTCCCCTTTAATGAGAAAATTCCCAGAGGACAGGGAGGTAAGCTAGGCTACAATTCTCTGTGAACAGGGCCTCCTATTTCGCGTAATTTCGCCAAAGTTAAGAAAATCTGTTCACGCACTCAATCACGGTGCAAATGCATGCGCCAGTAAAATAAATTTGAGCTATTCAGTTTGCCGTCAGAAACCCCCTTTGTTTTGGCACTATTTTCGGAAGCACCTCGCATCCGGAGTTCTTCTGCTGCATGAGCACGGATCAGCTGTTTGGATCAACAAGCACGTAGCATTTTTAGCAGACACTTTTAGGAACAAAAACTACAAACTGCAGAAATGAGTGATTCTGACAGCGACGATGACATGCCGTTTACTGTGGACACAAGAGGATACCTCTATGAACCAGAGTTTACAGAGGAAGAACTCCAGATGCAGACCCAACCAAGCGGCAACCTCCGGTCTAAAAATATGAGTCAATGCGGAAGTGTTAAAAGCTGCAGTTCATCGAGGATCCGCTTGAGGCTGGCTCCGGAAGTACCGGAAGTCACATACACATGAATGGGAAAAAGACGATCTTTGCAGCATTAATAAACATGTTTACAGCCTGGTACAAAAGATGAGTGTAGTCTGAATAGCTCATTTCTCGATGTCCTCTCACTGTGAGGGGGGTGAATTTTTATCTAATTTGGCAATTTTGAAGATATTGAGATTACTAGTCTTCCAATGAGAGGCACAGCTGCCTGTGGGAACACTACAGCTGTTGGCTAGGAGGCTCAAAGCCCGCCTCTTTACATCACACTGGCTCAACAGCAGCAATATGGCTGCCGCTGCCAAGCCGATTGGCATCAAAACAGCGTTCAGAAACAGATGGGTGACGTCGCGGATACTACGTCCATATTTTTTACAGTCTATGGACCCAACGTACCAACGAAGAAGAGAGGGGAGAAAGTTCTATGCTAACGAGTGAGAAGGAGAGATCCCACGTTACCTGGTAGGGGTGGTTAATCGGTCCGATTTCCCGATTCGATTATTGAAGTCCCGATTCGATTACCAACCGATTTTCGATTATTAACGTTTCTCGATCAGCGATTATTGATTTTCTCTTTGACAGTAACCCAAAATTATTGCACCATTAAAAAACAACAGTCAGTTTCTGAATTACTTCTCTTTTATTGAGTAACAACTTAAAGCACTTTATGTGTAGTGTAGTTGTAACTTCAGAATTATTTGTTTCTAACTTGAAACAAATGTCCACACTTGGAGTTTTTTTTTCTGTAGAACAAAAATACAGCTTTGGAACTGTGTGTGTTCACAGCTGTGTAACACCTTGCACCTTTTATATACTGTAGAACACAGAAATGACACAACACATTGTGTTGTGACTGATCAAATTTTACTAAACAACAATCACTGGTCTAGAATGACCAGATTCTTTGCACTCTCATTACAACAACAATTAAATGGAAGGCTTATTTCCTTTAGAGGTAGAACCAACTAACTGTAGCTTATATACTGTAGAACACAGAAATGACACATTCAACGAGGCCTCACAAGACGGCAGGTTCTGCGGCGTCACACTCACACATGCAAACGCGCAGACATTTTCAACTTTACGCACAGAGTATACATCGCGGAGGTAACCAAATCAATCAAAATAAGATTCCCATCTGAGCATCATCTCTGACCTGGACACCATACTCAATGCATCTCGCAATCCGGATGCTGACAGCGCTTTGAAGAGTTACGGAAAGGAGGCGTGGGAGCGCGTCTGTGACCGGTGCAGCTGAACCACTGGTGCAGAAGCAGCGCATGCTGCGGGATTTCCTCCCGCTGAAGCGAGTGCTTGCGGGATCAGAAAAACCCTCGGTCAGAGAGTCTTGCCGACTTCTGATCACTTCACGTGGAGAAATGTTCCCCGATTTCAAAACTTTGGCTAAAGTGGCGCTTGTAATTCCAATCTCCAGTGTGCCAGCAGAGCGCAGATTCAGCCTCTAAAACAACATCAAGCCATGAGAAGTTGTCTGTCTGAGGCAAAAGTCCAAAACCTCATGACAGTACCCCCTGCAGCCATACCACCTGAGACATTTGATTACGCACAAGCGGGCACGCAATTCAAGTCCACGCGGACCATGAGGAAGGTGTGAGAGTGTGCTTTCAGGCCACAGCAGGTGAACTGTTCCTATTTTAAGTGCAATCGTTTCATTTCATTGTTCATATGGAGCTACTGGGGCCACAGTCAGCGGAGAAAAGGTTACATGTGTGATGGCACGGTGTGGATTCTCTGTTCAGCTTGTTCGGACTGAATATTAATTACAAATGAATGAAAATGAAATGCTATTGAACATGTCATTATCATCATTTTAAAGATTAAAGTGACGGGTAAAAATAGATTATGACGGGACTTTTATGACTCTGTCAGGCAAAAGACAGACAACGAAAAAGTCTAGCGTACCTCTGGCTCCAAGGCTTCATACACACACACACACACACACACACACACAGACACAAAGCTCTCCGTGTGTGAACGTGTGTCAACGTCTGCAGAACTTACCTACAAATTATGGCAGGCGTATGCCGGACGTATGATGTTTGACTTCCGTTGACCGCGGGATAACATTTTTACAAAATAAAATAATGCAAAAAATAATCGATTTTTGAAAATGTAATGATCGATTCATACTCGTCCATAACATAATCACGATTAATCAATAATCGTTTTTTTTCACCACCCCTATTACCTGGTGGTCCCAGTGTGTAAACTGTGAGCCCATGCCAACGAACCCAGAGAGCTTCTGCTGTCAGGAGCGGGACTTAGTGACAACAATACTTCAGGACCTGTCTGAATCAGAGGATACCAGCGGCTCACATACGGCTCCAGTCTGCATCACTCGTCATCCAGAGTTCCCTGCCTTACAGGAGGTTTGCTTGTTTGAACAGTCGGGATAAAGACAGGTATGTCCCATCTTTTAAATCTGCAGAGTAGTGAGTTTAATTCACTCTAAAGACCGATACCGCTACTTGATCCTGCTACGTGCTTGTTGATCCAAACAGCTGATTGGCATGTATCCATGCTCATGTAGCGGAAGAACACCGGTCTGCGAGGTCCATCTGAAAATAGTGCCAAAAGGAAGGGGGTTTCTGACAGCAAACTGAATAGCTCCAATTTGTTTTACTGGTTCATGCATTTGCACCGTGATGAGTGCCTGGACCATATTTTCTTAACTTAGGCGAAATTACGCAAAATAGGCGGCCCCATCCGCAGAGAAAATAGCCTAGCTTACCTGCCGGTCCTCTGGGAATTTTCTCATTAAAGGGGAAGAGCTCACTGGCACGCATTGTGGCGAACAGAGAAGCTATGAAGGCATCATATTATTTGACTTTAACAAAGTGTTTATATGGAGATAGGAGAAGGTCTAAATGTTATCAACATGATTGTCTTCAACAGATGCTGCCATGTTGTTTGAATAAAGTGCATATTAACATTTGAAAGCATCTAAAATCTTAATGCCATGTTACAATAAAACTTTGCACTGCTCCTTTAACCAGTGTCTCTTTTTAGCATGGATGTGCGTAGCTGTCTTATCGGATATGATGATGGTTGTAATAACGTCAAGGGAAAAAAGCTTATATCAGGATTCATCTCAAACTTCTCATTTGTGATTCTAAACATCACCGGTGGGCCTTCTTAGCTGTATTAGACTTTCAGTATTAATATGAATGATAGGAGGAATTATCCCGTGAGGAGAATCTGATTCATGCTGATATCGTCTAATGAATGGGGGGTGATCCATCTGCACTTTTTTAGATACATCTTGAAATGCAGCTCTGTTTGTACGACTGAAACCTCTTTGGGATCAGAACAAACAGCTTGATCAGCAATTTGTGAGAGCACTTAGACTAATGTAGAGGTGGGTGCATTTGGTCCGTAACATACAGTAGAAAGAGACACTCTTGCCTTTTAGTTATGATGTTCACACGTTCTGTTTCCATGCACTATTTTTACATTCCTTTACCGTTCATGTTTCAAACACAAATTCAAAGCAACATCTCAGTATTGCACAAAAGTAGTCACACTAACATAATACAGAAAGTTGTATCAGTTAAAACAAAATGTGACAGTGAAATGGAAACAGGCTCTCTTGATAGCGCAGGAATTTCTCCCTATCTCCTTCTGTGTGTTGAGTCTCCTTCTTCCTCTGTAAGCTCTGGTTCATGAAGGTTTCCTTGTGTCCACAGTTAAGAGAATGTCATTGTCAGAATCTTTAGTTTGGTTTGTATTTTTCTGTCTTTTAAAGCCTGTGATCCCTAACAGCTGATCAATGCGCTGCAGGCAGAGGGAGTCCACAAGTAGTGTTTCACCCCTGGCTGAACAGAGAACATAGACCTGGAGAGGAAGTCAGACATGACAGGATCGCATGCAACATCTGCTTAATTTCAAAATAAAACAACATATACAGACCAAGCGGCAACCTCCTATCTAAAAATATGAGTCCAATGCAGAAGTGCTAAAAACTGCAGTTCAAACATGTTTACAGCCTGGTTCAAAAAACAAGTGTAGTCTGGATAGCTCATTTCTCCATCAGCACACACTGTACGGGGTGCATTTTTTCATAACGCAGTAATTTCAAAGCTATTTAGACTATGAGTCTTCCAATGAGAGGCACAGCTGACTTGATTGACAGGCGGGAACACTGTAGCTGTTGGCTAGGAGGCTCAAAGCCCGCCTCTTTACCTCACAATCGCTCGACAGCAGCAATATGGCTCCCGCCGACGATTGGCTTCAAAACAGATGGGTGACATCACGGATACTACTTCCATTATTTATACAGTCTATGATACAAACTCCCGACCGTTTAAAACAGTGGTGTCCAAACTTTTTTCAAAGAGGGACACATTTGATGTTGTCAGAATACTTCAGGGCCGTTGGCTCCTACTGAGACTTAGGAATCATAAAACTTACATATGATGTAGTGGCAACTTTTAGAAAAAACCTTCTTTAACACTTCTGCAGGACGTGATCTTTCTGACTTGTGCGTTGTAAAATAGGTTTACTAAAAAAGGAAATGAATGCCGTATAAAATTAAACAAACCGAGAATTTATTAAAATTATAGACAAAACAAAATCACTTCTCTCGTCGCTATTAACTTATATTTTTACAAAAGCGACAAAACTATACAAACCATCAAAGCTACGTTTAGAAAAATATGGTGCTCCTTGTCCTGCTCAAATGAAAGCACACATTGCCTCGCACATGCTCAGTAGCCCCCACTTGGCAGCACCACTTACATGCAGCATGACAATTAAAGGCACGCACACACTCAAATAACTCTATGGCTCTAACATGAAATATCTATTTAATAATTATTTTACATTTTTTCTCAATAAATTAGTAACTAGGTAGTCCTCAGTTCTCCACAAGCCACGTAAACATTAGCAAACGTTATCTTCTTCTGGAGGAAAATGTTTTTCATTAGAGTTGGGAAATGTGGGAAAAATATTGTCTCATTTCCTATGGCAGGATCACGATCTGGATTTCATCACACTTCTTTTTCATGCTGTTTTTAAGACTTTTCTGATCAGAAGACAACATTTTTAGAACAAATCATTATTTTCCTGCGTTCTGGACAATTTTTAGGCCTTTTCTGTACAATTTCATAATTTTGATTTTGTATTGTATCCTCTTTTGTGCCTTCTGAACTTGTATTGACATTCTCACATCGTGATAAAGTCATTAATTTGAAAACCTGTCAACTTTAAGAGCTCTTGTGTTTCTTCTTTATTGCTGTCTTGCAGAATTCCCAGAGCTTTGGCTTTATACAGGGAGTCCATATGAAGCTTTTTGAGACGTTTCTGGATTGACTTTAGTTTTGTTTGTGTGCTTGAAAGAAACTACAAATGTACAGATGATTCAGAATGTGATTACTTTCTTTGCTATAAATAACAATTTAAGATGGAAGCTTGGGGCCATAAATAAATGGAGCTTGGGCCGCACTTTGGACACCCCTGGTTTAAAAGATCGTATTGATCAGAAATACTCACTGATTATGGATGTAAGCTGCAAAACAGCCACATATCACTGATTGATGTCAACACAACAGGATTAAGATGATAACTGTGTCAAAAGGTAACAGGACAACAAAGTAGAGCAGAATTATTCATATTAAACTAATCCTGCTAAAACTAAAATTTATATTCATGCAGCATTCTCAGTGATGAAAGAAGCACACAAGTAACAGAATACTACCCACATGGGAGGAGTTCAACCACAGGAAGGCTCTGTAACCTGTTGTTTGTATGTTGATCTCTTTATAGAGCTGATCCTGGCTGCTCTGAGCTGGCACTACGTTTCAAAGGTGCGTCCTGTGGAGCAGGTATAAATTGGGGGTAAGGGAGTACTGAAATATGTCAAGAGCGTACACTTACACGGACATTAGTATTTGGGTCAGACTTTCTTAAAATGAGCTAAGTTTCGTGGTGAAGTTGACCCTTGTGCAGCGGTTGATTGCTTCAGAACTGGTTCTAGATGATTTCTCATAAGGGAGTGAGCTAACTGGGATCCTCTGTGAGCAATAAACTTAATATATATATGAAAAAAGGGTCCTATCCAATTGCACTTAAAAACAACAAACCATGTATCTGTTAAAAAGCTGGACCCTGAAGCTGCACTGCACTTCATCCTGGGGTTTGTAAGTTTCCATCATGTTTACACTCACAAACTAGAAGAGTTTATATACTGACCTTGGAACATAATGCCTAGAATCATATAATCTACTCAAACATTCAAAGCTCAAGCATTGTATGTTTGTATGACGTGTTTTAGCAACGTAAACAAAGATTCTGATTGAGCGGTTGCTGTGCAACCATACTGAAAGTCCACTCACCAAGGACAGACGTATGTTCGAAATGACCCCGTCAAGTGGAATAAATCAGGCATGAGTGCTGAAATATCTCATTTTAATGCTGCAGATCCTGTTTTGTAAGAAATTTGCTTCAAGAAACGGTATTTCTTTTTATTTCTCTCTTTACATATATATATTATTCTGGAGAGAATTCTTGGCCACACAGCAGGAAACGCAGACTTTTTCTCTTTCCTTCCCTCTACATCTGGTTCATAATTTATTAAGTACACATTGATATTCATGGCACTGTTCTGCTCTGGTTTCATTCATATTCACTACACTGGTACAGCAAAGAGAGAGAGAGAGGAGAGAGATGAATAGATGCATGAGGGGAGGGAGATATGACGTAAAAGTTATATCACTGTATTTTTTTACATCTTGAAGTAACAGTATATATTACGCTGTTATAAAATTAAAAGGGACGGTGCGTGTGTTCACTTGAGCAGAGAGATGTTTTTGGAAGTCAGTGTGAATCTGTGTGGTTCAAAGTTTCATCTCTCCTCTGCATCCCTGTTTGTATTTTTAAACATCTGCTGTATTTTATTGTTTAAGGAGTCGTTAAGTTGCTACTGCTGAAAACACACCACTTCCTGATGCAGGTGTTTTATAAAAAGGTATTTTAAAACTGTAATAACTAGGGACTTTTACTGTGAAGAGCATGCCGAAATAAAAGATGTTTATCATCAAATAAACTGACCATCACTTGTTGAGTGTTACAGTATTTACAGCGCTCCTTTGACCACAAGTCACAGCCACATCCTGCTTCTTTTAATCATGTTGGACTCAAGACAACCGACTCGTCAGTAGAAACACACCTTCAGGGGGGTAAACATGCTGTATTGGAGATGCAAACCCCTGCTGCACTAAGCTCCTGTCAAACCCAGTCAAGCCATTCCTGTCCCAGACCGTCCCAAATAAATGATGCAGGCGAGCTCACCCACGCAATGTTGCTGTTAATTGCTGACATCAAACTTAGAGAGAAGAGGACGCAAGTTTAACTGATGCTGTGCAGTGGTTCAATTTCAGTGTAACCGCTGAACACCTGCTTTGACACAAAGAAGAGGAGGTGCTCTTTGCTTAGTGAGCGTGGCTCTGCTCTTAAAGGGGCAGTGTGTAGAGGTCAGCAGCATTTAGCAGGACAGATTTGGTTTAAATGGGATATTATATGTTTAAGTATGTTGAAATGAGTGTATAATCACCAATATAACACTATACTTTCTTTTTTTAAATCTTTGAATGAGCCTTTTATATTTACATAAGAAGCTGCAGCTGCTATCTTGAACCACTATCATTGTTAGCAGTGTTAAGGACACTATATCCTTCTCGTGTGCACTAAAACCAAAACATCTATGTTTTAGAACGTTATTGGTGGTATAGCAAAATTCATATCATATCATCACCCCTAGTGTGGTTGACAAAGATAAATAAGGCTCTTTTTTAAAGGATTTAAGGCAGATGGTCTGAAGCAGAGGTTCCGAAGGTGTGGGTCGGGACCCCCTGACCACCAACACTGTTTTAATCAACAATCTCAAAATACATTAAACAAAAATTGCAATTCAGAAAGATTAAAGGTGACATATCATGCAAAATGGACTTTTTAATGGTTCTCTACCTGAAATATGTTTCCCTGGCATGTCTACAAACCCCCCGAGAATGAAAAAAATCCATTCTGCCCCTGTTTTGATTTCTCCACCTTTCTGTAAATGTGTGTAAAACGAGCCGTTTCAGACTTCCGTGTTTTTGTTACGTAACAACAATATCCGGTCTGTCACGGAGTCAGAGCTCGGAGCTTGTTCAGCCCATAGACTGTATAAAGTACAACTCAACTTGTACTCAGCACACATGTGTGCTAACAAGGAGCTTAGGAGGGAGGCATGCTAGTTGTAGGCTGTCTTAATAAACACAAAGGTCGGTTTTACTCCCCTCGTCTGCAGATTTGAAGATCTAGTGGATGATTTTTATTTATCATGGATAAGTGCTAGCGCTAGTTAGCATAGCCACATAGCTACATGTCGTAGCTGTAGCTGTGTACCAAGACACACGTCGACATACTGACAAATAAAACAACAAGAAACACAGAATCTGTGACCAATCCTTCAGAAAAGGTCCCGCTGCCTTTCTGGTAGAGGTCGGTTTTACTCCCCACGTCTGCAGATTTGAAGATCTAGTGGATGATTTTTATTTGTCATGGATAAGTGCTAGCGCTAATTAGCATAGCCACATAGCTACATGTTCATAGCTGTAGCTGTAGCTCTGTACCAAGACACACGTCGACATACTGACAAATAAAACAACAAGAAACACTAAATCTGTGACCAATCGTTCAGAAAGGTCCTGCTACAGGCTGCCTTTCTGGCAGAGGTCGGTTTTACTCCCCAGGCCTGCAGATTTGAAGATCTAGTGGATGATTTTTATTTATCATGGATAAGTGCTAGCGCTAGTTAGCATAGCCACATAGCTACATGTTCGTAGCTGTGTACCAAGACACACGTCAACATACTGATAAATAAAACAACAAGAAACACTAAATCTGTGACCAATCCTTCAGAAAGGTCCTGCTGCAGGCGCCTCTCCGTCAGGATCAGATTCTGGATCAGATTCAGAGGGTTGAAGTAACGTGATCTCTGATCAGCCGTGTATATTCAGCCAACATGTAAACATTAGATCAACGTGCTGGAGAGCCGAGGCCACATCAACTTCCTGAGGGGGCGTGGTCAGAGAGAAAACAGAGTGTTCTGAGGAGGACTGGAGAAGAGGGCTTTTCAGGCATGCCAAAATCTGATTTCAAAGTGTTTTTTTGAGCATAAACTTTAAAGACATGTTTTGGGGATCTCTTAGACCAATATATATTGATGAAAAAAGCGTGATATGTCACCTTTAAGGACCAGTTTGAGATGACCAGTATGGCCAGAGTATGAGATGGCTTCAAAACAGTTCTATCTAAATATTACCCCTAACCTGAGCATGTTTCTAATGTGTAATTTCTGCAGTGTTTCTATTAAGTTTGTCCTTTGACTCTGCTTTTCAGAGATTATAACATTAGGATAAAATATTTGATCAATAAGGTGATGAAATATTTTAACAAGGTTCCAACACTTAATGAGTGCATTTTCACTTGCTTACACAGAAATCCTTAATTCCACAGTTTTCCTGGTTTCTTTTCTTCATAATCATTTAAAAATCAAGGTCTTGTGAAACATTGTGGTTATGTGGTCTTGTGTTCTTTATTAAGCACAGCTCTTTTGTTTGCCACACATTTAAGTCAGATATCATGTTGTACAAAAAGTATTTTGGTAAACAGAAAACAGTTAGCAAATTCTCTTAGAAAAGAAAAGCCTCTTTAGGCTCGTTGTTCCGGCTTAACTGTTTTGTTTATTCTCACCACTTTAATTGAGCTGGTTTCAGTGGTCAGTTGTTTTTAGATAATGAGCTAACCCTGTAATTCCTTGCTCTTATAAGGAGACAGAAAAAAAACAAGTAGCACTCTGGTGATCCAGGCATTTAGCAGCTTTCTGTGCCCAATATTGTCTTTAACAGTTCAGAGATACCAAAGAGAGAAAAGAGAAAAAATGCAGCTAAAACTCTTTGAGACAAGCTGGAGGATCTTTAACAACAGAAGGCCCCTTTGTGTGTTTATTGGGCTGCTGGGTTACAGACTTTATATCAGTGGTGGACTGTATCAAAGTAAATTTACTTGAGTACTGTACAGTTTTTGAGTATCTGTACTTTACGTGAGTATTTTTTGGGGGGTACTTATGACTTTTACTACATTTGAGAGACACATATACTTTTGACTCCACTTCATTTCTATCAGTGCTCTAGTTACTCTCTACTTTTGCTTTGAAGTCAGCTGATGAATTTTCTTTTCTGGAATCAGATCCCAAAGACCGTAAACTGTTGGTGTCCTTGTGTTTGGTTTGTCTCAGTGGTGTAGCCGTACCTGGGTTGAGTGTAGATCAAACGTTCTTCAGATCAGTGCGTTCATTTAGTCGTGGTGATGATGGCGATGACTGAGAAGGATGATGATTCTCTACCTGAGCACCTCGGCCCTATTTTAAACCCACGTTTGAGGTTTTTTAAATAAAGAATGATTGGTATTGTTTTAAATCTCTGATCTGTTTACCACACAAACTTCATCACAGCCTACAAAACATCAGCATCTAACCTGAGAGAGCATGTGGAGGTCTGGAGCTAACACACTGCTTTGATTCCAGATGAACATTTGAAACTTGTCTGTGCTTGTAGTAACTTAGTTTATATTTCATGGTAGACTTTTTAGATATGAAATCATGTTTTCTAGATAAATAGAACAGAGCAGAATGTTCACCCATGCATTCTTGACTGACCTCGTGCTTTGTGAAAATACGTTTTAGTATTTTCAAAAGCAAGTACTCCAGGACTTTAACTCAAGTCATAATCTTACTGAACAACTTTCACTTACATTTAGTCCATGCTTTAATTTGTCTATCACTGAAATGTGAAACTGCTTTGTAATGTGATAGCCGGCTTTCTAGTTAGCTTGCTCTGTGAAGCTCGCTGGTTCATCTGAGTTTTGCACCATTCACAGTCCTGAGCTGACCTGCTTTCTCCCCTCAGGTAATGAGAGATACCTGTTGTAAGCATGACTACTTACCCTCTTTTGAAAGCCCCAGAGTACACAGCAGGGACTCTGTAATGCACAGCAGTGCCGGCCTCCCTCTCCGGTAGAGCGAACCACTGGCTCACTGAGGGGGAAATAGATTTGCCTCAGTGCCACAAGGGGGGAGACAGCTCACCACCCACAGAAGGCCTGGAGCATTATTAGGTCGTACGGTCCTGCACAGTTCTGCGATTAGAAATGGATTTCCTTTTCCCAGTGAGGATGGAAAGCTTGATGACCCCCATAAGCTCCAGCCCCAGAGCCAGCCAGCAGCAGCAGCAGCAGCAGCAGCAGCAGCAAGTCCCCAGCTAAATTTTACTGCAATGCAGCAACTTTAATAGCTCAGCACGGCTTAATTAAGCAGCACAATTGCTCAGAAAAGAAGGACGTAGTTATATTTGCAATCTTTCCATAGCCAATATGAATCACTGGACTGGTGTTGACACAAACTGCGCCTGTACCAGCACCAGTGACCCTGTTAACATGTAAATTGTGTTGTGTTTCTCCACACCGCAGGGGGATCAGGTGTCATTAGCTTCACAAACTAGCATGTCATGCACCTGACAGCTGCTGGGTTCAGGTTAACAACATGTTAAACTGATTCTATTTACCTTGTTTAAAATGGGAGCACCAAGTCATGGGGTTACCGGAGCTGAGCAAAGGTCAAAATGAGCATGACGGATACTTTGTCGCTAACCAGCACACATGCTGCACGGAGCAGACAACAGTTCACACATGACCAGAATGAATCAGGTCCAGACTTCGTTCAGACTTTTCCTTTTAACATGGAGCACACTGAGGAAGAGGATCCTTTGATGGGGCTTCTTAAAATACTCTGCTCGAGTCAGATGGGAGGTGGCATCTTGAAAATTTTCAAGAAGAGAACTGGTTTGTAACTGTGGCTTTTTGCATTCTCAGTGAAAATGTGGAAGTGGAAGCAGAAAGAGAGCCTCTCTTTTACAATCAGTTTCATGACTCCTTGCACTTGTCTCTGCTTGGTGTAGGTGTAGAGTTTCTGTTAGGGCAATCTTTTTCCATGCATCAAGCTCAAGCATTATATTATGATGTGCCAAGACATGAGCTTACAACAGATGCATGATTAAAGGTGCAGTGTGTAGTGATTAGCAACATTTAGAAGAGCAAACTTGATAGAAATTGAATATAATATCCATAAGGAGATTTAAATGAGTGTAAAATCACCTGAATATGAGAATGATCTTGTTTTTGCTAACTTAGAATTAGCCTTGGGCGCAGGTTTAGCGTAATGGTTAAATTGTGCACCCATATAGCGGGCGACCCGGGATAGATTCCAGCCTGCGGCCCCCTTCCCAAATTTTATTTTCCCCCAGTTTTGCTCCCAGTTTCTTGCTCTTTCCGCTGTCCTCCCCTTTTTGTGAATAAAGGTGTAAAAGCCTCCCTAAAAACAGGAATGAGCCTTTTATATCTACAGAGAACAGTCCCTGTCAATGGAGGCTGCCATCTTGCACCGCTATGTTTCTACCATAAGACAAAACAAAGAGACTAGTAACATACTCGTTGTATTTTTGCATCGGTTGGAAGATGCAGAAGAAGAGAGGCGTTGTTGTGCACAAATAAAGGGTATCAGCCTTAAGCTCTGCTTGCAGATCTTCCCAGAAAAAAAAAGGTCATTTTTTAAAACTTTCTTTGGACAGTCTCGGTTCCAATGAGACATTTCACTTGGAGTTACCTCATGTAGTCTCAGAGACTAAAATGTAGCAGGGTTGTAGCTTATGCAAAGTGAGGGGTGGCGACCTTTAAAAAGGTACAATGATGGGTCCTGGGGTTAGAATTAGAGACATACCTCAGGGCTCAGTGATTCAAGAGGTCGTGTCAAGTTAAGGTGGACTCTGAGGCAAAACTATAAATACTGTGGGCCAAGTGGATGAGTCAGGAAGGGGGAGAATTTAAGCATTTTTCTGGTTCCCAAGAAAACAGGACTTTAGCCCGCAGACAAAGACGAGAACTTTACTTTCTGAAGAGGATAGTCAATGTTGTTTTTAAAATGTGGGCTCTTGTTGGAGAAGAGCACTGAATGGAGACAGAGCGGTGGGTGTACATGAAGATGGTTTGAGTATTTGTTTGTCTGTGGTGGGAATTTCAATGTTTCTGTTTCGATTGTACTTCAAATATTTCAGAAGGCCACAATGCATCTACAAAACAGCACTGTAAAAATGAAAACTTAAAATTGTTGGTTAAAGCTGGGGTTGGTAATCAGATTTAGATACACTTTATGTTATACTGGTTAAAATGATCTTTATGTCCTGATGGCAATCAATACATAATGTGTTCTTAAAAAAGAGCGAAGAAAAGCTGCTATCTACAGCCGGAGTAAACCTGGGAAAACACCAACCAATCAGCCTTTTTTGGGTGCCAAAATTTTAAACCATTCAAATCCCGTCCTGCTGTTCTGCCCGCCTCCTGCGCGTACATTTCCCCGGCGTGCACTCTGAGTCTCCGTCTCCTGCCTCTGCTTCCCCTGACTCTTCTGACTGCCCCTCTCGCTCGACCTCGGGCCTGTCCCCTCTGACCCGATGAGGTGCTTTGCTCAGGACTGTAGTCTGGATCAGAGTCTAAAAATCTCTCACCACGGGGGCTCTGACAAGCAGAAGAATGAATGACATTTACTAAGTCCTACAGAAATGTAGATGTACTGTAGCGTCCGTCCGGACGCTGTAGGGATGATGAGCCGATTCGTGAACACGTTGAGTTTTAATAACCGGTCACTGTCGGCCGTGATCACGACAACCAACAAAACAACAATCAATGTTTGAATGAATGAAAAACTTCTCCTCTTGTCTCTCCTCTCTCCAGCTCACACACTCTACACCTCTCCTGATGCCTTCACTGACTGTCAACACTGTGGGAATTAAAAGCATCTACACTGAACACGTTTAACAAACAGTAGAGCTGCTAGCATGACAGTTGTGAGTACTAACAGCAGCCATGTTTGTTTGTGTTTTTAACTTTCACTATGATAATGTTTTGGTGAGGACTGGTTTTGAATCAGTCACCATCATATTGTCGCAAGTCAGCGGAGCGGGGGGGGGGGGGGGGGTGTTTTGGAGGAGCTCTGAGGGAGGAGGGGAGGGGTTAGACGGAGTACTGAGGAAATGCTACATTCAAATTCATGCTAGTTTTCTGAGACTACCAACCCCAGCTTTAAGTAAACAAAACATTTTTACAGTGCTGTTTTGCAAACTACATCAAAGTAGTTATCTAAACTACCTGTATTAAGTTTAGTGTGTAAAGTTGGTCTCATTCCATAAGTTAGGTTGGCAAAACTGTAAATTATGGGTTTGAGGCTCAACTAAATTATTTGAGTATGCTTCAGCTAAAGAACGGGGTCCAACTCAAATCTGCAGGGTTCTTCCACACTTTTAATTTACCACATGTGGCTCCATCTCTCCTGTCCTGTGTGGATTTGATTGCCCTAAAGGTGAGTGTTTTGTTTGAGTATTGTATTGAAACTCTGGCTTTACAGTTGATCAGTTGATGGTGAGTTGATTACCGGTTAATGTCACTTTGATTTGTTTAGTTAGTTTAATAAGGCATGGTCATTACCAATAGTTAGCCACCTTGAACATTAGCTACCTTGCAGGTGTGAAAACGTTGCAGTAACGTGTAGTAACAAAGGAACATTTTCTGAACAAACAATAATAACTTTCACTTCTTAGTATGTAGAACTCTAACTTTAAGTTACACTACATATGAATGATAAGTTATCTCAACAAAATCATTTGGCTCAAATGTAAGATTTCTAGTTAGCCTCAAAATTTTAAAATCTAGTGCAGACAGTTGCCTTGAAATTTGGAGTTTTCACAGCGTTTTCTTTTGAACAGTGTAAGGTACACTGAGTCGACTAACAAATGCGACCTCCTTTGAGGTTTGTCCAGAAGAGTGACTTAATAATGGGTTTTGAAGTGGCAGTCTTTGTGTGTGTAAGGTGAGGAGTGCATTTGTGTTATTAAAAGTGTAAAACTTTGAGAGCCTTACATGTTAGTCTTCACAAAGCCTTCGCCATTCCAGGCCTTTGACTTGTTATGTAAATCACACTCACAGAGTCAGAGAGCATAGCAGCCTGGCAGAACTACAGTCCACAGAGTATTCATGTCTTCCCTCTGAACGGACGTCATCGTCTGGAGAAAAAGATGTTTGAGGAATAATCTGAATCTCTGACACGAGTGTGTTCAACTAAAAAAACAACAACAACAGGCGACTAATTCCACTTTTACAGTTTTGTGTCAGAACATTGTGAACACGGTCAGATCTACATCCCTGTTAGTGCTGTATTAATAACCTACAGAGGTTAATTTCCATATGTTCTCTCTATACGTCCTGTAGTCGGCTTCTTGGAGTGAAAAGAGGAATTAAGAGAGAGGGCGTTAAGTAATGTGTAAGTCCCCCACAGTGACCTTCTAACCCTATTAAAATGTCAAAAGTCTTCTCCAAAGTTCATTTCTGAAAGTGATGTATGACTTCCTCCAACACTAACAGTTCCTGTCAAACTGAGTTTCACTCCAATAGTTTGTGTGAATATTTTCTAACTCCTTAAACTTTGCATTCACAGCCTTCCTAGTCGTCTAAAAATAAATGTGTATCCTGGCTTACTGGCCAAGGTAAGAAAAACTAAGAAAAAATGAAATTCAGCAAAATATAGGCAAGGAGACTAAACACAGGATGACAGAGTCTGCAGGTAAACTGTATTAAATTGGTTTTCTGAGTTTGGCTACAGTTAGCAGCGCTAGCACCTCCAGGCTGGGTCGAGTTAACCAATAAACATGTACTTTGTTTATAACCATGGGGGAAACTGAAGTTTTGTATTCATACACTCATGCACAAACATGCTATGGCAATGCACTTATGGAGAATGCCACCCAAGCAGCTAGGGGTTTGGTGCCTTGCTCAAGGGCAACTCAACAGTGCCCAGGCAAATGAACCAGCACCTCTCCAGGCACTGGTCTAATTGTCATACTAGGTCCATACCGGGACCTGAAGCAGCGACGATCTGTTTCCCAAGCTAGGAAGTTAGTCCCTATGGACTGAGCGACCAGCGCCCCTCTATTTTGTAGATCATAATACTGCCAAACAGCGGCACTTGCGTCTCCTCCTGTTTTTTAACTCTGCCTGGATAAGTGATTGCAAAAGGGACATAAGGAAGAGATGAGAAGAAGGAGGTTGTGAATTTTGACAAATGAGAAAATCCTTGGTTCCACAGACGTCAGCTGCACAGATTTCTCAGCTGTCACACCATGAAACAACTCAACCTGTAAAAGTTTTACAATTGCAAGAAACCTTTGTTTAACGCTATAAGCTAATTGTCCTAAATGACAGATTATTTAGTTAAAGTTCCCATCGCAAACTTAAAATATAAAGGTGAGTGAGCTGTTCCACGACTTGCCTGAGGATCTCAGGCAAACATCAGTATCTTCTTTTAAATCTCACCTGAAAACATAGTTATGTTTATGTAACCGGCTGATTAGCGCTCATGCCCCACAGCTGGGTGGGAACCAATCACCTGCGGTTAGCTGGTTGTTTGCGGGGATAAAATTGAGTGACGGAGCTCCCTTCAGTCTCTGCAGAGCTCCGGGTTGAGAGCAGGTACGAGTCGCGTGTGTTAAGTGTTTTCAATGTCAGTACATGTGAGTAACTTTCACTTTTATTCCAGGACGGGGTTCCTTTCGGGTTGGCGGATCGTTGTGTGCCGGCAACGCATATAGTACGCGGTACGAGCGCGGGGTAGTGACGAGATAGGGTCGCGGACGGCCGAGGTAAACCTCAACTGGTTTTTGTTTATCTTGATGTGCCGTGTGTTTGTTGTTGTATGTAAGTGGTTAATGTTCATGTATTTTGTTGCAGATTGCCACTTTTTGCTTGTCCTTTTGCTTGTCTTTTTGGTGTCTTTTTGTCTCTTTTTGCCTTTCTATTTAGCTTGTCTTTGTTTTGTTCTTTTTGTCTTGAGTTAAAGATTCTGCTCAGTAACAGTGTGATTTAAAGACTCTGCTCAGTAACAGTGTGATTTAGAAGACTCTGCTGAGTAACAGTGTTGAAGTATCCCCGTCCAGGCTGTGTAAGCAGCCGTGGCTGTAGCTACAGTTTACTGTCAGGCTTTTTCATGTTCTTTGCGTGCTTCTAATTTATTAACTAGATGTGTGTGATTGTCGTGAGTGTGCCGTGTTTATAGGCCTGATTCAGATAACCTGGCTGCAGTTAGCAATGTCCTTCTAACACTGATTTCTAGTAGGTCTGTCCAAGGTTGAAGTAGTAATTATTATTGTGTTTTAAAACAATTTGTCTGCCAATTAAATAAAGATTGTATATATATTTTTTCTAAACCATGCCTTTGTATTCATTTGTGAACTCACCTGTGTATTGTTAAAGGGGAAACCCTCTGTTAAAGGGTCTGTAACTAAAAATAAGTATATTGTTAAAACTCTTTGGGTGAAAGTCCCAAGGTGGCGTTGTTGGTATTTTATCTTCTAAACCCAGAAATCGCTTTCCAGCCCTAGCTTGGTTACATTTAGTTATATATTTAGTTTCTATCATTTAATCTTACTTTTAAATCCTCTTATTCTAGGGACTTTTATTTGCATGCATTACTGGGATAAATATCTATCTAGCATTGAAGAGCTGTGAGAGTTATTATGCATATGGTATTGTATTACATTGTCACAGTGTGCTAAACTGTTGCATAAAACTGTTAGATTTGTTGTTGCTCTTGTATACAGCTGAACGAAATGGCATTCCTAACATATCAGGTGCTAAGTAGTGCAAATAAACGACGGATAAACAACAACATGAAGACAGACTAGAAGAGCACTGTACGGTATGGTGTATGAAGCTATGTAAATTGCACTGAATATTGCACATTCAATATATAAAGAAAACAGAATAAGTGAGGTAGACAAGTTCAGAAGTGACAGTGCAGGGTGTTCTTTGAAATGTTGAATAAATAATTAGGACAAAATAAACAACTATGAAAACACACAACAAATTCTCAGAGGAGAACAAATTTCCGGGTCAGTCAAGGAGAGAAAGCGAGGACGCACAAGTTAATGTAATGAGACGTTACCCGTGTGTCTGCATGGGTTCTCTCTGGCTTCCTCCCACAGTCCTGTGACATGATTGTTAAGTTAATTGGTGACTTTAAATCGCCCGCAGGAGTGTTTGAGTGTCTGTTCCTGTATGTCAGCCCAGTGATTGACAGGCAGCCTGTCCTGAGTGAACAGAGTTACATCTGAACATTTGAATAATGAATACACACTGATGTTTATTTCACATAACAAATATAGGTAGGGTGTTAATCTACGGCTTTAAATACTTATGTATTCATATTTATAACAGCAGGTATAAATGTAAACATCAGTGTGAGAACAGTCAGAGTGTAAACAGCCCCTTCTCTCTTTTTTATCCATCACTGTCAAAAATAGTCTCATGGTTTTCCTCTTTCTCCTTGATGATGACTCATGTAGCCAAAATGTGACCCTGTCTGTCCATTCACATTCAGTGACAACCGAGTAAACAGAGAGTGGAAACACTTCTTCCCTATATTATAAATAAGAAGGAGGTATTTTCAAATCAGGTGAATGCTGAAGTGTAAAAAATAGTCTCTTTCCTGCATACTCTGAAACCTCTCCTCAAGAAAAACAACAGAGCCATGTGTGTGTGTGTGTGTGTGTGTGTGTGTGTGTGTGCAGGTGTGTGCTGCTCACGGCTGACTGATTAGGGAAATCCATCATGGTAATTATTGGCAGTCACTTTGGAAAAAAAGTCAAGGGTGGAGTTAACTAAGTAAATGGCTGCGTGACTCTGTGTTTGCCTGTGCATTCAAGCGTGCGTTTGATAAAGACAGACTCTATTTTTACTGAATCTGTGTGTTCCCCGGCATCTGCAGGGAAGCAACACACACTCACACACACTCTGGAGACTCTGTACCCAATTATACTCAGGCTGTGACCCCTTGCTGCTCCTTGTTCTTATTGTTAGTGCAACACCCTGCCACTAAATGTATTCACAAAAGTACACAGCTTACTGGTGGTAAACCGTGCGTTTCCTTGAGCAGCGTATGTGCCAGCATGTTCAGACTGGAACACAGCATGCATACACGAGTACACCCTTTTAAAAAGCATCACAAACAAAATAAGATCATGACAGAAGATGAACAAATCCAATCTCATGCAGAAGAAAGGTTTTCTATGCATAGACAGACTAACCAGTGCCTTTACATCTTTAACAGTACCACCCAGAAGGTGCATTTCGACCAAGAGTTCCAGGGTCTTTTTAGCCCCCAGAACTACTTTCCAGGTTTCTGTGCCCCCCATTGTTGTCTGCGTTTTGACCGTGGGCTGAAGTCCCGGGTAGATTGTGCAAATCAGGCCAGTGATGTATGGAGAAAAAAAAAAGTAAATGCACTACACCACCAGACCAGTAGAGGGCAGTAAAACAAAGACGAATGCCATTCATCACAGATGAAACCATAGAAGCAGACAGACAGGCAGGTATCATTATGAGCAACACAACAGTTAGCCTGTTAGCATGAAGAGACTCAGCTGGCGCTGTTTTAGATGGTGCTATATTTCATCACAGATGGATTCACTGAATCAACACGTGAGAGGAGATAAGCGCGAGTAGCAAAGATGTTTCAACCCGGCTTTAAAATCCTTTTAACTCAGAAAGCCGTGGCAGAGATGGACCGGTGTTTTGGTTTAAACATCGACCCTGTTAACTGGAGACTTTCAGCTGGATGCATCCCTCATAAACGTCTTTAGACGATCATTAAATATCTGATGAGGATATTTTGAAATCTTAATAAAAACTAAACTAGTTTGCATTCCCAGGAACTCCCTCTGTGTTTCAACAGCTGTGTAAACTCCACAAACACTGACACGTTCAGCTGAAGGTCTCCAGTTTACAGGGTCACTTTTAAAACCGTAACACCGGGAGAGACGCATTCACGGTGGGCTGAAAGAAGACTACTGTTACAAAGCTGTTAAGTGAATCACAGATGTGTGTGATGTTATTGTGAACGGGCGGAATAAAAACACTGCAGGTAATCTATCAATCACACACGTTCAGCAAATTACTACCCCCCAAGCAGCGGCATTTCAGGGGGGAGATTAACTTCCCCTGAACTAAACTTAGAGCCTGGTTCCTCCGGTCGATATGCATGTAGTTCAGGGGTAAGTTTCCTAGTTCCGGGGTAGAGCTCCTCCGGTTGAAAAATGTCTAAATTCAATAAAAAGTCCTGCATGCAGCACTTCAGTAAAGTGGCTAAATCTGCCTCATAATGCACATCAGAAGTGAAAGAGCTCAATTTAAAGTACAACAGTCCCTCTGAGTTGTTTACTTTTACATAATATTTCTGAATTGATGTCACTGATCACTAACTCCTCTGTGCTCCTGCCTTTTACTGCACACAAAGGCTCACTGATTGTTATACGCCCTGTGTTTCTTTGTGTGTCACTGTGTTCATGCTCCACATGTGTGTAAGGCCAAGGAGTGTGCACACTGTGTCCACACACCAATCAATGCTGCAGTATTAGAGCAGGAGAGAGGAGACATCCAGAGTAACTCCAGGATTCCACAGCAAGTGTGTGCACCTTGATCCATGTGTGCCACGCGCTCCAGAGCCGATCCATGCCCCCTCTAGTCAATCAACCCAGCAACCAGATCACACAGGTAGCTGCTTGACTCATCACGCTGCAGTATAGGTGCAGTAGTTAGCAAAAATGTAGCAATATGCTAAGGCTGCGCACGTTCTCTGTCAAATTCAACAACAGCAGAAGAGCTGGTGCTGGGGGAAGTAACAGCTGACCATAAACTGGTTCAGTTACTGGTTTACTGGTTGTTTATCTATCAGTAAGAAAAAGAGGCTGTGACATATTATGTAAAGACAGACTTGTGATGATGTGTGCTAAAATGTAGCATGCTTAGTGTGGTTTGAACACAAAAAAGACCCGATGGAAAAATACGTCAATGAATCATTTTATCACCTGAGTCAGAACAAAGCAAATTCAGTACAGGTGTGAGAGCCCCCGCGACGATCTCTGTTTACTTTTCCACAGAGATTCAGAGCGTGTTATGTTAATCTACAGCTGATACATGTTGCTGTTTATCATACAGACATGATTACATGAAGAATAGAGAGGAGGAGATGAAATACACAGCCGATGTCCGGGATGCCGGAAGTGATGCAAATGTGGGAAATACAATGCCGCCGAGTGGACCAATCACAGAGTTTGCAGTCTGCGTCGATTCAACGCTAGTTACATTTTAGAGGAGGTGCACTTCAGCTACGTGCGTAGGCCTCTGCGTAGGTACGGGAGGTACCTGGACAAGCCGGCATAGGCTACGCCGGCGGTTTGATGCAGAAGTATAAATCAGCCATAACACTACAGGTCATTATCTCTTCCACTGTCTCTAATCAGGTGAACTCTCTCTCACACATTGACACAGAGAGGGAGGGATGGCAGTTTTCAAAATGTTGATAAAGAAACGGTTATCAGAACTGTCCTGGTACATTTATATTTCTGACCAGCTCATAGGCAGTCGTAGTCGTTGTAGATAAACTCTCCTGACGGTGAGTTCAAAGACTTCATCATCAAACTGAAGCAGGTTTTCTTTCATGTCATGTAGAAATGACTCTCTGTGATTTTTTGTTTATTTTTCTTCCTTTTTTCGGTCAAATCACATTATGATCCAGACAAAAACCCCTCACAGGTATCTCTTCCTCTCCTCCTGCAGTTGGTTCGTCTCTCCCTCCCTCTCTCTGTATGCTCTTTGATTAGGAGTCTATTTCAGGTCGATGAGTCGTGACAGAAGCACAAAGACACGTTGGCAGGAGCGTCCTTGGCGCTGAGCACAATAATGTACAATCATCTGTAGCTCTATGGCGTTTCTGCTTTCTGCACCTCGTCTCCTTTCTGTTGTGTTTTCTTAACCTTTCATTCCACATGCTTTTCACTTGCCTGCAATGTCCTAAGAGAATCTGTACATTTTGAAAAGAACCTTTTGCTTTTCAGCCTCTGCTCGGTGATCCTTTATCTGTTCCCAGCATAGAGAAGGTTCCCTCTCTTCGCCCACACACTGGTTGAGATCCACCAAGGTAAAGTGGTAGAGAGAATATGCATGTAGTTCTGTAAGGCCTCACTGTCTCCTCCAGTGTTCTCTGCTGTGTGTCTCCATGGAGGTAGTACAATGGATCTACAGTCTTTGTGTCTGTTTGCTCTCTAGTGTCCTTGGTTCTTTATCTGAGTTGAGGGTCTGAGGATGGTTCTGTGTTGTACAGACTGTGGATCAGAATGTCAGTGATAGTAATGAACTAGAATTGAGTTTAGTTTGAGATAGCCGACCTTTAAAACTTAGGGTAAAATAAAACACATGTATTCCTGATATGAAGAATCAGCAACATATAAATATTGTGCATGAGTATCTGGAGTAAGAGGAACATAACCTCATTCTCAATGCTTCTATTTGGGTGCTCTGCAGCAGCACTACATAGAAGACTGTTACGTCACTCAACTTGTGCTCAAGCTCCGTTATAATGAAGATGAATGAGCAGGTGTTTCCTAACATATCAACTGATATTTCCATAACCAGGGACTTCCACCAGATCCATGTCCTGTCCGTCTCCGATCTGCTGCGGTCCGGCTCCATGCTCTCTCATATGTCAATCACCCACCGGTTGCGTTGATGTGACCGAGGTTTTCCCGCGGTAATTACTGAATCAAGGATTCTCCTCCTCCTCTCCTCATCCATGTTGTCTTTCTGGTCCTTTGAAAACCTCTGGCTGTTTCCGAAATCGCCTACTATACTAGCAGTACGTACTGATATGTCCAAAATTCAGTATGTAGTAAGTAGTATGTGAACAAGAGCAAAATCTGCAGTAAGCCAAAACTCCCCGGATGTCTACTGATACGGGAAAATATCTCAGTGTGCATCGGACCAGTCTGCCTCGCATACTGTTTCCCATAATGCACAGCGCTCGTTCTGCTTTTTCTTTTTCCTCATTTTTTGACGGGAGGAAATCTGTTTTTGGGTGCTGTGAAAGTTATCAAATTACATATAAACCACTTCCTAACTTTTTAAATCATAAATGGATGCTTAATAAGCATTTTATTTATCAGCTTCGCCGTTGTTTACTTCCGCTTTCCGAAACCGGAAATCCAGCGAAGTCTGGCTCAGCATGCTGCATGACAGATCGGACAGAACAGTCATACTACATACTAAATTCAAACGCAGTATGTAGTAGGCAATACCTCCTGCCTACTACATTAGTAAGTAGTATGTAGCAGGCCGTTTCGGAAACAACCTCTGACCTGTTGACTCCAGGCCTGGCTCCGCTCATCATGACGGTTTGTTGTTGTAGTTAAGTGAAATACGATCTGGTGATAACACAGAGTGTTTTATTCTGAAAATGAACCGGATGTTTTCATTTTGTTTTGGTGCCTGACTTCCTGTCCCGCTCCATCTGCTCTGTTGAGATTGATGCGTCATGCTCCGGCATCCAGAGAAGTCTTGAGTATCTGATCTGGAGGGCTTCAACCTGCAACAGAGTTGTTCATTGGGCTTACATGATAATGAGCTATCACTGTGTAACCTTTCTCTTTCATTCAGCTGTTTGTGTGAACCTTATTTAAAGCTTCTGTGAGGAGTTCTTAGCTGGTAATGAAACAGACTGAAATACAAATGATGACTTAAAATTAGTAAACAAAAACATAATAATAATAAAGCCATCAGCAACAGGACTGATTAATTCTGTTTGGTTATTGTGAAAGTCTAAACCTGCTGCTGGGGGTCAGGTGTCAGATGAAGTGATTTACAGCGTGCAGCAGAAAGAGCCGTGTTTACTGCATTTTAATAGCAAAGATTTTCAGAGATTGATGTATATAAGAATTCAGAGAAATCAAAATGAGACTTTTAGTTGAAAAAACATGTCTTATATGTGTTTAGGACATGATCAGCAGTGATGTCTTGTCCACAGAGGAACGCCAGAACTGACACAAACTCTAAGCCCCTCACAGGGGCTTTAATGATTCTGAATGAATACTAATTTAGGACCTTTTTAAACTTTACCTGATTTAATTTACTTTGTGTATAAGGATGCATTAAAAATATTCTGAATGCAATGATTTCAGAAGTACGTTTGATGAGTGTTCAGACTGAGCCACATTAATAGAATTGTGATGGTTTGCTAAAACAATGAACTGAGCTACAAAGCTCCACAGAGCTCAAGAGAGGGGGGATACATTTATGTGGTTGTAACCTTATGAAAATGAATGCTATCAGAGCACTGAGTTAGCTCTGTGTGCCTCATGTACAGAGGGTATTGTCCTTAATGGCGGCTGCAGGTTCAAATCCAATCCATGGCCCTTTGCTGTTTGTCATTTGCTGCACTCTCTTCTCAGTTTCTTACTCTATCCACTCTTATCATATCAAGAAATGCACAAAAAGTTGAAAAAGCAATATTAAAAAATAACAAAATAAGCTTTGTGCTTTGTAAAGTTTTAACTGCTGCAATGTAAAGACATGTAACTACATCCTAACCCCCCTCCCTTGTCTTTCAACGTTTAATGTATGACATGCAATTTTCATGATCATATTCACTGTAATTATGAAACCTTTCCACCATGAATTATTGTGACTTAATGATTTACAAAGCTTTAATGAAAAAATAACACTCTGCACCACGAGGACCATCTTTTTCAGAGTTCAACTTCTCCTTCTGACATCTAAAACCATAAAAAATTAGCCCGAGTTAGGCTGAAAAAGGACTTTATGTGACAAATACTGCTGGATTTATTGGAAGTGAACCGACTTCATCGCTCTTATTACAAGCTCCACAGACCGAGAGCCAGCGAGACGTTTCACAGCGTTTATGGCTGCTGAATGTTTGATGTTAGCCGGGGCAGCGGTGGCAAAGAGAAGAGAAATCACTGAGCTCCAAGCTCCGTGTGTGAGGGATAGACATCTCTCCCTGAGCTGACCCCTGTGTGAGCTCACACACACAGAGAGAGAGAGAGAGAGAGAGAGAGACACACACATTTATTATAGAATGACTATCGTGAGAAGTAAAGCTCAAATCATTCTTCACTGAAAGTCCTGACTCTAGTTGTCCTCACTCACACCGCTGCATGTTAAACCTGACAGCTACACGTGTGTACGCGCAGTCTTTGCTATTCGAGCACAACATATAGCATTTCTGCACGTCTGTGTGTCTGTGTGTGTGTGTGTGTCCCTTCCGTCTGTCAGTAAACACAGTAATGTGATGTGACAGAGAGCTAAGAGGTTTCCTACACTCCACCACAGACCGTATGTCACCACATACTGACTGATAGAGATGGAGAGAAGAGGGAACTAAGAGCTGTGAGAGCAATATAAAGGAATAAGGAAAGGTTACACTCACACGTCAGAAGAAACAGGGATGGACATGGAGAGCAGGAGCTGAATTTAAACAGAAGTGAAGCAAATAAAGGAAAGAAGAGGGGGAGAGCTTTGCACCATGAAATCTTTAGGAAGAAAAAACACATTTGTTACAAAATCTGTAGCTGTTTTGTTGAATTCATCCTGCTGGCATCATAGATCTGTGTAACCCAGTTACCTGTTAGCAAGAGTGGATAGAAATAGAGGGAGTGGATGATGCAACCAGCACGTTGTAGAGAGGGTGGTGGATGTTGTCCATGATGACGTGGAGTCCTCCTCCCTGTCACCACTGTCAGAGAGTCAAGCTCCACCCTGACAACATCAGTGGTCTTGTGGAGGAGTTGGTTCAGTCTTTTGGCATCTGCTCCCCTCAGCCTGCTGCCCCAGCACACCACAGCAAACAGGATAGCACTGTCCACCACAGACTCATAAAACATCCTCTTTATCGTCCTGCAGATGTTGAAGGACCTCAGCCTCCTCAGGAAGCAGAGGCGTCTCAGGCCCTTCTTGTAGACGGATTCGGTGTTCCTGCCCCAGTACAGTTTTTTTTATCCAAGTACACCCCCAGGTATTTGTAATCATCCATCCTTACCCCTTTTCCACCGTGGCAGTTTCGGGGTTGGTTCAGAGCCGATGCTCCATTGAGAACCAGTTTTTTGTGTTTTGACTGCAAGAGAACCGGCTCCCTGCCAGGAAAACAGGTTCCAGAGCACCTCTTTGCTGGATTAGAACCTCAAATCGCTTACATTAGGGGCGAGGGCAGGGGGAGAGGGGTGAAGACGGCGTCCATGTAAAACCTGACGAGTAGCACAGATGTGTTGGTAAAGTTGGATAAGTTCTCTTCAGGACCTCTTGTGATTCCAAAAGCCAGAACAACACCAGCAAGCATGCTACATTGTCCACCATCATTGTTATTGTGAGGGAAAGTTTGAGCTAGCGCTGCTGGGAAAAACGGTCATGTAGAAGTGACATCATGACGTGGCTCTTCCAGGGGCTCGAGCAGGTGGGAAAACACACTGGTGCCGACTTGGTTTGCAAGTTGAACCAGCTCTGAACCAGCGTGAGCACCAGCCCGGAACTAGAGCCAGGTTTGCCTTGGTTGAAAATGTCCACCCTGGCCTCCTGGATGGAAACAGGGGTCACTGCTGCCTTGCATCCCCCTCAGATCCACAATCAGCCCCTTGATCTTCATCACAGTGAGCTGGAGATGGTTCTGCTCACACCATGTGACGGTTCAGACCCTAATTGAGCAAATGTGTTGTCAACACCCATCGGCCCATTTAGAAGAACTCATCTGATGACACGCCCTACAGCGTAGCGTCACAAGACGCTGTGTGTCCTTTGAAGTTTCCCTCTACGGCGGCTGTGAATCAAAGGAAACTCGGAAGTAAAACCCCGTTTTTTAAACTAAAAAATAAAGACGAAGTTGGTTGCTGATATCTTCAGTCTATTATCTACTACAACAATGTAAGTGAAAGCATCTCACGTGATCTCAGACTGCTCCACACAGAGAAGAGTTATTAGAGTAAACATTAATAACAACATGCTGCTTCAACACACTTAAACTCATCACACTGATCAGATTCTCTATTCTTCACGTGGGAGACATCAGTTAAGAGCAGCACATCAATCCTGAGTCTCAGCCTCCTCAACATCACCAGATAACAGGAGCTACAGCTGTTCAGTGACTGAAGCTCATAACGGCACAAACATCTATGAAGATGAACATTAATATCAGGTGAAGTATTAATGAAGAAGCAGCAGACTGATAAAGTAATTTCAGAGTCCTCCTTATCCTCCTCATCACTTCTGAATTGAATTAATTGAATTTTTTCATAACACAGAAAATTACAAAGATATTCAGATTAGTAGTTTTCCATTACGAGAGGCACAGCGGACTTGATTGACAGGTGGGAACACTGTAGCTGTTGGCGAGGAGGCTCAAATTCCACATCTTTACATCTTTACGAGTTCAACATTTCCAATATGGCTACCGCCGACGATTGGCTTCAAAACAGCACTTTAGAAACAGATGGGTGACGTCACGGATACTACATCCATTATTTATACAGTCTATGGTCCTACCTAAAGCCAATGCACTCCAGCACTCATGGACTTAAATTCTGATAAGGCTTGAGATGGTATAAAATTAAGGAAAGGGACACATTGTTCTAACATCACACGAAACAAGATACAGCATGAGTTCATTTGTCTCAGAGTGAAGTGTTTTGATTAGAGATCCTCCAAAAACAGAAACTATGATTGGCCATGAGATAGTACCATATGGTCACCAGTGTGTCATCATTGTTGCTTTAGTTGCCTTCAAAACATTTAAATTCAGTTGTAGACTCCCCTTTTTTAAGGGAAATGTAGTTTCTGAACACTAATCCCTGACAGTATTTCCCCCTTTACTATAGAGGTCTGTATCTTTTTAATAATGCATCCTGCACAGCAACAGAACATTCACCTAAGAAGCTCCAATGTAGGTTCAGCGCACATCAAAGTCTGCTCATCTGCATGTCACCTTGCATCAAACAAATGCATCTTCACTCAGTCTGAAGAGAAACTCTGGCTGTGTGATAATCCAGCTGTAACAGAGTGGTTCAATACTGTCCTGTCCTGTAGTGATGTCAGGGGCGCTGGATGTCAGTCATAGGGGTGCAACAATAGTCAGTCTTTATGATGATGTCATACCTTTAACAGTCTCCAGCCTGCCTCTGAGTTACATTAGGACATGTCCAAATGAAGTTTTTATTTATTTTTCCTCCTCCTCTGTTTCTTATTGCACCCTCTCTCACCCTCTCACTCTCTCTCTCTCTCTCTCTCTTTCAGAAGTTATTTGGTAAATTAATTTGTACTTATATATCTCTTTCCTAGTCTTTCTTACCGCTCAAAGTGCATTTACAATCCTCGTGACATTCACCCATTCACACCACATTCACTCACTGATGGTAGAGGCTGCTATGTAGTGAGGGACCATCAGTGTTATCTAATCTCATTCGTACACATTCACACACAGCTGAACAACACAGGTAGCAACTTGGGGTTCAGTGTCTTGCCCAAGGACACTTCAGCATGTGACTGCCTGGGATCAAACCACCAACCTTCAGATTGATAGACGTCCAACTGAGCGACGGCCGCCCCAAATTATTCATAAAGTTATTCTGGACAATCACGTCCTTCACGTTACTACGTTTGTGATGAACTCTGGGTAAGTGGCAAAGTTCAGTCTGCAGAAATGTGTACAAAGGAAGTTCATAACTTGGCGTTGTAAAGTCTGCGTCAGAGAGCTTGACGCAGGTGTTGATATGACAGTGTGACCGCACTGAGCACTCACACACACTCAGTGGAAACTGTTGTGGAAATTTTCTGCTACTGGTGAATAATGAAATAGAGACTTCTGTCGGCCGACAAGGTTTTATTTTAGTAGTGATGGGCAAATGAAGCTTCATGAACCAGTAGTTGTATTTTTTGACTCCTCTAGATGGCGCTCTTGGTTTAAAAATAAAGGCTCAATGAATGGCAATTCAGTGTGCTTTCAACTCTTTGTCGAACAGAGAGCGCCATCTAGAGGAGTCAAAAATACAAGTACTGGTTCATGAAGCTTTATTTGCCCATCACTACCCCTAAAATATCTTCACACCCTTTGTCTGCTGTAGGTATCGTCACCGGGACAGGGTTTTGTCTCCAGGCAGGAGGTTTAAGAGGTCTAGACATCACAATTTAAAACACAAAAGGACCTGGTATCTTGGTGAGAAAGCAGGAGGTGGTGCATCTCAAGCAGTTGAACATAACAAAACAGGCCTCAAAGTTTGTGAGTCTGTGAGTCCGTGAGTGCATGGTTAGGGACTACACAAATGCTCATGTGACCTATGTGACCCCAAAACCAGGCTGGGTTTTGGGATGCTTGAGATGAAGCCTTTAATAACACACCTAAACAAAGTGTACGATACAAGTAATGACAATCTTGTTTTAACATGATTGGATGCTCCCCTGGTGGTGAAGCTTTCAGCAGTGTGTCTGCCCCCTGGTGGCTGGCTGCAGTATAGGTCAAAAAATCTGTCGAGCAGTCAAACTTTAAAAAATAAATACACGTTGTATGAATGTTTCTCATATCCGTATGCTGTGGTGATATGTAGTTAGTATTTGACAGTTTTGTGTTCAAGGCCTCTTTTTCCTGAAAAATTTCTTTTTCGTTAGTTATTAGAGTTTAAAAAACGGGGTTTTACTTCTGGGTTTCCTTTGATTCAAGGCCGCCGTAGAGGGAAACTTCAAAGGACACACAGCGTCTTGTGACGTTACGCTGTAGGGCGGAGCTTGTTACAGTGGCTTCACAGGCTCTGGCTGCACAATGGCGGTGCCCAGCGAGGGATTTTTTGGCTTCTGAACCGTACAACAAGAAGAGGCGGAGCAACGCTGTCCATTTTTATTTACAGTCTATGGTCTCAACCTATCAAAAGTAAACCTGCGCTTCAGATAACGGCCAGCAGAGCTCCACTGGTGGTGTGAGGAAGTCTAATTACAGTCTACCATAAAATGACCCAACTTCTGGCTTGATTTCATTACTCAAGAAACTCTCCGGAATTGGTGAACTGTCCTAAACCTTTATCTTAATCTTACAAAACAATGGTTTTGTCCACTTCATATATGCCTAATCTCAATAAGAGAGGCCCTAAGTTGGTATTTACTGAATGTTTCTTCTTCCCTGCTGGCCACTGTTTCTGTAAATCACATGATAATTTTCCTGAATTCAGAGACACGACCTGACTTCATCAAAACGAAGCTGACATTTTTCTGAGATTGCACTTAAGGCAGATAGCGATTTATCAGTGAAGAGGCTGGTAACATTATGAGAGAGACAGTGAAGGATGTTGCAACGTGATGAAGCATCTGATACAGAGACTTTTGGCAGTGCGGGACGTTGAAGAGACGGATTGGTGAGGGTAAAAGGGCGAGGAAACAGTCGTAGATGAATCTATAAAGAGGGCACGTGGGGGGGATTCAACAAGAGTTATGACAAACAAAAACAAATGGGGTCTGACACGGGAGCCGTCATGATCACCACACTACATCCAGGTTCTTACTCTGAGCAATGAAAGCTACGCACCTTTGAGTATCAGTGCAGTCCATCATCCCTGTCACTTCTCTCCCTCTGCCATCTCTATCTCATATTTGACTATCATGTATTTCCCTATCTCTTTCTTCTCTCCTTCTCTCTGTGTGCCTCATACACACAGTCCTAATACCCCTTCCAGACAGATATTGTTATAAAATCAGCCAGAATAAATGAACACACAGACTGTTTCTGCTGCTGAGACCTCAGACAAGGAGCCATTGTCTGTGTCTATGTTGACGTGATCAACGAATGAATTCCGCAGGGTAAGAAATAACAAATGCTGTTGGACTCTGTGTGCATTTTCCAGGTCTAGGGTGTATTCAGTACACACTGCTACAAGATTAATAAAGGGAGATCAAATAAACGAAACCCTCTTAGTTTCAAATGCCAGACTTAAACATCACTTTGCAAACCTGTGTCACAATGGGGAAGAACTGAGAGAAAGAAGATTTAATAACAAAAGAACAAAATGTCCAAGAAACTAAAACCAAAAGAAAACACAGGGAACACAAGATAACTCTTGGATAAAGTATCGCACTGTGAACGCAAGGACGATGTACAATTATCCAACGCAGGATACCGGAAACAGGTCCTGTCCCCTTTCTCCACACTGAGCTGAGTGTGCTTGGTTACGCACACTTTGGTTACCTTTTGCCAAGTTAAAGGTACTGTATTGCCTAGTTATGTTTGTGACGAAACTACGACATCTAGTGTCTAAAAGCTGTAATAGCAAAGCTTTGAGTTATTTTGAACCCTTGGTCTTGCCGTAGTTATGTTGCCATGGGTACGGACCGTTTTGTTTACAGTCTATGGTACGGACATAATCCTTCTTATATCGCGTTTGGAATACATTTGCCTGTAAGTATTTTCATATGCAGTGCTTTTAGTTCAGTTTCATTGTTTCAGATTGTTTGTGATAAAGGTTAAAAGTCTATTTTAAAACCGCCGACAGTGAAATCTATATATGCTAACCACTAGCATGTCAATGCAATTTCCCATGTATGTTAGCATCAAGCTAGCGCTTTGTGTCGTTATAGCGTTGTTACCGCATGAGAGAGATGTAACATTTGTATGGTTTCTCTTGCGTGAAACTAATGTATATTTTCTTGTGTGTCCAGTTTTACAGTTTTTATGAGTAAAGCTACAAACGGAAAATCCCGAATCAGAGTTTTTCTTGGGAAACTGTTATCTAACTGCCAAGCTGAGATAGCTGGGGCAGAATAGGTACATTTGCATATATAGTGTGTAAGCACGTATTAAGTGGTCAAGTGCATTTTTAAAAGCAATTGGGACACACTTGCCAACTCTGTTTTCATCACACAGCAGATTGAGAGGATAACATTGCATAAGACAAAACATACAGGTGGTGTTATTTGGCGCTCTGCTTGGGTAATTTCTTCAGATGATTGCAGTCCTTCTCCGACCGCAGAACTCATGTGACCGGGGTTTTCCCACCGTAATCACTGAATCAAGGATTTACACTTGGGCTAATACTGCTCAGCTGCAGTCTTATCGAAAGTACAGATAGAGTGTAAATCAAGAGCGCTGCACTTTTAATTGTTGGAGAAACGGGACACACTTACGCACTGACACTAGGCACATGAATGCACATCCCAAGCGCCCAAGCGAGTAAGTGTGATCAAGTGCGCTTAATGGGACAGCCCCAGAGAAACTAAGTACACAGAGTAGTCAACACAGGTGTGGACACAGTACACAGGTGAAGCTAATGAGGTTGACCAAAAAAGGAGGGAAACACACAAGGACAGGAAGTAAAGCTAAAGTTGAAACACAGGGAACAGAACTACAAAATAAAACAGGAAACGCAAGAAAAGACTAAAACACAAGAGTACAACACGAGACATGGATCACTAATAACACAAGGAAGACAAAGGATGACTTATAACTTGTACAGAACACAGACAGGGAGGAACCTAGGCATAAACACAAGGAAAAATACAAGACTACAGATCAACTCATGACAACTTGATGCAAAGAGCACTGATGACACTTGGTGCTTCAAGCAAGCTGCTTCATTTCTGTTGTCAGTCGCTCTTGCAGCCCTGCTCCTCCTGCTGTGCTGCTAACGGCTTGATGTACTTCATGTCAAACTTGTTTTTTTTACATAGATCCAATATTTGTTCATAATGTGTCATAGAAATAGCTGTTTGTGATGCCCTAAGCTCCCTCTTGTTCTCCTGACGTCTAGCTTTGAGCGAGATGAAGACTGTTCCCAGGCAGGAGAAGTTATTTCGGGTATCTTAGCAAATGAAAAACCCGCTGTTACCGCTCCTGTCTGGAAAAATAAAAGTTCACTTCTGTCTGGAGAAAGCTTTGTCAAAGTAAAGAACTTGCGGTCTCGCTGCTTTCGCCACTGTGGCGGTGACACCACGAAGGGTGGCAGTCTAAACTTTTATACCTTCCACCCAGAGAGCTGTCATAACATCCAGACCTCACATTTTCACACGTTCAAGCTGTAGGAGCTGAAAAATGTTTTTACCCTACCCTGCTGCATTTTCAACGTCATTTGTCACCAAAGCCTCAAAATGTAAGACATGCTTTCCTTCTTATCTCGGACTGTCCTGTGAAAATGATGCCGAGTCCCTTTTTGTGCTGGGAGCTGCCCAAATATAAGCCCAGTGCCTCCACTCATCCTGAGTATTAACGTTTAATACCTGTGCTATTGTTACGTAGCTATTTATAGCTAAGTGCACTTTTGACTAACTCTGAATCATTAATAAGAGTTTCATTCCCAATACAGTTGCCGCTCTTACCTCAGTGTGTATTTTGGCAGTGCATTAATATTCTGACATGCCACTTGTTGTCACCTCAGTGAAAAGCATTAAGAGCATTAGAACTGTGGTTTCCCCAGATGTCCTGATGTTCCCCAGGATATATCTCTTTTTGCTTCCTGAATCTTGTCCCAAATCTGGCGACTAAAGGGTGTTCGTTCAAGTTTCTCTCACTCTTGACTGAAAAATGAGAGAAGAAATGTCATTTATTTTATTTATTTGACACTCAGACCATGATCACATGGTATGGAGCACAGACAAAACACAATACAAAAACACCAATGTATAAAAAACAATACAAAGAAATGATGGCATGGCTGAATTATTCAATGGAAGGATATTCTTCAGAAAAGCTCCTAATTTGCAAATAACTTTTGGCTAATATGATTGCAATAACCAAATTAATTTAAACACAGATGGACATTTTAAATAAAACTTTGGTATGAACCTCTCTCTATAACTCAGAATGCTTCCATTCTTCCATTCAAACTAAACATAGTCACCCTACGATCATCCATTCCATTATCCATCTCCTCTTATCTCATTCGCAGTCACGGGGGGCTGGAGCCTATCTTCCCAGGTCCCCATACATCATGTGATTGCAGTGTGTCATTTTAACTTTAGGGTATACTTCAGAAATTTAAGGTGTCATTTTTCCAGTAAATCTATATTTTCAAACCCCCACACTTCACATGCATACAACATAACCAGCATAACTAAATTGCCTGTGACATCTACAGGTAGATCAAACGTTCTGCATTAACTAAACATGGAATACATTGCATAGGAAGCTTACTTACGCAGCTCCATAATGGCCCTTTTAAATGCAGCCTTGTAGTTCATAGTGACTAATGATCAATAACAATACTCAAAAATAGTCAATTTTAATGTGCTGTGAGAAACAAAACATGCCACCAAAACTAACAGCTGTTGGTTTTTAGCCATGCTAGTGGCTGCCGGTGGCCCGTTGTCAGATGGTCACTTAGCTCAAGCTAGAGTTGGGAAGTTCATGAACGAACTGAATCTATTGACTGGCTCTTAAACACGAACGATGGGAAACGACTTGTGGTTGCATGGCGTGCCATTCTATTTATTTTTTTATCAACATGAGATTGAAATCATCCTCCCGGTGATTATTTTCCAGATAAAATGAGTCAACCCCAGGCTGGCTTCTTAAACAAAAATAAATAAATATAGAAAGGAACCAGTCTTTTGAACGGTTCTTTGAAACGAGCAAATCCATAAGATCTAGCTCCCTTCAAAGAGCCTAAAGTCCCATCTCTAGCTTAAGCATATTCCTGTGGTACCTGTGGCACATTCAAGGTCCTCAGAGGATAGCTCCTAATGCAGTGTCTGATCCCTGACTTTCATTTAGCACCATGTTCAATAATACCCAGTCCGGAGCCAGTGCTCAATTGAGAACCAGTTTTTTGTGTTTTTACTGTGAGAGAACCGGCTCCCAACCAGGAAAACAGGTTCCAGAGCAGCACCAACTCTTTGCTGGTCTAGAACCGCGAACCGCTTATGTCAGGGGCGAGAGGTGAAGTCGCCGTTCATATAAAGCACGACGAGTAGCACAGAAGTGTTGGATAAGTTCTCTTTGGGGCCTCATGTGATTAAAAGTGACACCAGCTAACATACTAAGTTGTCTGCCATTGTTGTTATTGTGAGGGAAAGTTTGCGCTGCTGGGACAAGCGGTCACGTAGAAGTCATGACGTGGCTCTTCTACAGGCTCAAGCGGGTGGAAAAACAAACTGGTCATGAGTTGGTTCGCAAGTTGAACCAGCTGCGAACCAGTGCGAGCACCAGCCCGGAACTACAACCAGGTTTGCGTTAGTTGAAAAGGGGTAAAATAGAACATGTATAGATTATCCAGGGTCATATCTCAGGATCTTGTCTGATGATAAGTCTTAATGATTTTGTGAAATGATTACTTTGCTTCCTGCACCAACCATGACTTTTTTCCAATCGTGCCACCAAGAGGCTGATAACTGTGGTGTTATATATTGCCTTGAAGTTGGGAAGCTGCACACACAGCTGTTATGAGAGAGAGAGAGAGAGAGAGAGAGAGAGAGAGAGAGAGAGAGAGAGAGAGAGAGAGAGAGAGAGAGAAAGAAAAAGTTAGCTTTCAATACTGTCAGCTCCTCATTTCTCCCCGCCCACTAAACTGTGGCAGTCTGCTCGTTAACTCCCCCACACCCCTGTCTGATTCCTATCTGTCACTTTCCTCCATACGTCTCTGAAGGGTTGTCTCTTTAAATGACGTGTTCAATCTCAGTGATGCATGTTTGCTGCTCCTCTAAATCCTCGAGGGGTTTGAATGCTTTCTTTTCAATCTTCAGCGTGCTAAAAACAGATCACTCGACAGAAACTGAACTTCATAGAAAATGTGCTCTCCGATCACACATTAACTTTAAATATTAGTTTGACAGATGTTTTATCTTCATGAGAGACCATTTCTAACACAAATACTGAGAAGTTTGATATATCTGATTCAAACTCTGTGTGGTATTTGTTCAAGAGTTGACTTCAAGAAACCTTTCTTCATGTGTCAGACTTATCCTCATGCCATGAAGGAGATAGATAAATAGATAGATCTCAGACAGAGATGAGGTTGTGTTCTCTGAGGAAGACTTTTCCTTTTTATTTGAGGGAGGCTTCTATTTGAGGGCTGACCCTACTACAGTGATGGTTCTGCCTCTTGTTGCATGGTAGTGGCTCTTTAGACAAGGGGTATTGGATGGCATTTTTGACACCACTTGTTCGTACACCATCATACTTCATCAAGTCAAATTAAATCTACTAATAAAGAATAATTTAAAAATAACTCACATTGATCTATTTTCTGTACGACCAAGGGAGACAACGCAACTAAGCTATGGCTAAGAGCAGCCAAACACAGTAATACACAAGTAGGCCTTCTGAATTAAATATGAGAATAAAAACAGGGTATTAATAAAGGCCTGCTAGACAACATCAAATATAAAACAGATAAGAAGAGGCGAGGTCAAGTTGAACTGGCTTTGGAAACAGCACATAGAAATAACTCCTCTATTACTCACATATCGTGACTCACTGTGAATATTAATGAATAATTGATCTTAAATGCTTGTTATAATAATCCAAAGTTGTATTCTCCTTTCCATAAAGCATTTTGACCTCTATCTTGTTCAACCTCACCAGGAGTCCACCGTAGACTATATAAATAATGGACGTAGTATCTGTGACGTCACCCATCTGTTTCTGAAGCGCTGTTTTTGAAGCCAATCTTTGGTGGGAGCCATATTGGAAATGCTGAACTCAACCTAACTTCTGTCGAGCTAGTGTGAGGTAAAGAGGCGGGGTTTGAGCCTCCTAGCCAACAGCTAAAACTTGTAATCTTAATATCTTCTGAACTGTTGCGTTATAAATAATAATGCCCCCCCCCCCATTACAGTGTATGCCAATAGAGAAATGAGCTATCCAGACTACACTTGTTTTAACCAGGCTGTAAACATGTTTATTTCTGCTGCAAAGATTGTCTTCTTTGAACTGGTGTGTATGTGTTGCCCGGTACAACCAGAGCCAGCCTCAAGTGGACACTTGAGGAACTGCAGTTATTCACACTTCCTCATGTCCTTCATATTTTGAGACCGGAGGTTGCCGCTTGGTCCACATAGGAGAAGTTCCTCTGAGGCAGCCTGTGGATGGCTTGATGGCCATGACTCTTCTATCTCTTAAAGAGACAGGAAACCTTATTCTACACCATTTCAAAAAAGCTGAGGTCAGGCTAACTCTTACTGTCCAGGCGTGGCAATGGTAGGGATTTGTCTTGAAGTTGATCTAAATAGAGACTTCAAGCTGAACAAAATTTGATCCAACAAAGTTTGTGGTACAGTGTGGAAGGTTTTTAGGTGCTAATTTCCAACATTTCCAGAATAATTCGGGGCACAGGTTCACAAAGAATGGATTACAGTCGCTGATAGCTCTAAGAATTGAACACATTTTGGCCCGCTCTCAAAGCACATCGTGTCGATGATATTCAAGCACAAACACGCCCATGACGTGCTTGTTTCTCATGTATATGACTGAGGAGAGAAGCTCTTAACATCTCCAAACTCTGTTACATAAAGCGGCTCGGAGCTGTGTGCTAACATCTTCACAGTAAGTGAAATACATGAAACAAATCAACAGAAATGAAATGTAAATAACTCAACTGTCTAAACAAATCAAACCAGGGAAGAGCTACTATGAATCTGGAGAGTCACACATAAACACAGACAGGGAGAGTGTGTGTGCCAAAACTAAAGGCTGGTTTATACTTCTGCATCTCCCCTACGCAGCAGGGGCTGCCCCACATACTTGTGCGTCGATGTGTCTGCGACGTGCAGCAATTCTCCACCGAAACGCTTGAGGGCAGTGTGGTCTCTCTGATAGGCGGTCCCCTGCTTCCAGCCCCTCTACGATCTCTGTTTACTTTTCCACAGAGTTTCAGAGCGTGTTATGATAATCTACAGCTGATACATGTTGCTGTTTATCATACAGACATGATTACATGAAGAATAGAGAGGAGGAGATGAAATACACGGCCGATGTGAGCCCGATGTCCAAGTGCTGTAAATGCGGGTAACACAATGCCGCCAAGCGGACCAATCACAGGGCTTGCAGTCTGCATCGATTCTACGCGTAGTTACATTTTGGAGGAGGTGCATGTCAGCTATTTGAGTAGGCCTCTGCGTAGGCACAGGAGCTACGTGGACCCCCGGTATAGGCTACGCTGTCAATTCGACGCAGAAGTATGTGTCAGCCTTAAGATGAACTAAACCCTGGAACAGTCTGAACGTAACAAGATCAGACGAGTGTGCAGCAGGTTATACCTACAACAGTTCACAGCTTTACAATAACAAAGTGAGATGCAAAGAGGCCAGATGATGTCAATCAGTGCTAACTCTTGAATTATGAGCTGGCAGAGATCTACTCTGGATCACAGAGACAGCAAACCAGTCAACCTCTTCGGCCTGCAGCACAGGAGGGCTGCAGTCATGACATCAGCTCAAGACAGATGGGCTACAAATGTTATAAGTTATCAAAAATCCTCCCTCTGTTTTCCATAATATTAAAAAAACCCCAATCATCATTAAGTATAGTTAGAAGGCACCCATCTGTTATATTGTACTGTAGTCTGTTATATGTCAGCTGTTCCACACTTTATGGGTTCATTTCCTGTATCAATCTCTTTTAATACAACATATTTCAGATGTCACATTATCTGATTAAACTGTATTTGTTGAGGTACACATTTGCAATAATTAGATGTGTAAGCTTTAAAAAAGATGTGCAAAATGCAAAAATCCATCAAAAATAAAGCCTTTCATTTTAAGATGAATAAATAAGCATGCAGTGTCCTCACATCTTAGCACTCTGAGGGTAAGATACTTTGATACAGAAACACTTCAACAGCTGATTCAGGCGTCGACTGGCTCGCAAAATTATATTCAGTTAAAATATATATATGTAATTTGCCATAAAATATCTGCTATATTACCACTGCAGAGTAAACGTTGTGTTACTTCCTGGTTTCCCACTGCAGGGCATGTATAACTGTTTAATTGATACTCAAAGTTAGAGTTGTGAAGGTAGTTGGACGGCACCAGATCTGAATCTACCCTGAGGCAGTGAAAAGGCCGTGGCTGCTTCTGCTCCAAGTTAACAAGAACAAAGTGAAAGATTTCCCTGCTGTTACATCGTGTTTTACTCTTAAGATTAAACTTCTTGGAGTTTTGAGGAAGTTGCACATAATTTGTGTTTGCTGAATGTAGGTGTTGCAGCCAAAGGATAGCTTCCTTAATCAGCACAAAATGTGATGGAGGCAGCTTTTTCTTTCCCTCCCTGTGGCACAAAAGTTGAATGTTGTGGACGCGTCCTTGGAGACCTAACTCCAACATATCTAAAATAAGATCTTTCAAATGTGAGATTTGCGATCAAGGCTGGTTTGACCACTGCTGCCCCACCTCTCCTGGATGTTCTCCCATCACTGGAAAGCTTTCCATCCCTGTAGCCGCTCTATCTCCCCTGTGACAGCAGCAGCAGCAGGAGTGGCTGCAGTAATCCAGTTAGGAGAAACTCACTCACTCTAAATAGCAGCCACAGAGATTATTCCTCCGGGTAAAATGGCAATGCGCGCAGTTGTGTGTGTGCCAGTGTGTTGGGGTATGTGTGTGTGTAAGTCTCAGGGGAACATGCAATGTAATCACAGGAGGCGATTACCTGTAGCAGTCAGGTTTGTGCTGATGTGTGTGTGTTTGTGTGTGTGTGTGTGTGTGTGTGTGTGTGTGTGTGTGTGTGCAAATCCAGGGAGAGCAACAAAATGGAATCACAGGAGACTGTTACTCAGTGTGTGTGTGTGTGCGTGTGTGTGTGTGTTATTTGGTTGCAGAGATAAGAATGTGTATGCACAAAGATAAAATATCTGTTCTGCAGTTTTGTGGCAGATCCTGCATCCCCAGATACACACACACTCACACACACAACATCAAATCTTCGGTCATCAGCACTTTGCATCTAAGTGCACTTCAGTCCGAATTGAACCTGTCTCTTGAACATCAGCAAAATTCCCATTGAAATGACAGTCAGTGAATCTGAATCCAGACTGAGGTGTGACATCTGCACAAAATCTAAAGAGCTGCTCTCGCTCTAAATGATCTGTGACTCGAAGAGTTCAAAACCTTTTACAAACGAACAGAAGCTGAAGATTTGTCAAGCCCTGTCCACAATGATCCTCGATTTGAAGCCAATCAACCACAGCTGGAAACATCAGCTTTATTGTGCTGTTATCATCTTTATTTGTTTTGTTTGTTCGTTCAAATGAATCAAATAAACAGGCTTGTTGCTCTTTCATACATTTTAAAATCAGGATGCTTTGTAAGGTGTTAATTTTGTCAAGAAAAACATAGACAATACATTTTCGTAGACTTACTTGTTTTTCATGACTGAATAGAGACGATTATGTTAAATATTAACTCACAACAAAGAATTCTACAAAGTCTTTGTTCATGATACCCTGATGGATAATGACGGGATGAAACACTCGGCTCAGTTCGTGCCAATAACCAGTTACTCTTTGTTTTCATTTATCTGCAACAAGTGCACCAGTACAGATTCTCACAGCCTCTGTGTATCTTCTCTTATTGTCATTGGATGATCTTCGTCTGGTGGATTTTAGGAAGAATGAAGTAAGAAGCCAAAACTAGCTGTCTCTTAGCTAGCTCATCAAAAGCCCCAGCTGCTCGTACAATGGAAAGGAAGAAATGAGGAGACCTGTGGGTACATTCTTATATTGATACTGAACACAAGACTGATGATGATGATGATGACAACTCATTCCTGATGAGGACTGAATCATAGACGAAGCCTTGTGGGTAGGAAAAAACAAAAAGAATCTAAAAAGACACCTGAAGATAAAGCATCCCACAGAGTCTGCCCAGGTCAGTAACACTGATGTATGATGTTTTCATGACATGAATATGTGATAACTCTTTAAATGTAATGTTCATAAAAGCAAAACTTGACAGAACACCTGTTAGCAATTAGCAAGCTGTGCTCCATTCACCAACTGTTGGATTTAACAGAGACAAGCTCTTTTATGGTGCACGTGTAACAACACCTTCTAAAATATGATTTAGGATTTATTAAGACTCATGAACAGACCACAAATTCAGCAGACATTTAGCTTAATGCGGTTCAATGTAGCTCGATGCAGCGGATAGGGAATGTGTGTTTTATTGCACCTATAAAATATCAGCACAAGTTTTAGCTATTTGTTTTTCATATGACAAGGAAGAAGTATAAGTTAGAAATGCATTTTCAGCCAAGATGACTGAACATATGAAGCTATTCATGCTGACTTTGTTACAACCAGGAGAAATATCTGTCTAGAAAACATCATAAGAGAGAAAATTATGACTGAAACGTTGATTAGATTGAGACTAAAATATAAAAACTGAGTCCCACTGACTAAATCTGGACTAAAACAACACAAGACACAAAAACTAAAATATGATCAGTATCAACCAAGACTGTTTGAAAATGACAAAAACTACATTTAATTTTCTCATCCAAATTAACACTGGCTTTAAACGTCACCATGCATTGTATGGCTGAAATAATCTTCTCCTACAAAACAAGCTGACTTTTGGGCTCTTCAAGGTTTAACTCTTATCCATTTTATTTTATTTTGGCACTGAGTAGGCACAGTGTTTCTTATGTCCTCATCATAATGTTTGATCACTGGATTTAAGTTCAAGGTTATCATCTTTTAGAGCATCAGTCCACAATGCAGTTTCTAACCAACTCATTAAATGACCATGTAGTCTGAATGATTAGCGTGCAGGAGCTGATGAAGTCTGCCGTCAGTTAATACTTGAGCCATCAAAATGTATCAGCACATCGAAGACAGGCTGATGTGAACAGACACCGCCCTTCATGTCTGATTTGTCATTTCTGCTGTGACACTCACAGCGACCATGAATATAGAACTTCATGACCAAAGACATAGGCTGTTTCCGAAATCGCCTATACTAACAGTACGTACTGATATGTCCAAAATTCAGTATGTAGTAAGTAGTATGTGAACAAGAGAAAAATCTGCAGTATGCCAAAACTCCCTGGATGTCTACTGATTTGGGAAAATATCTCAGTATGCATCGGACCAGTCTGCCTCGCGTACTGTTTCCCATAATGCACAGCGCTCATTCTGCTTTTTCTTTTTCCTCATTTTTTGACGGGAGGAAATCTGTTTTTGGGTGCTGTGAAAGTTATCAAATTACATATAAACCACTTCCTAACTTTTTAAATCATAAATGGATGCTAAATAAGCATTTTATTTATCGGCTTCGCCGTTGTTTACTTCCGCTTTCCGAAACCGGAAATCCAGCGAAGTCTGGCTCAGTATGCTGCATGACAGATCGAACAGAACAGTCATACTACATACTAAATTCAAACGCAGTATGTAGTAGGCAATACCTACTGCCTACTACATTAGTAAGTAGTATGTAGCAGGCCATTTCGGAAACAGCCATGGGCTTCACTTGAGTTTAAAGTTCACTTGTTGGGTAAGATAATTCAGAAAATTAAATGTCATGTTCATATGCAGTTTATGTTTCTATCACCCTCTTCTTGTGTAAACCCTGCTCGGCAAAGTAACCGATTCATGAGTGTGACAAAATTGACCTCACCTCACATATTTCCACACCTGACACTCTTACCTCCTCTTTTGTCCTCATCTGACCTCTCAGTGGTGAGAGCACAAACTTTATTTTTATTTATTTAGTGATTTATTTTCAGTTGCTAGATGTAAAGTCAGGAAATGTGACTTGATAAAACACAGCTTTCAGTCGTGCTCCTGTTCTGTGTTGTGACTTTAGGGTCCTTTCTCTGAGCCAATCTCTGCACACTTCATGAAATCGAATGAAAGGCTCTTGCTTTTGGCTCTGACAGACGTGTAAAAACCTCGCTGCAACCCTCTTTTTCTGTACTTCAAGCTGTCAGCTTCCATCTCCACTTTAATATCTGACTTTATTTATTTACAGGGGTTTTTTTTCTCCTTCCGTTCCCCTTCTGTTCTTAACTTTCTCTTTTTTTCTTTGTGCCTCTTTTCAGCTGAGCTCTTCACCCGTCATGCACATTAGACACAGCCATACCTTTCCACCACAAATACTAACTTTTCTTTTTCTTCATTACACAATCAAACCCTCCTCAGATGCACTGACTATGATTTTAGCTCAAAGCTAAGAACAACCATTAGCTTGGTTTTTCCACAAAAAGTTATAAAAAGTCCCAAATAAACCAAAGGCCCTGGTGAAAACGAAGGAGCCTGCACAACTTGAAAGGATGCGCTGCAGGGCAGGACACCAGTGAAGGCAGAACAAAGCGCCTGCATTATGACATTTTAAAGGACAGCCTTACAAACTCAGTATTACAGCTTTCCAGCTTCCAGGCAGGCCTTCTTCGCCACAGTTTGGTGGTTTTTCTTACATCTGTGTCTGAATCGTTCCTCCTTTTAAAGGAAGTTCTGAAAGGGTGAACACTGATCCTGCAACATCGTGAGAGCAAAGGTACAACCAGGAATGAGCCTGTAAGGTTACAGAGCAGGAAATGGATCCACTTTTTTTACTTAGAAAACAGAGTGCAGCTACATTTCCTATGTGACATTTTCTCCTTTTGTCTAAATCTCTAAATGTGTGGACTAGAAACTGTTTTTGATTTGAGTACAGGCAGCAGTGCTACCCAGATGGTAAACTGCTCTGCACTTGTATAATGATGAATGTATAGCGACTAAACTCCAGTCTCAGCGAACATAAAGGCTCTAAAAACCAAATCACTCACTCAGCTTGTTACTGACAATGTTAGATGATGTCCTGCATGAACACAGAGTTTGTTTGTTTCTGTGCTTTCAATAATGTTGAAAGTTGAGAGACCCTTGTTCAGGAAGTTTGATCAGGATGCTGCCACATTGAATCAGAATCTGTGGGCAGTCCAGGCCAGTGTCAGGTTTGTACAATGTATAGTGAGTGGGGAGTTATGAGGATTAGAATAACAACCATTTTAAATAAGATCCAAACGAATTGATTAACTATGAATCATTAATAATTACTGCTTTGTCTTTACTTTTTATTTAGAGGGCCACACAACAAGCCAGTGAGGGTTAATTTTGGCTCATCCTACACATGTACTGTCACTAAAATAAGTGGTAAGTTAAACTGCTACTACTTTATGAACCGCTACTACTTTATGAACCACCTCAACCTCTGAGGTCATCAGGTACTGGTCTGCTTTCAGTCCCAAGAGTCAGAAGGAAACATGGTGAAGCAGCGTTTAGTCATTATGCTCCACATATCTGGAACACACTCCCTGAAAGCTGTAGGTCTGCTCCAACTCTCACCTCTTTTAAATCAAAGATTAAGACTTTCTTATTTACCTCTGCCTTCCTATCTTACATTATTTTAACTCACTTTAAATTAAAATTTTAATGTAATTTTTCACATGTTTCTAATTTTCCTTTTCTTTTCTGTTTTATTATATTTGTCATTTTAATTGTGTTCTGTTAAGCTTCTCTGAATGTCTCCAATGCTTTTAATGTTTTAATGTAAAGCACATTGAGTTGCCCTCGTGTATGAAATGTGCTATACAAATAAAGCTGCCTTGCCTTGCCTTGCCTTGTTAAATCTACCTAGCTTTTGGTATTGAGCGGCAATGTTTTGTTTTGTTATTCTATATGTGCAATACAATAAATTAAATAAAAGTAAAACAAAGTAAAAATGAGTCTTGTCTCACCCTTAGAGCTAGGGTTGGTAGTCACGGAAAACTAGCATGAATTTGAATGTAGCATTTCCTCAGGACTCCAACTAACAACCCCCCCCCCCACCTCTTTTTTAAGAACACATTATGTATTGATTGCCATCGAGACATTAAAATAATTTTAGCCAGTATGATAAAAAGTGTGTCTTAATCTGACTACCAACCCCAGCTTTAATTAACAAAAGGAGCAAAGTTTGAACAAAAACTTACATCAAATATGCAAGAAAAGAAAATCTGAAAAAGCCCATGCTAAAACCCGAGGGAGCACAAGAAGGTAAATCACAAGGAGCAGTGGAGGCAAAGTCAGACACAATGATCCAACAACACAAGGGAGGAAACACAGAAACTAAAGACACACTGACTAACGAGCAACAGGTGTGGACACAGGACACAGGTGACACTAACGAGGTGCAATCAAAGTGGAGGGAAACATGAAAAGACAGGAAGTAAAACAAGACATGAGGAGCAAAGATCTTACAAAATAAATCAGGAAACACTTCACACACAAGAAGTACAAGAACACTGGGTTACAAATGACAACATAAGAAATTATCCCCTGAAATCAACTCAGGGAGGCAAAATAAGGATAACTCATGACTAATACTAACAGATGTAAGACATGACAGGAAACAGAAGCAGGAAATATAGAATAAAACACAAAGTGGTCACAGAAACACTTAACAAGGGTATCTCATGACATCAGCCTCTCTTCAGGACATATTAACATTAAACTGAACATTTCAATTCATGGCCACTTTAAAACATCAGTCTGCTCGTTTGGTATGATTCATGTTGAAGGTAATTCAAGACAAGCTGGACAGGACTTCTGCAGGAACATTTATGTTAACATGTCTGTCCTGATTCAGCTCAGCTTCACAACAGCTTATATAAGAAGTTACTTGAAGTGATCTGCAATTTGCACTTCTTAACTTTTACAGAACAATCACATTCTTTTTTTATTCATATACTGCTTTTCTTATTCTGGACTGGATGTTCTCCATTGTACTCGTTGTAACTTAAGGTTGTGTCAGTCAGTCGATTGATGGTGCAGCTGCTGAGCAGAAGAACAGGTGAATAGATTTATAAGAGGCATCAACAAGATAATTAACTCTTAGGTTAAACCTTAAACTATAAAAGGAATTAAATTGTGTCAGGTAAGTTCTACCTTTCATCATCTTTCTAACGAGGCTGCGGCTAATTTAATAAGATCATTGCTAAGCGCTAACGTCTAAGCTAACATACAGCTCGTTAGGAAGTTGGTGGTCGTGTACACTTCAAATAATAAGTGAACACATTTAAGTTAAGAAATTAGCTCCCACATCTGTGCACGATAACCCAGGACTTCCACCAGATCCATACCCTGTCTGTCTCCGATCTGCTGTGGTCTGGCTCCATGCTCTCTTGTTCATCAACACCCAATGGTTGTTTCAATACGCAGCACGAAGCAGGACCGTCAGACACATGGAGTCACGTGACAGAGGTTTTCCAGCTGTAATCACTGAATCAATCTCCTCCTCTCCTCATCCATGTTGTCTTTCTGGTCCTCTGAAAACCTCTGACCTGTTGACTCCAGGCCTGGCTCCGCTCATCATGACGGTTTGTTGTTGTAGTTAAGTGAAATACGATCTGGTGATAACACAGAGTGTTTTATTCTGAAAATTAACCGGATGTTTTCATTTTGTTTTGGTGCTTGACTTCCTGTCCTGTTCCATCTGCTCTGTTGAGTTGATGTGTTGTGCTCCGGCATCCGGAGGACTCCAACCTCCTGGATCAGAGACGCAGCCGGAACGCAACGAACCAGATCCAGTAGAAGTTAACATATTGACTAGAATAGAAACAGATCCGGTGCTGTGATGGATCAGAGACGGACCAGACACAGATCTGGTGGAATTTGGCTTTAACAGTCAATATTATAGCAAAACAGTTCTTTCTACTAGACCAGTGTGTTTTTTTTTTTTTTACCTTGACATATTTCGACTACAAACTTCCTGCAGTTCTCCTCAGAAGAGTCACATGGTGTGGGTGTGACTTGTCTGACTTGTCGTCATTGATCTAAGATAAAAGCTTTGCCATCATTTCCACCTTGACCTAGATTTTTATTCATATAAACAATATCAGATACATTTGATTTAACTGGGCCTACATCTTTACTGATGATGTGCAGTGTTGTTGAACTGGACTGTTTTGTGGCAGAGTAACAGAAAAACATTCAACATAATGAACTCCAGAGACACACCAGAGCCCTCCACGACCTTAAGAGTAAACATGAGGTGGAATTACTAATTCATAACATAGCTGGTGTACCTAATATACCTAACAGAGAAGTCTTCCTTTCAAGCGTCTTTTCTGGGAGAACATTACCTGTGAATACAAATACTGCCTGCCTAATGCCCCGAGAACACTCACTAATAGGATAAGGCAGCCTGTACGTAAACTCAGAGGTGAAACGCAGGGCAGAAGAAGCCCCCTGAAGCATTTGCTGCACGACTTGCTGCTACTGTTTGTTAAGTTTGCTGTGAACACATGTTAGTGAGAAACTTCAGAGAAGACTACCTGAAACAGGAGAGGTGAGAGTAACAAAAAGGATTGTAGAATATGTTTCTATATTTATGGTTCCTAACTTTAAACTGGATTGAAAAAGGATGCAGCATGCAGGCGTTAACCTTAGTTTGAAACAGCTGCTCTATCATCCTAAATTCTGTCTGAGGGAGAATCCACACAAGGTACTTCACAGCACCACTCACACCATGCTCAATGTTGTATTTCACAAACACAGAAAATCAGTTCTGATTATTATTTTCAGTTTTCTAATACCCAATTTGTGTTACTACTGTTCCACACCCCGTGTGGGTAAATGTATGTTTTCATGATGTTCAGGCTGACTGAATGTTTATTTGTTGACTCTGGACAGGGGATGAGCAGAAGTGTAGGCCTAGATTAAGCTTGCCTGTGCAATGTATCCTGGTTCATGTAGGCCCAAAAGCAATACAACTTAGCAATCTCAGTTATCATAATACCCAGTAAGACTACTTTACATTGATTGTCCAAATATCTCTGGGTCTAACTTTAGTCAGTGACATGATCTTCATGATTTGGACTGTGCATGCCACCACATTGGAGTTCAATTGAAACAACTGAGATACAATTGCAGTGCAGACTTTCGGGTTTAATTCAAGAGGTTGAACAAAAATATCCTATGGAACATTTAGGAATTGTAACCATTTTTATACAAAGTCTCCTCATTTCAGGGGCTGAAAAGTAGTTGGACAAATTAACATTACCATAAGTAAAATGTGCATTCTCAATTCTTTGTTGATAATCCTTTGTAGTCAATGACTGCTTGAAGTCTGGAACCCATGGACTTCACCAAACGCTGGGTTTTCTCCCTTTGTGATGCTTTGCCAGGCCTGTACTGGGTTGGGATCTAGTGATTGAGTTGCCCATTGCAGAATATTCCACTTCTGTGCCTTGAAAAACTTCTGGGCTGCTTTGGCACTCTGTTTTTGGGTCATTGTCCATCTGTAGTGTGAAGCATTGTCCAATCAACTTTGCTGCATTTGGCTGAATCTGAGCAGAAAGTAAATCCCCATACACCTCAGAATTCATCCGGCTGCTTCTGTCTTCTGTCACATCATCAGTAAAGACTAGTGACACACCGCCATTGGAAGCCATCCATGCCCATACCATCACACTACCTCCACCATGTTTTACAGAGGATGTGGTGTGCTTTGGCTTATGAGCTGTTCCAATTCCAAGACTGGATGGACCTGATCTTTAGACCCTCAGGCAGCACTGCATTAAAAACAGACATAACTCTGTAGTGGATGTCACTGCATTGGCTCAAAATCCCTTCCTAAAAAGTGTTTGTGAGTTGGCCACTGCATCTACAAATGCAGGTTAAAACTGAACCATTCAAAGAGGATACCATTTATAAACATGATCCAGAAACACCAGAGACTTCTCTGGACTTGAGCCTGTTTAAGATGGCCTGAGTTGAAGTCAAAGACTGTCCTATGGTCTGATGAATCAAAATGTCACATTCTTTTTGGAAATCATGGATGCAGTGTCCTCCGCTCTAAAGAGGAGAGGGACCACCCGGCTTGTTATCAGCTCACAGCTCAAAGCCAGCGTCCCTGATGGTATGTGGATCATAAGAGTCCATGACATGGGTAGCTTACACATCTGTGAAGGCTCCATTAATGCTGAACAATACAAACAGGTTTAGGAGCAACATATGCTGCCATCCAGACAATGACGTCTTCATGGGGGACCTTGCATATTTCAGTAAGTCAATACCAAACCACATTCTGCACGTATTACAACAGCATGGCTCTGTAGTAGAAGAGTCCAGGTGCTACACTGGCCTGCCTGCAGTCATGACTTGTCACCCAGTGAAAACATTTGAAGGATCATGAAATGAAAAACAAGGAAGGAGACCCTGAACTGTTGAGCAGCTGAAATCCTCTATCAGACAAGATTGGGACAACATTTCACTTTAAACTAAAAAAACTGGGCTCCTTGGTGCTGTTTACGGAGTCACGTTAAAAGAGGTGATACAACACAAAGGTAAACATGCTGCTGTCCCAGGTTTTTGAAATGAAAATATCATAAAGATCTCACTCTCCACATTTAATGTTGTCTTTTAATTAAATATTGAGATGTACAAATCATCACATTCTGTTCTTATTAACATTTTACACAGCGTCTCAACTATTTTGGAGTTGGGGTTGTAATTATCTCTCACTGATATTTCTCTTTGTACCATGAACACTGCCTTACTGTAGTTTGGCTTGTTAATTTTAATCTGTTTGCATATGATGGAGACAAAGCGACTGAAGGACAGAATACAGAACAGTCAAAGGTAAAGGATTCCACTCGACCTGTGTCTCCTGGCCCATGTGACAATAAATCCTCTGAGCCTCAACAAATCAAAACAGCATGGAAGATGGATCGGTGTGGAAGGATATGTGAGCTCCTCCAAAGCAATATGCGGTGGGTTCACAGGTTTCCAGAGGAACAGACACACACTCACCATCAGATGGCAAGCTGAGAAATTCCCATCGGAGCACAAGAATTCACACTCATGCATTTACTCTTGATTGCCCGTAGTCATCCATGCAAGAGGAGGCACACATCTCAGAGTACACACACACACACACACACGAACGCTGCTTCTGTTCAGTCTGGTGCACCTCGGCCCTGAAGGTATTCAGGAAGCACACAAGCAGCCCTCCCTTCCTCCCTCTTCACCCACTCTCACCACCCTCGCCAACACACGACTCTATCTCCAGTGCTTCCAGACTGTGGGGGAGACTGTCTAACGGAGTGTCACACTGAGTTCACCTGTCTCACCTCTGATTTGGTTGTTGGGAGTAGAAAGGCCTCTGCAGTGATTTTTTAGAAGTCTTGTGAGCTCTGCATGACTGCCCATCACCTCAGTCAAACCTAAACAAGTCCACTGAATGTCAAAGCAAGGAAACAAATAACTTTACACTCAACCCTGAAGTCAACATGGCTTTTATTCTGTCGAATTATCATTAAGTATGAAGTGTCAAGTTATTTTAACTTCATATAAAACCTGTTAGATTATGGGATATACTTTATGTGGACACCACACATGACAAGGGGAAAAGTGAAGAGACTTAGCTGAAGAACAATGATAAAGCAGGACAACTGTGGCAAGTTTAGCTTTTACCCCAACACTGAAACCTGACACAGGTGCACAAGTAAAAAAAAGTATAGCTCCAAGCAGTGCATTCAGTGAAGAAAGTAAGAGATAAATGGCAACTTAAAGGTGCAGTGTATAGGACAGACATGGGCAAACTACGGCCCGCGGGCCATATACGGCCCGTTAGGCTTTTTAATCCGGCCCGCCGAACTTGTCCAAATTACAGTAAAAACCCATGGATGTGTAAAAACCTCATTCATTTCCCTTTTTCACCCTTTCCCCTGCAATACCCTCGTTTCCCCAGTAGATGGCACACTAGTCTAGACACATTGACCTTTGTTGAAGTGTAACTTTCCTGCTGCCATTTCTGCCCTTCGGTAAAAATGAGCGGACCAAAGAAAAGAAAAGTGGACACTGAGTGCCGAGTGTTTAAAAAGGAGTGGACAACAAAATATTTTTTCACTGAAGTCCGATCAACGGCTGTATGTCTGATATGCCAAGAAACTGTTGCAGTTTTCAAAGAGTACAATATCAGCCGTCACTTTGCTACGAAGCATGCAAACTACGCTAGCAAGCAGTCAACACAAGAACGGGCGGCTACTGCTCAGAGGTTGGCAGCTAATTTACAGACTCAGCAGAATTTTTTTCACCGACAAACTGCGATTCAAGAGTCAAGTACCAAGGCAAGTTTTTTGCTGGCATTCAAATTAGCAAAGGCTAGCAAGCCTTTCTCCGAAGGCGAGTTTTTGAAAGAATGCATGGTAGAGACAGCAGAGCTCTTGTGTCCGGAGAGCAAAGGCAAGTTTGAAAAAGTCAGTTTATCACGCAGGACAGTGACTCGCCGTGTGGAGCTGCTTGACGAAGATATAGTCAGCGAGTTAAACAAAAAGGCGGAGTCCTTTAAGTTATATTCACTAGCACTGGATGAAAGTAACGACATAAAAGACACTGCTCAGCTCCTAATTTTTATCCGAGGGATTAATGACAGTTTTGAGATAACGGAGGAGCTTTTGAGCATGGAATCGCTGAAGGGGAAAACGCGAGGAGAGGACTTATATGAACAGGTGTCTGCTGTCATCGAGAGAATGAAGCTGCCTTGGAGTAAACTTGCCAGTGTCACCACGGATGGATCGCCAAATTTAACAGGAAAAAAACGTCGGGCTGCTGAAAAGAATCCAGGATAAAGTGAAAGAAGAAAACCCTGACCAGGATGTTATTTTTCTTCACTGCATCATTCATCAGGAGTCTCTGTGTAAGTCTGTATTGCAGCTTAATCATGTCGTGGATCCAGTTGTAAAACTCGTTAACTTCATACGAGCAAGGGGACTTAATCACCGTCAGTTCATTGCGTTCCTAGAGGAAACCGATGCGGATCACCAGGACTTACTTTACCACTCTCGTGTCCGCTGGTTAAGTTTGGGGAAAGTGTGTCAACGAGTGTGGGAGCTCAAAGAGGAGATTCGCTCGTTTTTGGAGCTAATGGGGAAATCCGACGAATTCCCTGAGCTGAGCGACACGGCCTGGTTTTCTGACTTTGCGTTTGCTGTGGACATATTGTCACACATGAATGAGCTGAACGTTAAGCTGCAGGGGAAAGATCAGTTTGTGCACGACATGTACACAAATGTGAGAGCCTTCAAATCCAAGCTGATTTTATTCTCCAGGCAAATGTCAAACAAATCTTTCGCTCATTTTCCCACACTGGCCATGCAGAAAGAGGCCACCCGAAACGTGAAGAAATACTGCAAATCACTGGACGACATGCACAGAGAATTCTGCCGTCGGTTCTCTGATTTTGAAAAAATTGACAAGTCACTTCAGCTGGTGTCCTGTCCCCTGTCACAAGACCCCGAAACAGCACCGCATGAGCTGCAATTGGAGCTGATAGATCTTCAGTCTGACTCCGTCTCACAGGAGAAGTTCAACTCTCTTAAACTGAATGACTTTTACGCTTCACTTAACGAAGCCACGTTTCCAAACCTCCGGAGGACGCCACAGAAGATGCTGGCATTGTTTGGCTCGACCTACGTGTGTGAGCAGACTTTCAGCGTCATGAACATCAACAAAGCCCGTCACAGATCCCGGTTAACTGACCAACACCTCAGATCTATCCTGAGAATTGCTACAACAAAACTAACTCCAGACTTTGATGCACTAGCAAAAAAGGGAGACCAACAACACTGTTCCCACTGAAATGTGAGTTTCTCTACTGTGTTATGAAAAAAATGCATATGGAAAGCTTGGAGGAGCGTCTTTTAATTAAGAACAATGTGCGCATTTACGCACAGCAGCGGTACAGTAGCTTAATTAACACGCCGCACATCGCTCTCAATTTAAAGACCCCTTACTAGTTTCTGCTGCAGGCAGGATATTTAATACAGTCTATCTCTTAGGACAATCCATACATTATTTTGCAGGCTTTAAAACAATTAGAAATTATTGAGCTTGAGTATTTCGTTGGGTAATAATATGTTTTGAATGTTGAAAGTGATTCCATTCATCTTTTTCCAGTAAATGTTGATTTCTTTAACTTTGCACCTTCAATTGAAATGTATAAAAAACAGACGCAATCTCCAGGTTTAATAAATTACATTGCGTGTCCAAATGCTCCTGGCCCGGCCCCTCTGTCAAATTTTAGAACCCATTGTGGCCCGCAAGTCAAAAAGTTTGCCCACCCCTGGTATAGGATGTAGCAGTGTTTAGTAGAACAGACTTGGTAGAAACTGTATATAATATTCATTAGTATATAAAAATGTGTGTAAAGTCACCAGAATATACAGATAATTTTGTTTTCTTTAACTTAGAATGAGCCTCTTATATCTACATAGGTGTGGGTCCCTTCTACAGATGTTGCCATCTTGCACCGTCATGTTTCTACAGCAGCACAGAACAGACAAACTAAAAGCTATGTGCAGTTTTTTGATGTAACTGAGAATGTTTTGGACTTTGCATTGATTTTTAATAAGATATGACTTCTGCATCACAGCAACTTATCTTATCCTATTCCTCAACAGCCACTGCTGCTTCAACAACAGGAAGGGGTCAGCAGTGTCAATTAATATTCCCATTTCTACACACTGAACCTTTAAGATCCGTTTTGGCTCCATACAATGTAAAAAGGTGCATTGAGCATGATGTTACTGATATCAGTAAGAGTGCAAATATGACTTTTAATATCCAGTTTCAGGGCAGATCTATGGGAAGGCTTATATGTCAAAACACTGCAGTGTTCCATAACAGAAACAGAAAAGTTCAAAAGATGTACGTCATCATTTGTCTTTTTCCATTTTCTTCTGATCACATTAAAAATATATTTGAATAGATCAATCAATCAATCTTTATTTGTATAGTGCCAAATCACAACAAACGTTATCTCAAGACGCTTCTACAAACATAGGAGGTCTAGACCACTCTATGTCAAAATATGAACAGAGACCCAACATCAAGAGAGGGTAAGACTCAGTCTGACCCCACCTTAATCCATCATGAGCATTGCACATCGCAGTATTTAGCAAGTTACAGTGGTGAGGAAAAACTTCCTTTTAACAGGCAGAAACCTCAGGCAGAACCAGACTCATGTTAGACAGCCATCATGCCTCGACCGAGTTGGGTCTGGAAAGACAGATAGAGGGGAGTAAGAGAGAGAGGTGATAGTGATGAGACGAGTCGTAGAAGCTGTTGCCGCTGGAGTCCAGCACGTCTGTATCAGCTGGAGTCCAGATCGTCCGCAGCAGGAGGACGTCTTCGGCAGCTCAGAGGAACCTACGAGACAAGGGAGCTCAGGGACTCCAGAAAGGTCTATGGTTAGTAACTTTAATGGGACAGGGAGAGTTAAAGTAAGTGATGAGGGGGTTGGGGGGAAGGGGGTGAGCTAGGATCCCAGTGTGTCAGTGTGCCAGTTCCCCCGGCAGTCTAGGCCTATAGCAGCATGACAAAAGCTGGTCCAAGCCTGATCCAGCTCTAACTATAAGCTTTATCAAAAAGGAAAGTTTTAAGCCTACTCTTAAAAGTGGAGAGGGTGTCTGCCTCCCGGACCCTGACTGGTAGATGATTCCAAAGGAGAGGGGCCTGATAACTAAAGGTTCTACCTCCCATACTACTTTTAGAGATTTTAGGTACAACTAGCAGGCCTGCATGTTGGGAGCGTAGAGTTCAAGAGGGGTAATAGGGCACTATGAGCTCTTTAAGATAAGAGGGTGCCTGATTTTTAAGGGCTTTGTAGGTTAAAAGAAGGATTTTAAATTATATTCTACATTTTATTGGGAGCCAGTGTAGAGAAGCTAGCACTGGAGAAATGTGCTCCCTCTTCCTAGTTCTAGTCAATACTCGAGCTGCGGCGTTTTGAACTAGCTGAAGAATCTTTAGAGACTTATTGGGGCAGCCTGATAAGAGGGAGTTACAGTAATCTGACTGAATGAATTGTACTGAGCTACAGCCAGATAAAGGCTGAATGGAATTTCACACAAGTATGGGGTGCCATCTGTAAAGTGGTGCACACTGAAAATAACAGCAACAATTCTCCACATTTAGCTCTTTAATTTCTTAAAAGGTGTGGATTTTTAAGTCAGTTTTTTATCACATTTTGGGGAAAATTTGTGATCTTTTTCACAAAAAAAATGTGACAACTATATTTAAGTTAAAATCACTGTTAAAGGTGACATATCATGCAAAATTGACTTTTTAATGGTTCTTTACCTGAATTATGTTTCCCTGGCATGTCTACAAACCCCCCGAGAATGAAAAAAATCCATTCTGCCCCTGTTCTGATTTCTCCACCTTTCTGTAAATGTGTGTGAAACGAGCCGTTTCAGACTTCTGTGTTTTTGTTACGTAACAACAATATCCGGTCTGTCACGGAGTCAGAGCTCGGAGCTTGTTCAGCCCATAGACTGTATAAAATAATACTGAATCCCCCCTCCGTTTTTCATTACCTGCACAAATGTGTGCTAACAAGGAGCTTAGGAGGGAGGCATGCTAGTTGTAGGCTGTCTTAATAAACACAAAGGTTGGTTTTACTCCCCACGTCTGCAGATTTGAAGATCTAGTGGATGATTTTTATTTGTCATGGATAAGTGCTAGCGCTAATTGGCATAGCCACATAACTACATGTTCATAGCTGTAGCTGTAGCTGTGTACCAAGACACACGTCGACATACTGACAAATAAAACAACAAGAAACACAAAATCTGTGACCAATCCTTCAGAAAGGTCCTGCTGCCTTTTTGGCAGAGGTCGGTTTTACTCCCCAGGCCTGCAGATTTGAAGATCTAGTGGATGATTTTTATTTATCATGGATAAGTGCTAGCGCTAGTTAGCATAGCCACATAGCTACATGTTTGTAGCTGTGTACCAAGACACACGTCTACATACTGATAAATAAAACAACAAGAAACACTAAATCTATGACCAATCGTTCAGAAAGGTCCTGCTACAGGCGCCTCTCCGTCAGGATCAGATTCAGAGGGTTGAAGTAACGTGATCTCTGAGCAGCCGTGTATATTCAGCCAACATGTAAACATTAGATCAACGTGCTGGAGAGCCGAGGCACATTCACTTCCTGAGGGGGCGTGGTCAGAGAGAAAACAGAGTGTTCTGATGAGGAATGAAGAAGAGGACTTTTCAGGCATGCCAAAATCTGATTTCGAAGTGTTTTTTTGAGCATAAACTTTAAGGACATGTTTTGGGGACCTCTTAGACCAATATATATTGATGAAAAAAGCGTGATATGTCACCTTTAAATCAAATGCTGAATACAAATATAAATTTGAAATGTTAAATCTAAATGTCAAATCTAAATGTTCAATTAAATGTTAAATGTTGCTCTGGGATCCTAAATATTTTGCTAATATTCAAATACCAACTTAGCTCTCCGTACTTACTGGGTCAGTACTGTTTCTGAGTGTTGTGAAATATTTGAATTACCTTGAAAAGTGCCTTTCCAATATTTTCTGCTAAATCAGTGCACAGTATGGACGGCAGGCGGTCCAGCCAGCAACGCGTAGTAGTTCATTCTGACAGACTATGGTTGGAATATCTGTATCGCTTTATGGTGCTTTTATTTTGGTACTTCCACTAGGTAAACTTGACACATCGCTAAATATTTAGGATAGCGGAGCAACATTTAACATAAGATTTAACAATTAACATTTATTTTTATCATTCATATTAACAATCAACATTTGTATTTAACATCTATATTTCTATGTAACTTTTAGATTTATCATTTAGATTTAACAGTGGTTGTAACTTAAATAATTTGTCACAACATAAATAAAGAGAAAAAGATCACAAATATAACTCTAAATGTTATAAAGTGACTTTTAAAAATTCACACTACGTTTTTATGACATTTTGGAGCTAAATGTCAAGAAATGTTGGTGTTATTTTCAGTGTGCACAGCTTTACAAACGGCGTCCCATACAAGAGTGAAAAAATAACGGAATGTACACATCAGCATGGAAACACAGCAAATATGAAATGTTCACTTGCCGATGTTGCTGCAATAATGATGACTTACTTGTGTTACACTCAAATTAAATCTATTCAGTTATAAATGTGTCAGAAAAACTACCGCTTTTTCCCATGTGAAGCAGGAGATGCAGTCAGGCGATCAGCTGACCTTGTGCTGACCTGCTGCGCTTTGGACCGTACATGTTTTCACACATTCTCATGTCATTACAGTGGACTGACCAGGAGACTGGAAGTGTCATCTCTCGAGTCCCCACCTTTTAACAATCCTGTTGTTTTGTTTTGTTTTGTTTCTCGACTCACATTAAATTTCAGCACTTCTTGGAATTTGTTGCCAAACCTCTGCTCTCTTATTCAGCTGATGATAACAAAGTCTACCAGCTTTATTTTGCTTTAATTGGCTGAAGTGAGATGTGATGGCTTTAATATGAGACTTAATTGGTGCCAGCCGGAGAAGGTCCCGACCATTATTATTATTTTAATACTCACTCACAGCTAATAAAACCAACAGAATGAGTTCTGGAATAAATAAAATGTCCTCTCTACCTCATCAATGTTATACAGTTCTACATAAAATAATGAGAATAGAAAGTATCCACAGTTTACCTTTTAATGAAGTGTTCAGTTTCATAAATCAGGTGGATCATAAAACAAAGTAATAAAGGGTTAGTCTTTAATATTTAAGACTAACAGAGAGTATCCTCTGCAGTCTTTTAATTAGTAAATTTTTTAAGGATGTGGAGAGTAAATAAAAACAATGAGTTTAATATTCAGTTCAGTTTATCAACCTGAAAATGTCATGTCCCATCATCTGAGCCTGTCAGTGTGCAATGTCTGCAGTCGATCAGTACCATCAGAGAGGAAGGAGCCAGAGGTCTGGAGACTGACCAGCTGTTGAGCGGGTCATGATCCTAACGGTTTGATTCTACTGCACATGTGTGACCCGTGTCCCATCTGCACCATGCCCTCCAGAGATAATCAATGTCCACTGTAGTAAATGTTTGTGCTTCCACATGAAGCCCTGTGGCCCAAAGCGTCTCTGCACTCTGCCCCGCTAAAAATAAGAGTCTGTGTTTCCATCAAAGGCCGGGTTCCTTTCAAAATAAAACACCATGTACTGACCACTGTAAGGAGTGATGGGTACCTTAAGCCTCCTCGTCATCTCTTTCTTCTCTGTTTACTTTGACTGGTTCTCATGTGGGGAACAGGGATTGGGTTCAATTGTGTCACTGGTTGGTCCAACACTTGCACCCTTTTCCTGAGGTGTGCCCAAAGAAGGTGCTTGGTCAACTCTTAATGACACCACATGATGTGATGAGCCGCAGCTGGGATGGGATGAGGACACAGACCAGTATAACCACGACAGGACTCAACCACAGAGAGACCCACAAACCATGGAGAAAAACAAGTACGTAGACTTTTAAAACTTAACCCAACCAAACAAAAAGGAAACTTGAACTCACAATGAAGCTTGGGCTCGCCACTCACTTCCCAGCCGTCCGTCCTCTCTGTCCCAAAAGCTCGTACAGAAATTGGGGAAATGGCTTTTAGGTATGCTGCACTCTCAGCCTTCAGAATTTATTGCAGAATAGCTTGAAACTCAAGGAGCTGGTGTCACTTAATGTTTTAAATCTAAAATGAAAGACTTTGAAGTAGAATCTTTTTAGGATGTTGTTGTTTTTAGTGTACCTTGTTACACCTGCCTCCTAGGTAATTGCTCTTCCACTGACACACATTGTACTGATAAATTGCACTTTGGTTCTCCGTGTCTATGTCTGCAACTTATCTTTGTTTCAAGAGAGACGTGGCTGAGACAATCAGCAGCAAAAAACACAATTTGATCTCAATGGTTAGATACAAAAATAATACTCCAGCCCATTAATTTAATTTGATTTGAGTTTATTGGATTAGGACAATGCACATTAATCAACATTGCAACAGTATGCCTCAATGTAAATATGCTGGAATTAGCACAATAGCTAGATTTCATCCATAGTCCTAAGGCAGGTAGGCTACTTATATCAAACATAAAACAACAAGATTTAAAATTACAGGATGTCACAAGACGGTTAACAGGACACTACACAAACTGAATTACAAACAGATTTTACATACACAACGTACACTTTTGTGACATTTTAAAAACAGGATGGAAGGTGAGGCCAAAGCCCCAGGGAACAGGCATCAAATGAGGAAACAGATTATTCACGTGTGCATGACTGGTTTGTTTTCAACCAATGTGTAAGTGTTTTTTTTAAAGGTTCCATAGTTCTCAAGCTCCACAATGTGAGCTGGTTTGTTCCAGGACTGTATGCCTCTGACAGACACTACCATTTGGCTGAATTTGGTTTTACAGTTTAAAAATGAGAGGAGGGGGGAGCCGGGTGACTCGAGTCATCACTGAATGCATCCATAACCCTAATAGAGGTCTGCTGCAGGGTGAAGCATGTCGTCCTCTAACTGACATGAAGCTAGATACTGAATCTCTGTGTGAGAGGCCAGCTGTGGAGGGAAAACAAGAAAGGCCCTGTATTCAAGAACATATAGATGTACCTCCTGGCCACCCCAAAAGTACGTACATGCTACTTTAAAAGGAGGAATGTTTCCTTGCATGCTGCTCAATGCTCGAGTTGGTGTCATGTATCAGTCAACATGCATTAAACAGTGTGTTTACTCTGACGCTGTGTTTTTACCAGCTGTCCAGCGTGATGCACTCTGGCAGCAGTAGATCCTCGGTGATCACTCACTGTCTGCAGTCATTTTGAAGATCACACAGAGCTGTTACAGAGGTGCAGCTGTCTCAGTGTGATCAAGTGCTCGACGGCCCCGTGTACCGGCCCGGTGTCCACATGATCGGGCCAAACGATGACAGTTATTACTGTCACTGCTGGAGACCTGCTGGTGGTGACACTACCGTGTGAAAGATTGTCCATTAGCTCACACAGTGTCACTTCCAATTCCTGGACACACCCAGAAGACTCACCACTGTAGGAGTGAAGGTGTCACATATTGAGCTGACACAGAGCATCTACAGTAGCTTACCTCATTGTGTTAGCCTTATTGATTATTAACTGTGCTTTAATTACAGTTAAATGCCATCTTTGAGTTCAACTTAACACAATGATCCCTGCAATAGATGTGTTCCACCAGTGCCACATGACTTTTCTTGAGTGTCTTTATATTCGGAGTGTACAACCAAAGCCAAAACGTAATAAAAGTCAATCAAAACTATGAAATCTGTGTCATGAATAATACATTTTAAAATGCAAACATTTTATTGTTTAATTTGGTTAAAAACAAAACCTATTACAAATAAACTTCCAAATGTAAAAGCATGAATACAATCTGTCCTGACCCTGCTGAAGTTTATAAAGTAAGGTTTTGTTTTTGTGAGTTAGAAAAGTCAAATCTGTGACAATGCTCTTTAAATGTGTACTTGTTTTAACACTGTGACAGCCCCTGATTGTTTCTTTAAATGCTCCAGGCCATACTTATAGTCCAATGTTTTTCCTCAAAGTGCCAGGGGTGCTGCTGATTGGTTACATCCTTAGATTTGGCGCGTCTGGGCCCCCCCTGATAAAAGTCCGGCTTCCTGCTACCTCGCCCCCTCTCTCTATCTGCCCATGCCAGACCAACTCACACCATGGCTTTAGTTAGACTTTTGTGTTAGTGCACTCGTCAACACCTCTCACTGCACCATGATCACACACACACACACGCACACGCACACACACACACACACACGTTGGTCAACTTTTGTAATAAAATACTCATTTGCTTTTATTAAGTTGTGCTCCTCTCGTCTTCTTATCATGGCCCATGAGCTGGGTTATGACAACATGGCGGCTCCTCTGGCCGTTTTAGTCGTGTACTATAGTGTATCACATGTAGTTTTGTTCTAAGTGTTTGTAAGTTGCTACATTTGGTAATTAGTTGCACGTTTTTTTTAAGTTTTCTGTCCGGATACAGTTGATTGTTAATTGATTAATGGTTTATTTAAGTGATAAAGTAATTGTTTGCACTTATCTGCTTTTCAATGAATCAATCAAGCTTTATTTATATAGCACCTTTCATACAAATCGAATGCAACCCAGCGTGCTTTACAGTGACTGAAAACAAGAAAGAAGCAGAAATAAAAAGATGGCAAGACATATTAAAAAACAGAAATGGATTTTAAAATACAGACTAATGCACACCAACCCTCTCGCAGCAAATGTTCACTCCTCTGTAAAGAGCCTTGGAGTTCATTTTGATAGTGCCTTCAAATTTAGGAAACAAATCTCTTCTGTGGTTCAGTCCAGCTTCTTCCAGCTGAGACTCATAGCGAAGGTGAAGGCATATCTCCCTCCTAAGGATCTAGAGAGAGCTGTACATGCCTTTATTACGGCTAGGCTTGATTATTGTAATTCTTTGTATGTCGGCTTAGACATGGCGTCTATTCAGCGCCCGCAGCTTGTACAAAATGCGGCAGCTCGCCTCCTGACTGGCAGGAAAAAGAGGGAGCACATCACACCTGTGCTGCGTGCTCTCCACTGGCTCCCAGTCCGTCACAGGATTGATTTTAAAGTTGCACTTTTAACATACAAGGCCCTAAATGGATTGGCACCATCCTACTTGGCTGATCTTCTCCATGCTCACAACCCAACCCGAGCACTGAGGTCAACAAACCAGCTGCTCCTGGATGTGCCTAAAAGCCGCCTTAAAACCCGGGGAGACCGAGCCTTTGCAGCAGCGGCCCCCAAGCTCTGGAATGGCTTGCCACTCCAATTAAGATCGGCCCCAACAGTTGAATGTTTTAAATCTTTGTTGAAGACCCATCTCTTCTCTTTGGCCTTCTACTCATGAAGAGGACATTAATATCCTGTTATGTTGTTGTTTATTGTTGTCTTCATGTAATTTTTACTTTTTACCTTGTAAAGCACTTTGGCCAACACTGGTTGTTTTAAATGTGCTATATAAATAAAGTTGACTTGACTTGACTTGACACCAACAACAATACAATATGTGTAATTAAAATAAGTTACAGCATCAAATTAATATTAAGAACATAAATAGTTACAAAATACATAAAAAAGGTTAGGGATAAGAGTTGAAAATAAAATTAAAGCTGAAAATACCAATAAAACTGAGTAGATAAATAAAAAAATAGTTCAAATTAATAGAATAATAAAAAAAACATTAAAATCAATATAATGGTAAAAAGTAAGTAATAAAATTGTAAACCCTACATAAAAGCCAGATTGCCAGTCTCAATATCTCTGTCAGCTCCTCTCAGATCCTCCAGCAGGCGGTTCCATCGTCTAGGAGTGTAGCGTCTGAAAGCAGCGTCACCAAAAGTTTTTGTTCTTCATACAAATGTTCTTTTGTATGCTTGAGTCTGACTTTGTGTGTTTACCATCACTGTTTGTGGTTTGGTGCTTTGTGCCGGTTGGTGCGTGTGTTAAAGTTAACTTCAGCGCTTGTGGCAAACACAGTTTTATCTCTCTTTGTTTACTTTGGCATCAAGCATTTGTCTGCGCATTCATGTGAGTTTGTCGCCGCTTAGGAAAAGGGCACAGCTTGTTTTCACTGATGGAACTGGGTGAGTTAAGTTTCATGGTGATAAGAGAGAGAGCTTCAGTCCTCGGATGTTGCCTTCTTTTAAGGGTAATTTCAACAAACTCCTGTCACGTCGGTAAGAGTCCAACGTTGTGAGTTGTCTGAGTTATTGCGAAAGTTTCTCTGTTTGTTTGGCGACGTGGTATATTGTATGGATTGGATTGAGACTAATGGCTGCTGAGGATTTGATTCAGGATCAACAGGAAGGATTTTGAGCCGTTCTTCCTCAGTGATTATGTTTTTATTTTGGATCTTTATCAGTCACAGGAGATCTGCAGACTGACTGAATCATCTTCAGGTAACGTCACCCACATTTTCCTCTGAATACTGAGTGAGTTCTGTGAGACTCCATTTAATTTACACTTTACATTTGTTGACATGAATGACTCCAGGAAGAACTCTCCATGTTTTATCGGTTAAACAACATCACACCTCTACGTATTAACAGGAACAATGTGGTTCTGTCTCGTCCAATCACGCTGAGTTAAAGATGCTGATGAGGAGGACTGGTTCAGAAAGGCTGCACCCTCAGGAGGACGACAGGTCTAAAACCTGGCCTTAAGGCAGGGTTGTCATGAATGAGCTGAAGAACAGACCTCGGGCGACGTGCCTCCTGCCAGGCCCAATTTAAGGACTCCACTTTGTGTACTGAACTGCATTTTCACTGAATTCAGCGTGGGATGTTCAGCCTGGGAAGTGATGTGCCGACGACCTGAATCCGAAATGCAATCTGCACCAATCATGACCGGATGATTCTGTAAGTGTTTGTGTACACACTCAGGATGTCAACAGTGATATGTTTGGGAACACTCTGCGTCTTTACACTGAGCCTCAGGATCATGTCTCAGCTCAGACGTGTATCAGGGTGATTAAATGCATGTTACATGAATGCATGTTGTGTGTCAGTAATCATGTTTTCCCTGGCTTGAAGCCTGTCCTATCAAGCCTTATGTTTTATAAACACACATTAGCCTTTTCAACTTGTTATCTCCACAATTTACTTTTGATGCCTACTAAAAAAAAAGAGTTTTATTTATCAGGATGAAGCCAGGGGAGGTATTAAATGGCAATTCCACACAGATTTGCCTGCTGATGGATTTGACAAATCTGAGTTCTGAGACAGGCGATATGATCGTCGTCTTTGCATCAGTGTTGGTACGCTCTGTAATCCTTTTTCTTGTCTATCATCGTCCTCCCTGCTGGATTTGTTTGAATATTCCTCCCACTGTTCATTTTGACTCTGTGGCTTATTCAAAACCCACTGCCAATTACCCGGGATACCGTTAGAAAATAACACAGGAGTTATTTGCTTTGTGGAAAATGAGCTGTGAAAATTCACACTGATATATGATGGGTTACGATGAGGATAACGATCTGCAACGGGGAGGGCAAGATGGCAGCACGGGAGCTGGAATGAGATTATTTAGGGTTTAATTTGGATACATATTACGGCTGACATGAATATTCTGTGGTGAGCGTTGGATGGTGAAAGAGGGGGCAAAGTTATGAAGGAAGGGAAGCAGGAGGAAATACTGGGAGAATAGAGGTGTGGGATTAGAGAGTAGAGTCAGAGACACAGCAGCTGGAGTTCACATGAAACCAAAATAATCCTTTAATGTAATTTAATAAAACTTGATTTTACAAACCCTTGAAATAGAATTCCTTGAAAGACTATTGAAAGACTCACCCAGCAGTTTTTTTTTTTTTTTTTATACTTTATTTTTGTAAACAGGCATAGTTAGACAGCACATCTCAGTGAAATAGAAACAGTAGGTCATCTATACATTTTTGTTATAATAGTGGAAATACAGTAAGTTCATACAGTAATGGCTTATTAATCCCTCAATGCTACGTACACAGTCCATTTTTCCCAGTAATGCAAACATTTTTCTGCTCTAAGGTTTAGTGAGTGGGTCATTCTTTCCATATTTTCAATACTAGACACGATTTCTATCCATTCATTCTCTGTTGGAGGATTGGGTGGCAGCCACATTCGTGTCACGGCCTTACAGGGGCATACAGGGGTTACAATGCAGGGTTTCCCAAACTTTTCAGGCCGCAACCCCTAAAATATAGGTGCCAAAGACTTGTGACCCCCACTGTCCCTCAAAGTGGTTAAATGTTGCTTAATACTTCGAAATCAAATTATCCACATGCAGATGTGGCTGTGTTTCTTGTGCTGCTGTGAATTGACCTGCTGCTACTGATCTTTTTGTTAATTAACTGTTATCTAACCGGAACTCTAACTTTAGGAGTCATCTGGTGAGAAAGAAAGACAGATAACTAATGAAATCTATTTGTTTGAAGGGTGTTATTTCAAATATAGCTACTATTTCTGTCTAGATTTTTACAATGAGGGGTAAAATAAGCAAATTTAGATTACTTACAAAAACAAATTAAATCTGGAAGACATCTCACGACCCCCCAAGGGGGCCCCGACCCACACTTTGGGAACCCCTGCTCTAATGTATGATGTAGCAAACTTTAGAGCTGCAGGCTGCTGTGAACACCAACTAATGTCAAAGTCCACATCTTCAGTGTTGTGCAAGCTCTAAAAGTGAGCTCAAAGTTCAGCCCACACAGGCTAAAACAAAGTTGTTCACATTCACGTTTTAAAATTTTGAACTAAGTCCATGCTCCAAAAAATGTATTATTAAATGTTCATTTTATTTAGATGCACAAAAATTCAGTTGAGTAATTCAGTAAATGGAGTAGAGCCTTCTGTGCTTCAATGCCAATTTCCTAAACTACACAAATTGCTGTATTCTACTATAAAATCATAAACAGATATTCAGTTAAAAAGCCAAGAAAAACACAATTAACATCCCCAGCTCTGAAAACACAAATAACTTTAATTAGTTGTCTGAAAATTTGGCTGAAGGTTCAGGCTCTGACACCCGAACACAGAGAAAATCTGCTTCACAACAGAACATGAGTGAGATGGTTATGATATCCTTTTAAATTAAAGGGTTAAGGGTAACTTACTTGACTTGACTGGACTGACCAAACACTAAATCTGTACCATTCTTCATTCTCATAGACGTGAACCTCTCTTAAACCAGACCAGTTTTGAGCCTGTTGGAATCTGTCCTGATTGGTTCATAAGACTCCTTCATGTGTTCACAAAAGCTGCTTCATCAGCACCGCTAACTACACCTGGAAAGCAAGCAGTGTGAGCCATGCTGAATGGCCGCCAGCCGCCGTAAATCCAACTTCAGCTGTCATAAAACACAGTGCTCTGTAACTCTCAGTACTTTTCAGATCCTCCCTGAATGTGAGCGGTCATTCTCTGCTTCCACAAGTTCTCATCCATGAGTTTTAAACCGAGCTGTTCAGTTCACCAAGATATGAGTGCTTTCATTTCAGTGTGTTCATGCAATGGACGTAGTATCCGTGACATCACCCATCTGTTCCTGAGCGCTGTTTTGAAGCCAATCGGCGGTTGCAGTCATATTGGTTATGCTGAACTCATCCAAAAGAGTTTGACGTAAAGAGGCAGAGTTTGAGCCTCCTAGCCAACAGCTATGTGTTCCCACCTGTCAATCAAGTCAGTCATTTCCTTATTTGGGCAAAAACTCGCAATCTTAATATCTTCTGAACTGGCGCGTTACAAATAAAATCACCCCAGTACAGTGTGTGCCGATGGAGAAATGAGCTACGTAGACAAAAGCCGTTTTTTGAACCAGGCTGTAAACATGTTTATTTCTGCTGTAAAGATCGTCTTTTTTGAATTGGTGTGTATGTGGTTTCTGGTGTTTCTGCAGCCAGCCTCAAGCGGATTCTCGATGAATTGCAGTTCAGAACACTTCCCTATGGGCTTCATATTTCCATACCGGAGGTTGCCGCTTGGTTCATGCACGACACCTCATGTAGCTCTCTGATTTAAAAGTGTAGAAAGGAACCTGTGCTCTTCTCTCCATTCCTTCTGCAATTGATTATCTTTATTCTTAAATGAACCTTCAGCTCTCTGGGTTTAACTTAGAATGAGCAGACTTTATAAGGAAAATAACTCTGTGTACAGACCGTTTCAATCATGTCAAATTACTTTTTTCCCTCCATACTCTGTCACAGCAGGTGATCCATTTGTGGACAAGGCTTTTAATGGACGCGGTGTTTTTACACCGGCAGCCACTCTTGAACAGGAGTGTGGGAGGGTTCATATTCAACATGAGACGTAACACTTGAGTGCATTAACAGGAGGGCTGTACTGAAGGACCTCTCACTCTCTGATCACCTGCAGAGCACAAGTCAGGAACTGCAAATACAGCCTACCAGATAAATCTAGACACCTGTCTCTCTGCCTCCTGATCGGCCTCCATCCTGCAGGTATTCCGGTACATGTCCACATCTAGGACTTCTCAAAACATTTCCGTACATGAGATAAATAAAAAGAGCACACTAAGAATTCCAACGTAAAGTTTGAAGAGGTATAAACTAGTCCACCATGATGCTCTGATCAGCCTGATTCCTAAGACGTATTTCTGAGTGTGATGTAACAGACTCTTCGGCTGCTTTAGTTTGGGGAACATTTGAACAGGATCTGGGACAGAACACACTAATTAGCCTCGTCATAGAAATCTAATTTTGGAAACCAATTTACCGTGATCAGATTATTCCCTTTTACTGAGACAATTACCAAACTGATTGGCATCTGCACGTCAACAGACTCTTTCAGGCATCGCATCTCTTTTCTCTCTGGCCCTGTTTATTTCTTCTCAGTCATTATTCTCTAATGAACCTCCAGGACGATGCTGGCTGTGCTGGTTGCTATGGACACTGTGATGGATCCGCAAAGCCTTTCTAGTGGGTAACATGGTGCAGAGGATGTCCACAGCCAGCCGTCCCCTGTGCGGTGTCATGTCTTTGCTGTGGCTGCGAGGAGAGGAGTACGAACTGTCACATCCACACTCTGCCCACTCAACCAGGGAACACCACTGTCATGTCTTTTCACACAGAGGAAAGAGACACAGACTCTCCAAGTGTGTGTGTGTTTGTGTGTGTGTGTGTGTGTGTGTGTGTGTGTGTGTGTGTGTGTGTGTGTGTATGTGTGTGTGTGTGTGTGTGTGTGTGCTATAGTGGATGGATGTCACTGAGGCACTCTGGCGGCACAGCTCCTGGACTGTAATATTATGCCTTCAGTGCATCTGTCCAGCTGTACTTGTGATAACAGATGTGGAGCTGCCGTCGTCACTGTGTGTTCATCTTTGTCTTCGTCTGTCACACGGCTTCATGAGGCCTCGTCTGTCATGTCTTCCCCTTCTTGTTGTTTCTCAATCTTCCATCTTGTGCTTCTCTCTTCTGATAGATAACTTGAAAAGTATAATTTTTCTTTGGAATTAATTTATCTTTTTTTTATAAAAGGGTGTCTAAACTCATCTGTTTACTATCATCACTCTCTCTCTTCATCTCCCTCCATCCGGAGGACTCTACACAGGAAAGATGAGCAGATACAGCTCAGGATCCTAATGAGTCTGATTCATGATGGCTCCATCTCTACTTTAAGTTACATATTTAACTCTTCCTGTCCCATTAAAGTTCCTAACCATAGACCTTTCTGGACCTTTCCCTGAGCTCCCTTGTCTCGTAGGTTCCTCTGGATCTCTGCTGCCATGGACGTGCCAGACTCCATCTGCTACAACTACAGTCATGGCCAAAAGTTTTGAGAATGACACAAATATTACATTTTCACAAAGTCTGCTGCTTCAGGGTTTTTAGGTGTTTTTGTCAGATGTTTCTATGATATAATGAAATACAATTAGAAGCATTTCATAAGTATCAAAAGCTTTTATTGAGAATTACACAGAATTCATGCAATAAGTCAATATTTGCAGTGTTGATCCTTCTTTTTCAAGACCTCTGCAATTCTCCCTGGCATGCTGTCAATCAACTTCTGGACCAAATCCTGACTGATGGCAGTCCATTCTTGCATAATCAATGCTTGGAGTTTGTCAGAATTTGTGGGTTTTTGATTGTCCACCCGCCTCTTGAGGATTGACCACAAGTTCTCAATGGGATTAAGATCTGGGGAGTTTCCTGGCCAAGGGCCCAAAATCTTAATGTTTTGTTCCCCGAGCCATTTTGTTATGACTTTTGCTTTATGGCAAGGTGCTCCATCATGCTGGAAAAGGCATTCTTCATCACCAAACTGCCCTTGGATGGTTGGGAGAAGTTGCTCTCGGAGGACGTTCTGGTACCATTCTTTATTCATGGCTGTTTTTAGGCAAGATTGTGAGAGAGCCCACTCCCTTGACCGAAACGCAACCCCACACATGAATGGTCTCAGGATGCTTCACTGTTGGCAAGAGACAGGACTGATGGTAGCGCTCACCTTGTCTTCTCCAAACAAGCCTTCCTCCAGATGCCCCAAACAATCGGAAAGGGGATTCATCAGAGAAAATGACTTTACCCCAGTCCTCAGCAGTCCAGTCCCTGTACCTTCTGCAGAATATCAGTCTGTCCCTGATGTTTTTACTGGAGAGAAGTGGCTTCTTTGCTGCCCTCCTTAACACCAGGCCTTCCTCCAAAAGTCTTCGCCTCACTGTGCGTGCAGATGCACTCACACCTGCCTGCTGCCATTCCTGAGCAAGCTCTGCACTGGTGGTGGCCCGATCCCGCAGCTGTAACACCTTCAGGAGACGGTCCTGGCGCTTGCTGGACTTTCTTGGGCGCCCTGGAGCCTGTTTGGCAACAATTGAACCTCTCTCCTTGAAGTTCTTGATAATTGGATAGACGGTTGACTGAGGTGCAATCTTACTCGCTGCTATAAACTTCCCTGTTAGGCCCTTTTTGTGCAATGCAATGATGGCTGCACGTGTTTCCTTGCAGGTAACCATGGCTAACAGATGAGGAACAATGGTGTCATGCACCATCTTCCTTTTAAAGTGTCCAGTCCCTCAATCATGACAGATTGATTGCCAGCCTTGTCCTCATCAACACCCACACCTGTGTTAATGTGTGTGACACCTGTGTGTCATTGAAATGATGTTAGCTGGTCCTTTTGTGGCAGGGCTGAAATGCAGTGGAAATGTGTTTTTGGTGATAAAGTTCATTTTCAAGACAAAGAGGGACTTTGCAATTAATTGCAGTTGAGCTGATCACTCCTCATAACATTCTGGAGTATATGCAAATTGCCATTATAAAAACTGAAACAGCAGACTTTGTGAAAATGTAATATTTGTGAATTCTCAAAACTTTTGGCCATGACTGTACTACTATCAGTCTCACCACTATCATCTCTCTCTCTCTTCATCTCCCTCTATCCCTCTCTCCAACTTGGTCTCAGCAGATGTGTGTCTAACATGAGTCTGGTTCTGCTCAAGGTTTCTGCCTGTTAAAGGAAGTTTGTCCTTGCCACAGAGTTGTATTATATTTAATTTTGTTTTATTTTATATTATTCTTATATTTTACCTTTCATTTTTCTATTTTAATTTTGTAAGCCAATTGCCATACTCTCCCGTCTCTTGCTGCTGATAACTGCTGTGACAAAAAACTCGTTTCCCAAGGAGGATTAAATAAGTCTATTTTATCTTATCTTATCTCATCATAGCTACATTTTAAACTTAAAGTTTAACTAACATAAGTGGTTGTGGGATTGAAAAAACAAAGAAAAAGAAGTCAGCCAAACCAGCTGTTGGGCTTAATATTAAAGCCTGGTTTGTACTTCTGAGTTGGCTCTATGCCCCAACGTCGTTTTGAGCAATACACACTTGAGCATCATTGTGTCTGTGTCGCTCTGCAATACTCCGCCTAAACACTTAGAGGCAGTGTGATTTCCATGCTAGTCGTAGCGCCTGTTTCCGGTCCTTCTAGGTTTTCTGATTGCCCATCCACAGAGAACTATGGCGACTCTGAGTGTAGTATGCTAAGGTGGAGTTGAAAAGTGTTGCTGTCGATCATACATACTGAACTCCTTCTAATTGGCACGAAATCTACACTAAACAAACTCCATAATTTCTCTATTCCCATTGACAACTCGCCCCTCTTCCCCTCCCGTCAGGTTAAGAGTCTTGGTGTCATCCTCGACAGCACCCTCTCCTTCACCTCCCATATCAACCACGTCACCCGGTCCGCCTACTTCCACCTCCGCAATATTAACCGTCTCCGTCCTTCACTCACTCCCCACTCCACTGCCATTCTTGCTCACAGCCTTGTCACCTCCCGTTTGGACTATTGCAACTCCCTTCTGTTTGGTCTCCCCCACAAAACCCTCCATAAACTTCAACTGGTTCAAAATTCAGCCACCTGTATCATCACATGCACTGCCTCCATCCACCACATCACACCCATCCTACAACAGCTCCACTGGCTCCCCATCACACACCGGATAAACTACAAAATACTTCTCCTCACCTTCAAATCCATACACAACCTCGCCCCTCCATATCTCTCCGACCTCCTCCATACTGCCACACCCGTCCGCACCCTCAGATCCTCCTCCTCCATCCACCTCACTGTCCCCCCTGCTCGCCTTGTTACCATGGGGAGCAGAGCCTTCAGCCGCTCCGCTCCCCAGCTCTGGAACTCTCTCCCACCTGACCTCCGTAACACTGACTCACTCCCACATTTTAAATCCAAACTCAAAACCCATCTGTTTAAACTGGCTTACTCCATCTGACCACAACTCCTCTGTCCATTCACTTAAAACTTTTTAAATTGTGATTTATTAACTGTTTGCTATCTAAACTCTTTTTGTTTTTAATGTTGTAAGGTGACCTTGAGTGCCAAGAAAGGCGCCTATAAATAAAATGCATTATTATTATTGTTATCATACAGTGATTGTAACAAAGAAGAATAGAGAGAAGACGTCAGATGAGATGGAATATATGGTCAAAGTACCACAATTTGGAAATGTTGTAAATCCAGGAGAAACGATGCTGTCCAGTGGACCAATCACAGGTCTTGGGGTCCGCATTGTTTCGGCGCATAGTTACATTTTGGTGGAGGTGCATGTCAGGCTAAATGAGTAGGCTTCTGTGTTTGGAACAAGGCTACATAGACTTCGGCGTAAGCTATGCCGTTGATTCAGCGTACCTGTATAAACCACGATTAACATTTGAACCAGTGGCGGCTGGTGGAGTTTTCTCCAAGGGGGGCTACAACTCCAAAATAGTACATGTTTGCTTGCTTTTTGGTAAATGTCTGAGGTATCACACCAGTGTATTTACATACACGAAAACAGCAAAAGCAACATTATAATGTCATGTACTGTTCTAACTTTTGTTCATAAATTTTGCTCTTCTTTCCTTGAGAGAAGCAAATTTCTCAATGACTCTATGGTTAAAGTCAGGGATGCTTTTGACAAGTTTCTTCTCCATAGAGAGCATGGCCAATGCATTGAGACGATCCTGTGACATTGTGTTCCTGAGGAAGGTCTTGATTCTCTTCAGTGTTGAGAAGCACCTCTCAGATTCAGCAAGATTCATTTGATTGTCTTGCTGCATCACCTGTAATAGATAAGTGACCATGGTGATGGTGTCTCGTGACTGCAGTATTCATGCTGACACTGGTGCAGTAGGCTATATAGCTACAGTAGATCATTGATTAATAAGATTTCTGTTTACCATGTGTATAAGCTGTGTAAGCTAATCATTGTCTCAGTACTTATTTAAAGAGGTGTAGATATTATTCATGTATCACCAATTAATGTGTGTGTAGTAATGATATTACATGCTCGCCAGCAGAGGGCACTGCTACACTGTGTATAATGCTTGTTAACAAATAATCTGTCAAATAATAGCATTACTATTCCTGCCAGTTTAACTTTTCTGAAAAGTGCTTCAAATCAGTGATACCTGTCTTTTTCCATGCTGGGTCAGATCCTGACGTTTGGAAAATGAGGCAGGGAAAGCAGAATGAAGCATTAGCATCACAGCATACAGTTAGCCGAGCCTTGTTGCTAAACCAGGTCCTGGTTTAAAAAGACCGGGTGTATTGTCTCCCTCTGTCTTTGGACTTCTGATTAATGTTGATGTTGGGCTGATCAGGTCCACGCTCTTTCACGTGGAGCTTCTCCTGGTATGTTCTCCTCTCAAAAGTGGATGTTTTGAGTGACTTCCCTGAATTATTTACTTTCTCTCCCTCCATTTTGCGTCTCTGTCCGATCGTCTCCCACTCCCAAGGCTCGACCTGTCAATCAGCCGCGCTTTGACGGCTGTGACGTCGGCCCCATGACAGGAGGGTGGTGGTATGTAAATCAAGCTGCATTCAGCTCTAGGCGCAGGGAAGGTGCGCCCCGACATGGCCCTATCTCTTGTATTGAAGAGGAGCTACTGCGCATGTACAACTTTTAACGAGAGTCTATGGCCAAAGATTTCTGCGCCCCGGGGGAAAACCGGGGAAAACTGGTCTAAGGGGAAACCCCATGGGGAACATACGTCACCAATCAGACAACACAGATGAACAAAACAGCCTTACTAATAATTATTTAACTATATAATATTTATCTTGCTCATCTAAAAATATATATACATACAGCTCAGAATATTATTTTATTATTTAATTAAAACAATTTTTTTTTTAAATGTCTTGGGGTGGGTGGTGGGGCGGCGCCCTAGCGCCCCTATTGGCCAGCCGCCACTGATTTTAACAATAGAAAAGCAAGAAGAAGCAAATCGGACATTAGAACAGATCATTCTGAAACTGTACATAACACAGTGCCTAATTGAGACCTTGGAGTTGAAGGTTAAAGCCGCTGTGATTATCATGATGGAGTTTCAACAAACAATAAAGCAGACCCATGAAACACACCTCATCTCTTCTATATCAAACTTTTGTGTTTGAAGCGAACAAAGCGTCCAATTATTTGCTTTAGTCAAAGAGTTGAAAGTCTCTCTAAACAGAACTTCTAATCCTCCTCTCCTCTTTAAAAGCTACAGTCTCATTAGGAGAAACACTTTGACTTAAAGTACCTTTGAGTCGATTATGGGTTATTTATCCTGCCTCACTTCTGAGTCGTACATGAGTCACAGCAGGGGAGCCGAGCTCTAATCAGCCAATTAATTCCTCAGTTGGACATATAGGACACTTTAATTGGATCTGTAAGATTCAGTTTTCCCTGTGTCACGCTGCCTTTTATATCCAAACATTTGCTTTTGCTTTCTGAAGGAAGAAAAAAAGCAAGGACCAATAAAAGATCAGTATTTGGGATAATTTGACATAACTGCATCCTCCTGTTCTGACCCACACTTCACTTATCTTTAAGACTGATTCATCCAGACTCATGCAGATGAAACTCCAGCTATAAGACTGTAACAATAACAAAGGAATAAATGTATTTGAATAGAAATAAAATGCAACTTCTCTTCAAAACAATTTGCACTCCAAAGTCATTTCAGCTTTGCAGGTTTGGCCCTGGGGCATAGCCTGCACTCAGAGAAAAATAACCCAGACAGAGGAACTCATAGTCTCAATTCAGCTATTCAAGGAGACGGATGCATCAACGTTAAGTTCTCTGATGCCTGCCATCAGTATTGTAATTGCAGTTTTTCTATCTCTGCACACCTGAATGAGGGTACTTCCAAGTATTTGTGGAGTCGAACAATGTCACTTCTGAATAAACCTAAGGTAAAAAGATTTTTTTAACTTTCCTTACTGCTTTCTCTCTGGAACTGAGAAACCACACACATCTCTGTTGTTTTGGTGTGGATGTAAAAAGCAGGGAGAGTGCAACTAGCTTACCTGAGTATCAAGAAAGGAACCAGACTGAAACAGTTATCTTCAGAGGACCAAGGCTGAGAAAAAATGTCTACCCGCATCCTTAAATGTCATCATCTGACCCTGTGGTATCTTATCTGTCATGTAGGCCTGCTAATGTCTCTAAAACTAGTATGGGAGGTTGAGCCATGAGTTATCAGGCACCTCTCCTTTGGAATAATCTACCAGTCAGGGTCCAGGAGGCAGACACACTCTCTTCTTTTAAGAGTAGGCTTCAAACTTTCATTTTTGATAAAGCTTATAGTTTGAGCTGGATCAGGCCTGGACCAGCTCTTAGTTATGCTGCTATAGACCTAAAATGCCAGGGAGACTGACACACTGGGATCCTGTCTTTCCCTCTCTCTCCTCTGTCTGCCTGTCACTCACTTCAACTCTTCCTGTCCCATTAAAGTTACTAACCATAGACCTTTCTGGAGTCCCTGAGCTCCCTTGTCTCGTTGGTTCCTCTGGATCTCTGCCGTAGACGGCCTGTTGCTGTGGACGTGCCAGACTCCACCTGCTACAACTACTACTATCCGTCTCACCACTATCATCTCTCTCTCTCTCTTCATCTCCCTCTATCCCTCTCTCCAACACGGTCTCAGCAGATGTCTGTCTAACATGAGTCTGGTCCTGCTGGAGGTTTCTGCCTGTTAAAGGAAGTTTGTTCTTGCCATTGTAACTTGCTAAATGCTGCAAAGTGCTCTGCTCATGGTGGATTAAGATGAGATCAGACTGAGTCCTGTCTGTAAGATGGGACTGGATCTTATCCTGTCTTGATGTTGGGTCTTTGTTAATAATAGAACATAGAGGATGGTCTAGACCTTCTTTGTTTGAAAAGAGTCTGAGGATAACATTTGTTGTGATTTGGCGCTTTATAAATAAAGATTGATCTATTGATGAAAACTTCATGGTTTTTGTGTAGAGTTCTGGACACTGAAATCCCTGAATTAGACACAGTGACTTCTCTGAGTCTTGCAGATTGTGATTTGTATTTTTGCACTGTCACCCAGCGACTCTGGTGCCTGGAGAAGCATTTCAGAGTGACAGAAGATCAGAGCACTGTAATAGTACCATGAAGACACACTCTTGCACTTGACAAATCATTCGCTACAGAGTGTTTTACACCAAACCAGAAAAAAACAAACCCATTGCATCAGCCTGCAGTCTGAAGAAATACAGAAAGGTCACTGCGCTGTGGTCTGTGTAGACGACCAGATTAACATCACCAGAGACGACATGGACTCCCAAATGTTGAAACAGACGAAATATGCAGATGTCTTCTTCTCCTTGACAGAAAAAATACAGAAAAAGTTGAATGTCTTTGAGTTAACCCACAGGTTGTCAAACATCGTTGAAATTAAAGGGCACCCACATGCCTTACATCTCAATGTAGTCTGAAAGATTGTTCAGCTGCTGTTACAGGAGGAGGACGCAGAGCAGATTTAACATCTTCAAAAGCTTGCTGACACAAAGGTGACTCCACATACTTGACTTTCCCTCTCATCAAATCTGTCAGAGGAAGTATAACAGTGTGTTAGACTTCCAGAATCATGAACCCTTTTTATTTTAACAGACTGCAGAGGTAACACACGAGGTCATGAAGCTACTGTTTAGTTATGGGAAGTGGATTCAACCCTTTTGTCTGTGCAGGCCAAACGTCTCCTGGTCCCTCTTTACCAAACCAAGTGACTTTAACTAAGCAGTACCTCAAATTGTCAAAAACAACTAACTCACAATTATATATTGAATATATATATATATATACAGTAAATAACTTACATTGGTTAATGTGATTCTAAATGCACAGCAGTGGATTTACTGATCTCATGACTGTCCTTGCAAAACCTTACCAGACAAATCAGCTAGTGTGCAAGACAGGGCCCAGCTAGAGGATTGAGGGTTCTACAATACTGTTCTTATAATATATTCTTCTTATACATATAAAGTGTGTCTCTGTTTGGCATGGTGAATCATTAAACACACATGGGTGGCTTTTACAGCACACAGCTCAGAGAACACCTTTCATGTGAAACATTAACAAAGGCTCCAGATGAACTTAAACATAACTTCAGGAAGAGGACCACACCTCTGAAACTACATCAATCATCTTCTCTTACACCTGTGCAATTAACTGTTTGTATGTCTGTAAGCCTGCCTCACCCACTCCTTTCTGGGGTTTTCCACTCTCCCCTCTCCTCTGAACCAGAAACATCAAGACCTGCCCCCACTTTGACATTTGACCCTCCCCAGTTCCTGACTGTTCAGGCTACCTCAACCTCTACTCATCCATTCCTGCCTTGAACCCTACTCTTACCTCCCTACATGGACATCTACTCAAACCTCATCTATCCCTCCCTAATTTGCCCCATACATGTCCCTCCCTGCCCTGACACCTACTTGTCCTTCCCCACCTTAACCCTTAGTCTTACTTCCCCACCTTGAACTCTACTCATTCTTCCCTAACATGCCCCGTACGCTTACCTCCCTACCTCAACCCCATTTGTCCTTCCAAAACTTGACACCTGCTTGTCCCCTTCTCGTCCCTTCCTACCTGAACCCCTACCCATCTCTTCCTTCCTTGACCCCTACCAGTCCCTCCCTACCTCAACCCCTACTCATCCATCTCTACCTTGACAGCTACTTATCCCTCCCTGACTCAAAACACATTATTTTAAACTTGCATATAGATTACACCTTCACTGCACTTCATCTCATCCTGTTCATTTTATTTTTATTTATTAATTACACTGTGTCATGCCTTGTTGAATTTATCAGCCTAATTTTTTTTATTGTTCTTTTTTAAACTCTGTCCTGTGAGGTAACTTGGAATGCTCAGAAAGGGGCCTCTAAGTAACCCCGACTTGACCCTCCCAACTCCACAATTACCTGGCCTTGTTAGTGAATTATTATTGGTTCAAAGTTATTCAAAAAACTTTAAAAACAAGCCTGCTGCACAACAAACTTCATTACAGCCACTAGTTGCAGGAAACTTCAAAGCTAATCTTTAAAAAGATTGCCTGACAAAGTTGAGTTGACTTCCTCTCCATTGGGGTTGTTGGCGGGCAGATTCTATCTAAAAGCAGACATGAAACCGTAAATCTTAAAGTCCAGTTCACATAGACTAGAATGGGGAGCAAGTTTTTAACACTTCATCACAATATATGTATTAAACAAAAATATGGAAAAAAAAATATAATGACAAAGTCTTCATTTTCCCACCAACATTTCACTTGCAGTAAAGTGAAAAGTTTAAAGCTGTCATACTATGGCAGTCTGTGAGAACAGAGTGTCACAGCTGCTTCATAGAGCGATCAGCTCTCTGCTACCAGGTCACTGTCAGATACAGACAAGAGGCTGGCTCACCTTGAGACATCTTTCTCCAAGGGAACAGTGCATGTCAGGAGGTATGCTCACTGACCCGTACATGCGGTGGGTACACCTCAGTTCTTTGATTCGATATTGCTTTGCTTCTCACTTAAAATGTCATCTTACAGATTGTCTCAAAGCTCACATGTATACTGTTGGAGGAAGGAGGGGGGGGGGGGGGGGTAGTATTGCATTAGGAGCCATGAGCAGGGATATAAGAGTAGCCCCACAGGACTTATTCATCTTGATCTAATGGTTTTTAGAGTCAACCCTCATACGCAGCACATTTAGACATGAGGTCATAAAAACAGTGAGTACCTGTGATTGTATTTACAGTAAACCACTGTCTTTGGATCCTCCGGATGGAGCTCGACATCGCTGCTGGGAAGAGGAATATCTGGGATAACTTGTTTAACCCTGCCGCTACAAAGACTCTGATCAGGATATGAAGAGGAAAATGGATGGGGGGTGGATGGATGGATGGATGGATGGACAGATTGCTGGATGGAAAGATGGACAAATGGATGGAAATATGGATTAATGGTTGTTTGAATGAATGTACTGATTGATTATTGGATGGATGGATTGATGGATGGATGGATGGATGGATGGATGGATGGATGGATGGATGGATGGATGGATGGATGGATGGATGGATGGATAGACTTGTGTAAACCACATGCCTCAAAGTCACATAAAGTCCAGTAGTATGTAAACAGGGAGGGGGGCTGTAAAATTGAAAGGTCATATACGTCTTTCCCTAAAGTGACGAGCTCATTTTATCAAACACACACGAGACGTACGTTATACATTTTATTACAAACTGATCAAAAATTAAGAATCCAAGTGACTGCCACATTACAGTATATCAACCTTCATTGACATGAACCATGCACAGTAGCCTGCTATAAACTGTTCTGTATACAGTGTGAGAGAAGTAAAAATGTCATGTAGGTTAACATTTATGGTCAGGTCTTTCACTTTTAATAACTAACCACGAGAGCTTCTCCCAAAACTTTTGCTTGTGATACTTCATGAGCCAAATATGTAAAAAAAAAAAAAAAATCCTGGTAAAATCTCAAATACATACTAGAAAAAAGGTTAACAGCTGGGCATGATGGGGCATATTTCATTTTAATCAAATTATTCCTGACACTCTGATATAACAATCGTGTTTTTAACTTCCTCAGAATCAGAATCAGCTTTATTGGCCAGGTATGCTTGAACACACAAGGAATTTGACTTTGGTAAACTGTGCTCTCTTTGTGCCAGGCATAATAAGGCATACAAATAAAAATAAAAATATAATAATAAGAATAAGAATAACATCAGCTATAAATACAAAGAACAACAAGTAGGCATTACTAATATGTACAGACTAAAATAATAACTAATCCAATAATTAACTCCTTTAAGAGGAGTGAATATTACTCTGTTTGCACATGCTTGTCAGGCTCTTTGGTTGACAGTTTCTACGTAACAGGTCGTCTATTGTTTACATGACTGTCTGACAACCTGAACCAGTGCCTGTATGAGCCAAGCGGCAACCTCCGGTCTCAAAATATGAAGCCCATGCTGAAGTGTTATAAACTGCAATTCATCGAAAATCCATTTGAGGCTGGCTACAGAAACACAGGAAACCACATACACACCCATTCAAAAAAGACGATCTTTACAGCAGAAATAAACATGTTTACAGCCTGGTTCAAAGAACGGCTTGGCTCTACGTAACTAATTTCTCAATTGGAAGACACTGAATGGGGGGGTGAATATTTCTTCTAACGCACCGGTTCAGAAAATATTAAGATTCTGAGTTTTTGCCCAAATAAGGACATGACTGACTTGACTGACAGGCGGGAACACATAGCTGTTCAAACTCCGCCTCTTTACCTCACACTAAGTTAGGTTGAGTTCAGCATTACCAATATGGCTCCCACCAACGATTGGCTTCAATACAGCGCTCAGGAACAGATGGGTGACGTCACGGATACTACGTCCATTATTCATACAGTCTACGGTATGAGCTCACTGGTAAAAAGAGGATGAGAGTAGGACTGACGTTTATGTAGCACCAGGGAGATGCTGTTTATAATCAGGGACAAGATCTCACCAACACAGGTTGCTTTTTATCTGTTTATTTTTTAGGATTGGTACAGTTCAGCAGCAGTATGACTGTGGAGTGTGTTTTTTAAATTACAGTTGTATGGATGCTTTTTCCTTTATTTGATAGCAAAGGACTAAAATAGAAATCAAAAAGAAAAAAAAACGTTGGGTGTTGCTGTTTTATGCTGTTTTATGCTGTTTTATGCAAGTCTATGCCTGACATGCCGCCTGAGGGCTTCTCCATGATGAATGTTAAAACAATCGACAGTGAACCTGAGCGGGTCACAGATGAGTGGAGTTATTACTCAGTGTAATTCTTTTATAGTCACCCACCAGACAAAATGAAAATACCTTCAGGGAGAACTTTTGATGCCCTGCTGGTTGGGATTCTGGTTTTATCTTCAGCCTGGACCTGTTTGCTTTTACAGCACAGATCTAAACATGAAGCTCTGGTTTATAATGTATTCCCTTCACTCACGCTCACTCACGTTTCCTGCTGTCATTGTCTGAGGCTATCACTGCAAAATCACCTGCATGTATCTATCCAATCGCACACTCACCCTCATCATCAGCCAACCATCTTTCTGCTCTCCTTTTAAATTTCTCTCTCTCTTCTCTTCAGTTCCTTCATGCTGCTGTTTCTCTCACCCCTCCAGCTCCCCATCACTCCCGGTCCTCACAGAATCATCAGCCACCCACTCTTCATCCATCTGGTCTCAGCGAAGTCATCAGCCAGCACCACCATCAGCACTGTGTTGACTTCAGAGCAGCAGTAGAGAATAACATTTTCTTCTTCTCCTCATCTCTCCAGATTGAACGGCTTGTGGTGTGATGGGCTGTGCTCTTAACAAAGACTTGCTCTTCTTTTCAGAATGTTTTCTCACATCATGCTTGATGCGGCAAAGCCCAAATTCCAGTTTGCTGCATTGAGAGGACCCTACTTCAGCTCTTTGCAACATCTCATCCTGACTCTCTCTCCATCTGCTGCCTGTTTTAAACCCTTTAAATGAAACTGTCCAATAAAGGACCCCCAGAAGAAAAGAAAAGAGCAGAATAAACTTCAATTGTCCACCGTTTCGGAAACTGTCTTCAGCTTCACAAGAAAATTGCACAAGGACCTGAAATAAAAACAAGACAACATTCAAAAAGAAGAGCTTGAGAGTGCTTATTTCTCTGTATCATCAAAATAATAATCTGAAAAGAACCATTTGCAGGGAGAAAGAAGAGAATAAAAATAACCAACAGGGAATTAACAGTCCAAGGACACTACATGACAACCATACAACTGAAATTTGTTGAAAAAGAGGACTCCACAGGGGAAAGATGAGCAGGTAAAGCTCAGGATCTATATGAGTACGATTCATGATGGTTCCATCTCTACATTAAGTAACATTTTGACTCTCATTGTCCCATTAAAGTTACTAACCCAAAACATTTTGGAGTCCAAGAGCTCCCTTGTCTCGTAGGTTCAACTGGATCTCTGCCTTCGACATGCCAGACTCCAGCTGCTACAACTACTATCATGTCTGTCTGTCTGTCTGTCTGTCCGTCTGTCTGTCTGTCTCTCTCTCTCTCTCTCTATCTCCCTCTATCCCTCTCTCCAACACGGTCTCAGCAGATGTGTGTCTAACATGAGTCTGGTCCTGCTGGAGGTTTCTGCCTGTTAAAGGAAGTTTGTCCTTGCCACTGTAACTTGCTAAATGCTGCAAAGTGCTCTGCTCATGGTGGATTAAGATGAGATCAGACTGAGTCCTGTCTGTAAGAAGGGACCGGATCTTATCCTGTCTTGATGTTGGGTCTTTGTTAATAAAAGAACATAGAGTACGGTCTAGACCTGCTCTGTTTGGAAAGAGTCTGAGGATAATGTTTGTTGGGATTTGGCGCTTTATAAATGAAGATTGGTTGATGCAACTTTTTTTATTTTAAATTACAATTGCATTAGTCGTTATTCTATTCTTTGGTGTTCTGCTCAATACAAAAAGTATTATACTTGGTAGTAAGGTCAATAAAAGTGTAATTTATCAATCAATCAATCAAGCTTTATTTATATAGCACCTTTCATACGAATCAAATGCAGTTCAACGTGCTTTACAGCCACTGAAAACAAGAAAGAAGCAGAAATAAAAATAATGGCAAGACATAACTAAAATAGAGACTAATGCACACCAACAACAATAACATATGTGTAACTAAAATAAGTTTAAGCATCAAATTGATATTAAGGATATAGAAAGTTAAAATAAATACATTTATAAAGGGTAAGGATAAGAGTTGAAAATGAAATTAAGGCTAAAAATATCAATTAAACTGAGTAGATAAATTAAAATAAATGAATAAATAAAAATAAACAGTAACAAATAATAAAATAATAAAGCAACATTTAAATCAATATAATAGTAAAGTAAGTAATACAATTGTAAAACCCTTCATAAAAGCCAGACTGAATGAATACGTTTTAGTTTACGTTTAAAAGTCTCAATATCTCCAGAGGTATTTTATCACTTTTTACTCAAATTGATGAGTGGAAAAAAACAGTGGAGCTCAAATCTAGCCAACACTAATTCCAAAACATAAATTCAACAGCCTGAAGTCAGAGGAGCTGTCTTCTTAGAGGTTTAAAGATGATGTCTGTATTAAATCTCTTTATCACATCTTTATGTATCACTGAGTATTCCTGAGGATCAGCTCTGACTGTAAACTGTGTCTGTATCTGAATTAAACACTCTTCAGTGAGTAAATGAATGTGAGTGCTGAGATGAACTCTGTTTTCTGTTTGACCAGTTCTTCTTTGCCCGTGTTAGCTTCTGTTAAATTATTGAGCGGGGTTATTTTTAAACGCTGTAATATTTGAATAACCCTTTTAAATTCATGCAAGCCGAATGAGTCGTGAAATCAAATCAAGGCATCAAGGGTCACACTTTTCCCTCCTGAAGAAAAATAACAGTGGATTAAAATAACAGGATTATGTTTGCTACATTAGGCAACGGCCAAAATCTGTGTTCACAATGTGCACAAACACAACAGATCAGACGTGTGTTGCTTTTAACTGATGTCATGACACAGTGTGCGACATGTGACCCAGTGAACTCACACTCACATGTATATTCATCCTTCCTCTTCCTCTCCTTGTTCCCTTCACTTAGGGCGGTCCAATGAAACACGTCAGTATGTTTATTTTCTTGAAACCTTTGTAACGGGTAAGGAGTCAGATCAGATCAGATCAGATCAGAAAAGTCATAAGATGCACATCTTTGTCCATAGGGGGCGCTAAAATCGTCACAAACAGAATTTCTTAAAGCAGCTTTAAGACAATTTCACCCAAAACAACACAGTCCTTAAACATTTTATTAAACTGTCGACCTAGTGGGATGTAAGTGCGATAATATCCCAAGTATTAGTGTCAGGAAGAATCAGCTCCTAGTGTTTTAACTCAACATATCTCAAACACAGTCCAATTACTCTAAGGCTTATGTATGATTAAAGGCGCTAATGGGGACATGAGGAGGCATAAATGTTTCATAAGCGTTATGAAAATGAGTTAAAAATGTCATGTGATCATGAATAATCCGGTATGTTTATAACACACAACACACTTGATAATTATTATAAATTAAAAGGTGAGTCCTAACAGTGGTGTCATGAATTGATGTTTAGTTTTGTTTTTGTCTTGTTTCTTCCTTGTCTGTGTTCTGTGTATGTTTTCTGTTGTCTCCCTTGTGTTTAGTGATCCATGTCTTGTGTTGTGTTCCTTTGTGTATTTTATTGTGTTTAAGTCTTGGTTTGTGTTTCCTGTTTTATGTTGTAGTTCTTGATCCCTGTGTGTCCAGTTTAGTTTTACTTCCTGTCCTTGTGTGTTTCCCTCCTTTTTTGATGAACCTGGTTAGTTTCACCTGTGTCCTGTGTTCACACCTGTGTTAATCACTGTGTACAGTCATGGCCAAAAGTTTTGAGAATGACACAAACATTACTTTTTCACAAAGTCTGCTGCTTCAGGGTTTTTAGGTGTTTTTGTCAGATGTTTCTATGGTATAATGAAATACAATTAGAAGCATTTCATAAGTATCAAAAGCTTTTATTGAGAATTACACAGAATTCATGCAATAAGTCAATATTTGCAGTGTTGACCCTTCTTTTTCAAGACCTCTGCAATTCTCCCTGGCATGCTGTCAATCAACTTCTGGACCAAATCCTGACTGATGGCAGTCCATTCTTGCATAATCAATGCTTGGAGTTTGTCAGAATTTGTGGGTTTTTGATTGTCCACCCGCCTCTTGAGGATTGACCACAAGTTCTCAATGGGATTAAGATCTGGGGAGTTTCCTGGCCAAGGGCCAAAAATCTTAATGTTTTGTTCCCCGAGCCATTTTGTTATGACTTTTGCTTTATGACCAGGTGCTCCATCATGCTGGAAAAGGCATTCTTCATCACCAAACTGCCCTTGGATGGTTGGGAGAAGTTGCTCTCGGAGGACGTTCTGGTACCATTCTTTATTCATGGCTGTGTTTTTAGGCAAGATTGTGAGAGAGCCCACTCCCTTGACCGAAAAGCAACCCCACACATGAATGGTCTCAGGATGCTTCACTGTTGGCAAGAGACAGGACTGATGGTAGCGCTCACCTCGTCTTCTCCGAACAAGCCTTCCTCCAGATGCCCCAAACAATCGGAAAGGGGATTCATCAGAGAAAATGACTTCACCCCAGTCCTCAGCAGTCCAGTCCCTGTACCTTCTGCAGAATATCAGTCTGTCCCTGATGTTTTTACTGGAGAGAAGTGGGTTCTTTGCTGCCCTCCTTGACACCAGGCCTTCCTCCAAAAGTCTTCACCTCACTGTGCGTGCAGATGCACTCACACCTGCCTGCTGCCATTCCTGAGCAAGCTCTGCACTGGTGGTGGCCCGATCCCGCAGCTGTAACACCTTCAGGAGACGGTCCTGGCGCTTGCTGGACTTTCTTGGGTGCCCTGGAGCCTGTTTGGCAACAATTGAACCTCTCTCCTTGAAGTTCTTGATAATTCGATAGACGGTTGACTGAGGTGCAATCTTACTCGCTGCTATAAACTTCCCTGTTAGGCCCTTTTTGTGCAATGCAATGATGGCTGCACGTGTTTCCTTGCAGGTAACCATGGCTAACAGATGAGGAACAATGGTGTCATGCACCATCTTCCTTTTAAAGTGTCCAGTCACTCAATCATGACAGATTGATCGCCAGCCTTGTCCTCATCAACACCCACACCTGTGTTAATGTGTGTGACACCTGTGTGTCATTGAAATGATGTTAGCTGGTCCTTTTGTGGCAGGGCTGAAATGCAGTGGAAATGTGTTTTTGGTGATAAAGTTCATTTTCAAGGAAAAGAGGGACTTTGCAATTAATTGCAGTTGAGCTGATCACTCCTCATAACATTCTGGAGTATATGCAAATTGTCATTATAAAAACTGAAACAGCAGACTTTGTGAAAATTAATAGTTGTGTCATTCTCAAAACTTTTGGCCATGACTGTATTTAGTTCCTCTCTTTCCTCAGTCCTGGTGCTGGGTCATTGTCAGTCTCCCTTGTGTTCACCATGTTTCTTTATCCCAGTGTTTCCTTTTGACTTTAGTTTTTTTTGTTGGTCTCTTTTGTTCTTTTGTTTATTAAAACCATATATTTTAATCTGCACTTGGGTCCTCCTTCCACAATTTTTCCCCACTGTGAAAAATGGACCTCATTCATCAACATAAGATTTTTCTTAAATTTGTTCCTAAAGTTCCTGAGAAAAATCTACGTTGGATTCATGACATGTTCTTGATCAATGGAATTGTTTGCACCGGTGTTCTTAAAGTGATGAATGCCAGTCTTCTCGTTAATTGCAGGTGCGTGCCTGTTGTCTCCAATCGGCAAAAGAAACGCCCCGCAAGTCTCCATAAAAGGGAGTGACACTGTTAGTGTTGCTTGCAGTGTCACACGCACTTTGATTGGGAGGCAAAAAGTGAGAAAATGCCAAAACTTAAATCTTAAGGTGACACACAGGACAGTAAGGTTTCCGGGTGTCTCATCGTACTGAATCCACACTACTCAAAATCCACAATGACCCCCTTACTGCAGCTAATTCCGGACACTGTGATATCTTGATTTCCCTCGATCTCAGTGCAGCATTTGATAGAGTTGACCATTCATCTCTCCTCGGTTGTCTCCAGCATTGGGTTGGTCTTGGAGGCGTGGCCATGAATTGGTTCAGCTCCTCTCAAAACAGGACTTTTCCAGTAAACATCCATAAACTTCACTTCCTCAACAGCTAATTTAAAAGGAATCCCGACTGTGGGGACTAATAGGCATAAATCTGCTTTAATGTTTGTCTCATACTAGAATGCTTTGTTAAATAGACATGAAGAATTGTTATTTCTTTAAAGAGCAAAATTTATAACACATATTCTAACCCACGAGCGCAGCCATTGTTCTACTAGCGCAATGCATGCTGGGTTGATGACATGTAATGGTTGCGTCTTGCAGAGCCTTTGGTTTTCGCCGTGTTTACTCGCTGGCTTTCAGGAACGTGAAAACCTTAATAATGCCACACTGTGCTGCGTTTGGGTGTAATTTCCAGTCAAAGGGAAACAAGGGGACTGTTGTAAGTCTACACAGCTTTCCAAGAGACAAAAAGAGAAGGAGTGGGAAATTGCTTTTGGACGTACACAACTTCTGAAGGACCGGCGGCTATGTTCTCGCCACTTCACTCCAGATGCATTTAGCTGACCCAGGCTGGTGAAAGAGCTCACAGGTGCTGCTAGTTATTAACAGAGACTGAAGCCAAATGCTGTGCCGTCAGTTTTCGTTCATAAACAGACAATACGCCCACAGGAAAAGAGTGAAGTCCACTCCAGGAAACGCCATAGGCAGGAGACGCTGGATGTGCTCCTGCGGATGTCAACATCCCGCACCTGCAGATGTAGCCTCTGATGGCGAACCATCGGGCCCGATCACGACCACGACCACGACCACGGAGGAAGCTGACGACGAGTCCCCCGATCAGTCAACACAGCAGTCCGTAAGTGTACAGTGTTCTCCAAATAAGAGTGATGTTGATCAGAGGGAAAAACACACATCTGATGCAGTGGTACAGTGGCCAGCTGATGAACACCAACGTATTACTCAAGACCACGTTTCTGCTGCTAATTGTGAAAATGAGCTGAAAAAACTGTTTCAGGAGGACAGTCAGTCTCTGGATCTTTTCCTCTCAGATGATGACTTTTCAGCGAGGGCAGTCAGCCACTGTACAGACAGTCTGATCTGAAATATAACTTCACAGAGCACGCAGGAATCACATGCTTCAGCTGACACGCATGAAGAAAACAGTCTGTTGCAACCAAATGACGTCATTACCCAAACATCATTGTGACGCAAAGAACAATGGCGGCCTACGAGTGAAAATGTTTTTTCCAGTTTTATACAAGCTAAGATATTTTGAGAGATTTTATTATTGTTTTTATATAGCTGATACAGACATTGATCATATAGGAAAATACGTTTTGGTAGCCGGGGTTCCTTTTAACATGTGGGGTCCCCCAAGGTTCTATCCTAGGTCCAATTCTCTTCTCCATCTACATGCTCCCATTACATCAACTCATTTAGAAACACAATGTCTCATACCACTGCTACGCCGACAACACACAACTTTATCTCCCCATCAAACCAAGTAATCTGTTAAACATCACCTCCCTCACCAACTGTCTTACAGATATAAAAGCTTGAATCGCTTAAAACTACTTACAGCTAAATGATAGTAAAACTGAAACCGTGCTTTTTGGCCCTCAGGATGCCATTAAACTGTTTTACAATAATATAGGTGATCTGTCAAACTTCTGTAGACCATCTGTTAAAGTTTGTGGGTTTATTTTTGATTTAGCTCTTCCTTTTGAGTCACAGGTGAAAAATAGTTTCTTTCAGCTCAAAGTGAAAACCCACCCTTTCTCAAAGTAACCTAGAGAAAGTAATCCATGCCTTCATCTCATCCCGTCTTGATTATTGTAGCTACTTGTATTCTGGGATCAGTCAGTCAGCCTTGTCTTGCCTGCAGCTGGTCCAAAATGCGGCAGCCGGGCGTCTTGACGGGTTCCAGGAAAGAGGGATCACATCAGTCCTGTCTTAGCTTCCCTCCACTGGCTTCCAATTTGCTCGGAACCTCCTGAGCCTCTACAAAACCTCCAGGCCTCTGCGATCCTCTAACATGGGTCTCCTGGCAGTCACCCGGTCAAAATTTAAACTCAAGGGTGACCGCGCTTTTGCTACTAAGGCCCCTCTTCTCTGGAACAGGAGGCTTTATAAATACATTTGACTTGTCTTGACATTTGATTTGATCAAAAGCAAAAAAAATCTTCTTAGATTCTGTTCCCAGATAATAAGACTTTGACGAATGTCAGAATGTTTTGAAAAGCCGCGTACCTGAGTTTTAAGAACACATTTCTTCTTAAGGACAGTCGTTGAATGAGGCCCAGTGTTTACTTTCAGTCTATTCAATACATGTCATGTTTGTTGTTAATGTGCGATCCAGTAATGGGAGACAAAAAGAGAAAGCAACAGCTGTACCCACTGGAATGTGCTGTAAATACCAACACAACAGATATATAATGCATTAGAGGAGATTATGTAACCATGACGTTGGTCCATTATAGAATTAAACACAGTTTGTCAGACTTTGATCAAACGTCTTCAAAGAAAAAGTGATCAGTATAAACACGCAGAAATGACTCACCATCATGTTGAGGCTTATATAAATCCATTAATAGGAATATTATGCAAAGTGTAACAGAGCTACAAGTAAACACAGTAATGGCTGGTGTCATCATGGGTTACTGTGTGTTTGTGAACTATAGATTATCTCAACTGACTGAGCTGATGAATCCTGGATGGATACAACTCTTATTTCAGCCCACTGGGAGCTCACTCTGAGGACCTAACAATGTATGTGATGTATTTCTTCAGAGGATTATGGGAAGTGAGTGCAAGCTATGTGATTAAGTCTTTCTTTTTATGTCCAAATTCCACCAGAACCGTGTCCAGTCAGTCTCTGATCCATCACGGTACCTGATCTGGTTTCTATTCTAGTCAATCTGTTAACTTCCACTGGATACGGCAGGTTGGAGCTCGCTGGATCAGATACTCAAGACCACAGATCAGATGGAGCAGGACAGGAAGTCAGGCACCAAAACAAAATGAAAACCAGATCGTATTTCACTTAACTACAAACCGTCATGATGAGCGGAGCTAGGCCTGGAGTCAACAGGTCAGAGGTTTTCAGAGGACCATATAGACAACATGGATGAGGAGAGGAGGTGGAGGAGAATCCTTGATTCAATAATTGCCGCGTGAAAACCTCGGTCACATGACTCCAGCTGTCCAGCGGTCCTGCTCCGTGCTGCATTCCGAAGACGCAACCGGTGGGTGTTGACGGACGAGGGAGCATGGAGCCGGACCGCAGTGGATCGGAGACGGACCGGACACAGATCTGATGGAAGTCCTGTCTTAGTCTTTCTTGTCTTTCCACAGAAGCTCTCAGTAATTAGTTGGGACTATATCACAAAAGAATACAAACAACAGCACACCACCCCAGAAAAAAAACGCCCCGATGTTCTGTGAGCTGCGTCGTTCTGTTATCAAACACAGCACATCTCCTACAAGTTACTGAATCTGTTGGTGGCAGATCCAAAGAAGTTGTTCCAGATGCACAATCACAGACCAGTGTGTGGAGTGACGCACTTCCAGGGTTTCCAGGTGGAGAACTTATCATAGTGGATAAGAAAATGTCATGTTCCACTCTCCAAACCACTCCGCCCTCTCTGCATGTTCATCCTCAAAGCTCATTTCTCCATCTGAATCTTTCTATCAATCTCCGCCCCCCCTCCTCTTTCTTTTTATAAAAAGTCTCTGGGGACCAGGTGCAGAAAAAGTTCAGGCTGCTTTATTTCTCATACACACTGATTACATTATCCTCAGCGGATCAAAACCTGTCTCATCTTAGAGCATGCACGGATTGATGTCATGCCACAAGCACGGCCCCCTAGTGAGATCAATGCTTCCTACAGGAGAGGTCCATTGCTGGTTACATATCTGTCAGTGTTGCATCAACCTGCTGAGGTCCCATAAATACAAGATGTTATTTCCTGCAGGGCTCATGTCCAAGATGATCCAAACATTGAGTTTTTTAAAAGAAAGAAAGAAAAGAGGAACATGAGAAGCGAATAAAAATCTATTTTAGTGACAGGACTGTACGTGGAGGAATATCCTTTGTGGGAGCAGTTTTATAATGCCAGTATCACCCGAAGGAATTCCATGCATCAGTATGAGACATGGCAATGCATTAGTATGGAAATGAAAGACCTACAGAAGAGGTGTGAATTCTATTAGTGTCACTGCAGGACCAGGGGACTGTGGAGAGTCCATCAGTGAGAAGTCATGTTGCATACACATTACAGACAGATTTACATACAGACATATTCTCTGATATAATCTATGGAAAGACTCAGCTCCCTGTCATGACTTCTTTACATAAGTAATACATATAGTTATTACATTCATGAGTGAATTCAAGGTTTACCATTCACCTTTTCACCAAGAGAGACAACTTTAAACTTCTTGGTTGGATATGATATTATTCAAGCTGTATCTGAGCGGTCACAGGAAAATAGTGTAATGAACAACTCTGTTCTCATCTTTTCGTGTGTGAAAAATAAAACCTTATCGCTTCAGAAAAAATAATCTGGTTGTAAAGTTATGATGGACTCTGTCATGGCGTGTGATAAGCTGACATAATGAAGCTTGGAGGACACAGAAGCAGCTACGTTTGCAAAGAGTTTACATGAAAAAACTATACCAAACAAAATCTCTCTCGTAGCTAACTCTGTGTAAACTCAAAGACTGAGACATTAACTACAACGTCTACAGGCAAAGACAGTAAATTACAGGCGACTAGTTACACTGACAAAGAGCTGTGACATTCTGCACCAGACCTATATAACCTTCTGATCACTGATCTGCCTCAGCTGTGATCTCAGCAGGAGCCTGATGGCGACAGAGCTCACAGGTGTGCTGCTCCTGTGTCCACTGAGAGGGGGGAGAGGACAAAACCAAAACCCAGAAGGCAGAATAAACTCAGAAGAATTAAAAACTACATGAAATGAACAGAGTCAAACATCCACAGAGGAGGGATGGTGACATAATCTCTCTTAATCACTTTTCTTAAAACATACTTTTTTCATTCAGCCTTTTCTGGTTTTACCTGGACTCTATTTTATTTACTTGATTGTAATCGTTTTAAAAATACATATTTTAGAGTTTTATTCCTTTGTTTTTTTTAGGGGAATTGTATCTCTTTTAAAGTATGTTTTATTTCTTTATGCGTGATTTATCACCCGCATGTTTTATTTTGCTGCTATGGAACTTTGCTTTTGAAAAGTGCCCTTTACATAAAATTATTATTATTTTTATTATAAGTTGATTATTAATAATATTATTAGTAGTTGTGTTATTATTATTTTAATAAGTTGTGTTATTATTATTTTAATAAGTTGTGTTATTAATATTTTAATAAGTTGTGTTATTATTATTTTAAGAAGTTGTGTTATTAATATTATTATAATTAGTTGTATTTTTATTATTAATATTTATTCTATCATATTATTATTATTAATACTAATGTTATTATTATTATTATCATTATTATTATTATTATTATTATTATTATTATTATTATTATTATTATAACTACTTGTTTTGTTATTATTATTATTATTATTATTATTATTATTATTATTATAAGGTGTATTGTTTCCATTACTATTATCATTGCTATTTTTTAAATAAATTTTCCTTAATACTCTTATTAGCTGTTTTATTATTATTATTATTATTATTATTATTATTATTATTATTATTATTATTATTATTATTATTATTATTATCATTATTTTTATCATCATCATCATTATTTCTATTATTAGTTGTATTATTATTATTATTAGTTTTATTTTAATTACTGTTACTATTACTATTTTTATTATTGTTGTTGTTGTTGTTGTTGTTGTTGTTATTATTAAGGATAGGTGAAAAAGTGACATATAAATACCTGACATTAAGATATTTTATCATCTCAGTCAACTTTCATTATTCAAGTGTAAATAAATTGTAGTCTAGCTGAAGAGTAATAATCCATCCCCTTTATTGTGGCATTTTTAAAACTTGACACAAACAACAGCATGCATATTGATTTCAATAAGAGTCACTGCATTTCAGACTTCCGACTCATTACTCTCTCATCTTTATCTTAAGGTCATCCATCACTTGCTCATCGTCTTAAAAACCAACATCCACACACAAACCTCCATCCACCTGAACTCCTGTACAATGAGCTCACTAATGTATCATATCTTTATAATTCAGACACAGCAGTAAAATGTATAACACGGATGAAACATCTGTTTATGAATTTAAAATCAACTCAACCGAGCTCATGATCATTATTGACAAAAAAACAGGTCACTGATAAACTCATGGTTATCGCAGGAGTCTCCCTCACAGCTCATCTGAGGACGTTGGCTCTGAAGGAGAATTTGAAATGAGCACATCTGTTGTTTTGGGACATAAAGTTTCTTAGACTGAGTAAAACACACCTGAAGATTTCCTGGTTAATAAGTCCCCAGTGACAGAGACTCGCAGCGGCTGCACTTATCTCTAAAATGGCTTTTTACACGCAACACAGAATAAAAAGTTCCTCCACACAGGATATGTCTGAGTAAGCACCCACGTAGCAATCATGAAAGTTTCCATGCCTCTGTGTAGACAATCCTATGGGATCCACAATCTGCACACACAACTGTACAAGCAACACCAGTCACACACTGAAATGAGTGACTTCCTGTTGTTGGCGACAGTGCGTCAGAAATACGTCCCTGATATCAAAGATGAAGAAGTGACTCATTTCATAACAAGCAGCCAGGAAATGACTCTAAAGCATGCTCAGAGCTGCTCGGCTCAGCATGCATCTGGCACCAGACTCTGGATTTAAAGGTTAGACAAGGCAACACCAGTTTATTTTATTACACACCATTCAGCTGCTGTACACAGAGCAGAGCAGGAGAAAGCTTTCACACAGAACAGATGCTGCAGTGATTGTTATATATGAGCTCAGTGCTTTAAACCTTGATAGTCACGAGAGGTGCATACCATGGAAAGCTCACACTGCATGAGATAATTAAAGTAACTCCATCACTCATTAGCATCACAGCAACATATGGCTCCATGATACCATTCTTATCATTTCTTTATCCCATAAGAGCCAAATGGTAATCATTGCACCGTCGCTCTGTTTAAAGTGTCCATTCAACAGCTGCAGTCACATGTATTATCTGATTATTGGCACAAAGGACAACTGACGCTCAGGATTAAGGGATGAGAAGAGACTCATCAGGTTTCCAACATCAGAAGACGACAGAAAAACAGCTGCTGCGTGACACTGAGGAGCTGAACTCTGCTGTGTTTAAATCTGTATTTATAAATTAAGCTTTCAGTTCAAGCGTTTCACTGAAGCTCTAGTGTTTAAAATTCACTTCAAAAGTTATCATTTTAAGTTTGAAATACCCTTTCTTCTAAGAGGTGATCTAATTATTAAAATTAGAATATTCTCCACTGAGAATGAGGTGTGAGTGTTAACAGTGCACAGTTTGCACAGCGTTGTGATCAATGTTAAGTGAGCAAAGGTTTGACTAACATGGGACTTCCACCAGATCTGTGTCCGCTCCGTCTCCGATCCGCTGCGGTCCGGCTCCGTGCTCTCTCGTCCGTCAACACCCACAGGTTGCATTTTCAGAACGCAGCACGTAGCAGGACCGCCGGACAGCTGGAGTCATGTGTCCGAGGTTTTCCTGCGGCAATCACTGAATCAAGGATTCTCCTCCTCCTCTCCTCATCCATGTTGTCTTTCTGGTCCTCTGAAAACCTCTGACCTGTTGACTCCAGGCCTGGCTCCGCTCATCATGACGGTTTGTTGTTGTAGTTAAGTGAAATACGATTATCTGGTGATAACACAGGTGGATGTTTTCATTTGTTTTGGTGCCTGACTTCCTGTCCCACTCCATCTACTCTGTTGAGATTGATGAGAGACGGTGCCGTGACGGATTGGAGACAGACCGGACACGGATCTGGTGGAATTTGGCTGTAACAAATGGAGGCAGGAGGAAGGTTCCTTTTTCCTAAATGAATGAATCAATAAGTCAATAAATCACGACAGTATCTTGTGTTCCAATATGTTTATTAAGGAAACCAACATATCCACAAAGCATCCAGATAGACATCCAGCTTTTCATACAACAGTAAATTATAAAGGCCTGATATCACAGTCTACAGTATAAATGAGTCGGATTATTCCTCATCATCAGGAGAAACTGTCTTCATCAAAGTACAAGGTAACAGCAGAACAAGAACTTATCCCCCCTCACCTCTCCCAAAGAGTGCTACCTGACAATGTATACATGTATCCACAATGCCAACTGTTGCATTCTGCAGCACAGTTCGTGTGTGTTTAACCCTTTGTGCGCTTTGTGAATTAGACAATTTCTTTTTAGCTTTATATGCTCATGTTGAAAAGGAAAAGTCATGCAGTCCTTCAGTGAATCAGGCCCTGAGTGTGATGACAGACAGCTGTGCACCATCTCTGTGCCCTGCTTTAGTCAAGCAAGAAAAGTGTCCTTCTCAAACATGTTTCACTTTGCTCTACACTTCCAGTGTTTGAGATCCAGCAGACTGGAGTTGAGCTTCCAGCCTCAGACTGTGGGTTGTTGTGCTGCCCGCTGTTTGTGTCTCCCGTCTTTGCTTCCATCAGAGTAAATGATGTGGTTTGTGGTCATGGTAACACTTAGTGTGCTTTTCTACAACAAGAAAAAAAAGTACTACCAAACTGCAACATCATAATCCATGGTCTCTGCTCTGGACACTGTTAAGGTGCATTTCGACCAAGAGTTCCGGGGTCTTTTAGTCCCCAGAACTACTTTACCCTGAACTAAAAGGTTCCTGTGCCCCCATTGTTGTCTGCGTTTCGACCAGGGGCTGGTAAATGCACTACACCACCAGACCAGTAGAGGGCAGTAAAACAAAGAGGGATGCCATTTATCACAGATGACACCATAGAAGCAGACGGACAGGCAGGTATCATTATGAACAACACAACAGTTAGCCTGTTAGCATGAAGAGACTCAGCTGGTGCTGTTTTAGATGGTGCTATATTTCATCACAGATGGATTCACTGAATCAACACGTGAGAGGAGATAAGCGCGAGTAGCAAAGACGTTTCAACACGGCTTTAAAATCCTTTTGAACTCAAAAAGCCGTGGCAGAGATCGACCGGTGTTTTGGTTTAAACAGCGACCCTGTTAACTGGAGACTTTCAGCCGGATGCATCCCTCATAAACGTCTTTAGACGATCATTAAATATCTGATGAGGATATTTTGAAATCTTAATAAAAAACTAAACTAGTTTGCATTCCCAGGAACTCCCTCTGTGTTTCAACAGCTGTGTAAACTCCACAAACACTGACAGGTTCAGCTGAAGGTCTCCAGTTTACAGGGTCACTTTTAAAACCGGAACACCGGGAGAGACGCATTCACGGTGGGCTGAGAGAAGACTACTGTTACAAGCTGCTAAAATCAAGAGAATCACAGCTTCTTCTTTTGAAAAGTACACACACATACAAAAAAGATAGAACAAATAAAAACTAATGAAAGAAAGAGAAATCAAGAGAATCACAGATGTGTGTGATGTTATTGTGGACGGCGGGCTGAATAAAAACACTGCGGTTAATCTACCAATCGAAATGCGTAGTTCAGGGGTAAAGTCCCTGCAGTCGAAATACGCCTTTATATTCCCGTTTGACTTCAGGGAGCTGTGCACAGTGCCTCACTGTATCAGATGTTTCCTGCTCCATTTCTAAAAAACACCAGTGATTGAATTTGAAACAGAGCAGCAGGATCTTTATCTGACATGGAGAACACAGACATGCAGCGCCTTGGGCTTACCACAGCAGTAACACTCATTAAAAGCCCAATGAAGGGATGACAGTAATTCAGGCTTCCATTTTGTATCATGTGCACCTCGTACGTAAATCATCTTTTCGTCACTCTTATATTGGTGTTGAATCAGCTGTGTTTACACACTGAATGCCAAACGTGATCAGCTGACGGTCTCTGAGACACGTGGCTGAAGGAAGAGTCAATCTAAGCTGGCAATGTAAATGTAGTGTGTCACACGAGACACTGAGGGAGATGAAGAGAAGGACAGGGGTAGATTATTTGAGCTGACAGCCTTTCATGTCACATATTTTCTTCATCAAGTGAACGATCATCTAGCCTTCAGAGCCACTCACACACACGCACACACACACACACACACACACACACACACACACACACACACACACACACACACAGAGTCACAGTCAACTGCCTGATTGCCTAAGCCCCTATGGTTTAAGGCCCTAACCAACCTCAATATCCATGTAAATCTACATAAGCCTACGGTAATGAAAGAACAACACGGATATGGTGCAACTCTCTGGAGCCCTGTGATATGACGTGACACACACACACACACACACACACACACACACACACACACACACACGCAAACACACAGCAAAGAGAGAAATGAATAGGCAGAGCTTATTCAAAAAGTTAATGACGGCATTACCTTGTGAGTATGTGTGTTTTTTTTTCTCTCTCTCTGTGTGTGTGTGTGTGTGTGTGTGTGTGTGTGTGTGTGTGTGTGCTGCCTCCCTTAGGTCCTGCATCTTCCTGCAGTTAGCCCTCTGTCCTGTTGTTCTTGGGCATGATTAGCATTACCAGCATCATGCAAAGGGCGTCTCTTAAGCTGAAATGGAGGCTTTAAAGATTCAGTGGGAGTAAACAGGTGGATGGATGGGGTAATTGGCATTTGTTTACCTTTTTGATTTAAAAAAAAAAAGTGGAGTAAACTTTCCTTCCTGGGTGGAATAAATGGTTTTGAATGAAATAGCTTTACAGAATAATAAATGGCAGGAGCTTCAAACAGGGTGATAACGGCAAAAACTGTGAAAATGCTATTCCCGCATCTGTCAGAGTTTGCTTTATAACGGTGATGGAGTGAAGGTCACGGTGCTCCCGCAGTTTTATTTACCACCAGAAGCCTCGTCTCATTAAATTACATGCACGTAAATGTCAAGATTTATTTAAATAATGCCCCAAAGTAGTCATTCTTGTGGTAGCAATTTTCAAAGATCACCTGTCAGTCAAGCAGCACTGTGGCAATTTTTTCAGTTTTAACAGGCTGCTTTGTGTTCATGTAACGCTGAGATACACACACACAGAGTCACACACACACATATGTAGTCCTCTGTGTCATGGACCAGATAAATCAGGCTGGTTGTTTCTAAGATCTGTGCTATCTACAGGAGTAGTGACTGAAACATTGCGTTGGAGCCTGCTGTGAATGACTTATTCAGACCACAGCATGCTGAAATCTCAGTATTTAATTACTAACAAATAAAGACATGATGTAATGTGTTTTATTGTCAGTGGAGAGTGAGCATGGTGTTCATCAAGTCAAGTCAAGTTTATTTTTATAGCAGATTTAAAAACAGCTCATTCACCAAAGAGCTGTACGACCGAGGGAGACAATAAAACTGATATAAACAGACTAAGAGCCCCCACATTCACAATAATACACAAATACTGAATAAAATATGAGAACAACAACAATTAAGAGCTGAGATTAAACCATAAAGAGCGTCATAATAAACCCGCCCGAGACAACATAACAAATAAAACAGAGACGAGGAGATAAGGTCTTCAACTGAAGGCTACAGAGAAGAGAGGGGTCTTTAGGTTTTGGCCAAAGTGCTACACTGGGCGGTCTGTCAGTGGAAAGGTTGGTGGTTTGTAGCCCTTGTAGTCAGCATGCCAAAGTGTCCTTGGGCAAGACACAAAACCCCAAACTGTTTCCCCTCATCATAGCCTGCAGCATGTGTACAGAAGTGATTCGTTCTGAAGGGAACTTTATACAGCAGCCTCTGACATCAGTGTGTGTGTGTGTGTGTGTGTGTGTGTGTGTGTGTGTGTGTGTGTGTGTGTGTGTGTGTGTGTGTGTGTGTGTGTGTGTGTGTGTATGTGTGTGTGTGTGAGTGTGTGTGTGTGACTAGTTCAGCTCCACCCTCCTTGTTTTTATTGGACTGGAGATCTGATATCGGGAGCTGCAGCGCAGATAGGATGACGTCAAACTCGTCAGAGCGTTTGCCAGTTTTGAAGGCCCGCCCAGGAAGACGCAAACAAAAAAGTGAGCTCTGAGGACGCCATAGTCTGTATGAATAATGGACGTAGTATCCGTGGCGTCACCTATCTGTTCCTCTGCGCTGTTTTGAAGCCAATCATCAGCGAGAGTCATTGGTAATGCTGAACTCAACCAAATTTAGTGTGAGGTAAAGAGGTGGGGTTTGAGCCTCCTCGCCAACAGCTACAGTGTTACCACCTGTCAATCAAGTCAGTCATGTCCTTATTTGGGCAAAAATTGTAATCTTAATATCTTCTGAACCGTCGCATTATGAAAAAAATTCACCCCCTCGTACAGTGTGTGCTGATAGAGAAATTACCTCTTCAAACCCAAACAGTGTTTTCATCCAGGCTGTAAACATGTTTATTTCTGCTGTAAAGATCGTCTTCTTTGATTGGGTGTGTACGTGGTTTCCGGTGTTTCTGCAGCCAGCCTCTAGTCAGTCCATCCAGGATTTCACAGGATATTTTTTGTGATTGTTGCATCCCAAAAAGCCGGATTTCGAGACAGCTTTTTGAAAAAATTGCGGTGAAAGTTGCAATTTTTTTTTCTTCCTTTTTTTCCCCAATAACATCTCAGGGGCAAGTGAAACTCTAAATTACAGTTGTTTTTAGAAAAGATTCTTGATGTGACACTGTGACTGTATTTTGATTCTCTTGATTCACAGAAAAATGCCATGAAAGGACTATATTGAACATTTACGACAGTCCCTGAATGCACCTCGCAGTGACAGAGGCACTTGACAGACGGTCAGTTCACGGCACTCTGAAATGCATCTGCATCTTTGATGACAAGGAGTTGATCAAAACTTACTAAATGTGTCTGATGTTTCACCAAACTGGATTAAATCAAGCTGAAGACGCAGAGCTTTTTACGGTAATGGCGGCAACAACGTCAAACCTCAAATATTAAACAGACGTCCCCCGGGTGTGTCTTTGTCACTAACGCACACCGGGGGGAAAAATCCTCAATGAAGATGAGACAGATGCATGGAGGTGAGGAGAGCTGGTTCATAAAGCACACCTGCTGCAGGTAGAGACCAAGCAAACACTGAGCCCCTCAACTAATAACTCTAGTATCTATAAATAACAACGTTGTCATGGTCACTTGTCCTGCCTGCTGTCCTCGCTCTTCACCCGTTCTCTGTGCGTGTTTTGTTGTTGAAAAGTGCCGATCAAGTGAGGACTTACATTTATGTTCCAAGGAAGTGAAATTGATGATGAAACCGATGACGCACAGGGGCTGAGATTAAGGTGATAGGTCAAATTTGTGGGAAAGTTGCAGTGATTGTATAAAATTGCAAGGCAGCGCAAAAATCGTGCTGATTGGTTGAATTTGCGTTGATAGTTGCGATCGCAAAATCACAACTTCCTGGAGGCACTGTCTAGTGGACGCTCGTTGAACTGCAGCTTATAACACCTCCGCATGGGCTTCATATTTTGAGACTGGAGGTTGCCGCTTGGATAAAACAGTAGATAGAGGCGGAAGTCGAGGTAGTTTTAGTCCCTCGTTTTGTGACCTAGAGCGCCTCTTAACTCAGTGGAACCACGACTGATCCAAACTTCAGTTGGGCGGGGAAGAATAACGCAGCTGTTGCTTCTGACCTACTCTCTGCTACTCTGACTGACTGACTGTCCTGAATCACAGGACCGACAGGGAGGTTTCAATTCACCTCCCTTAGTATTTCTGGTAGTTGTTTTGCATACAACAGGACATGGTCATTATTATGTGAACTGTTTGGATTTTCTTCCTAGAAGAAGATCGAACTGAACTGAATGAATACTTGAGAAAGAAAAAGGACTGAGTATGTGTGTTGTTTGAATTGTTTACCATATGAAGAGATCACTTGCAAGTACAACTCACTTTTGAAAAATTATAAAAATGTTTAAAATATTTTTTTTCTATTACTAGCTTTTGGTGTGATCAATCAACTGAGGTTGGCTGGCTTTGACTAAGTCAAAATGACTTTACTAATCAGAGGTATCTTGAAAATTTAACCTCATTAGGAATCTATATAAAAAAGAAACGTGTTTTTTGAAAAGAGTTATCTGTTTTTGCAAATGAACTCTTCATATACTTTATTTTGGGGATTTCGGGGAAAATGTAAGACAGTGAATTGCAATGAGACGGCTGTTGTGTTTTATGTATTACATACTGTATTATTTCAAGGGTTAAGGTTGTTTAAGTTTTATGTTTGCATCATTTGTGTGGTATGTGGGTATCATGTTTTAAAGGTGACATATCATGCAAAATGGACTTTTTAATGGTTCTCTACCTGAAATATGTTTCCCTGGCATGTCTACAAACCCCCCGAGAATGAAAAAAATCCATTCTGCCCCTGTTCTGATTTCTCCACCTTTCTGTAAATGTGTGTGAAACGAGCCGTTTCAGACTTCCGTGTTTTTGTTACGTAACAACAATATCCGGTCTGTCACGGAGTCAGAGCTCGGAGCTTGTTCAGCCCATAGACTGTATAAAATAATACTGAATCCCTCCTCCGTTTTTCATTACCTGCACAAATGTGTGCTAACAAGGAGCTTAGGAGGGAGGCATGCTAGTTGTAGGCTGTCTTAATAAACACAAAGGTCAGTTTTACTCCCCACGTCTGCAGATTTGAAGAGCTAGTGGATGATTTTTATTTGTCATGGATAAGTGCTAGCGCTAATTAGCACAGCCACATAGCTACATGTTCATAGCTGTAGCTGTAGCTGTGTACCAAGACACACGTCGCCATACTGACAAATAAAACAACAAGAAACATCTGGGACCAATCCTTCAGAAAGGTCCTGCTGCCTTTCTGGTAGAGGTCGGTTTGACTCCCCACGTCTGCAGATTTGAAGATCTAGTGGATGATTTTTATTTATCATGGATAAGTGCTAGCGCTAGTTAGCATAGCCACATAGCTACATGTTCGTAGCTGTGTACCAAGACACACGTCTACATACTGATAAATAAAACAACAAGAAACACTAAATCTGTGACCAATCCTTCAGAAAGGTCCTGCTACAGGCGCCTCTCCGTCAGGATCAGATTCTGGATCAGATTCAGAGGGTTGAAGTAACGTGATCTCTAAGCAGCCGTGTATATTCAGCCAACATGTAAACATTAGATCAACGTGCTGGAGAGCCGAGGCACATCCACTTCCTGAGGGGGAGTGGTCAGAGGGAAAACAGAGTGTTCTGAGGAGGACTGAAGAAGAGGGCTTTTCAGGCATGTTAAAATCTGATTTCAAAGGTTTTTTTTGAGCATAAACTGTCAACTGTCATAAATGTCACCTTTAAAACAAAAACAAACAATTTTTTTTAGGGTTTTCCGTGGCTGACACCTCACTAAATAAAAAGGAAAGGAAAGAATAAAACATACTATACCTTGAATAACTGTCAAAGTGTGTGTGAAAGAGTGAATGTGACATGTAATGTAAAGGCCCTTTGAGTGGTCTCCATAGCAGAAAAAAGTGCCATATAAGAACAGTCCATGTACCATATAATTGACTTCCCTTTGTGGTTTCCATAATCAGGAGTCTATAGATAGTTAGATTGTCCTGGCTTCAACATAGTGCATACCAGTAACTCTGAACTACCAGAAATGTTCAATCCCATTCTAAACTTCTATTTGTAAAGCTGTTAGAATAAACACCTTGGCTCGGCAGGAGTACCGCAGGCAACTTCCAGAAATTCCTAATTTGTAACTAAATGTTGAATTTGTTGTTTGTCTCATTTTATTCAAGTAGAAATACAAAAAAACGTCCCTGAATGGCCATATACACTGCACAAGTAGCAAGATTCTAAGTAAACCACACAGACTTTATTCATGACGAACATTTAACGATGTGTTTTTGGCAACAGCACTAGAAATGTTTCAACTCCCCAAGTACAGAGCAATATATCACCAGATTCTGCATAAATACATATGTACTTTTATTCTCTGAATCCATCTCAAACCACACAGTCTTGCATTAAAATAAGGCCCCTCTCTAAAACCCATGGTCTGAAGCACATGGCACAATGTGAATAAGGGCGTGTCCTGACACATTTTGGGTGCATCTCAAAGCTCTAAACGTCCATCCTCGCGTCTCTTCCTCGCGTCTCTTCCTCGCGTCTTAGTCCCGCCCACCAGAGATGCGAGGAAATGAAACGAGAGGAGAGAGGAGATTTGTATTTAGAGGAATGAGACGTCCTCTCCTCCGGAGCGTCACGTGAAGCGACGTCGGTTTGTGATGACGGCTTTAACAGCTGTTTGTGTCTGCACACATGTTCACTGTAATAACTATTGGGTAACACTTTATATTAAGGTACACATATTAACCATTAACTAGGTGCTTACTAATATGCATATAAGTAGCATACTAGCCCTTTATTAGTAGTAATTAAGCACATATTAACCCCTTATTCTACATAGCCTTATTCTACCTCTATTACGCCATGAATTAAGATTTTTCCTGTTATTAGCTCCTTATTAATACTTATTGACTGTAAATTAATGCATTGTTGTTTCTGAATAAAGATGTGAATAACCAGTGGGTTATTGAGGCCTTGTAAAGGGGCAGTTCCACAAGAACAGTAATTCTTCCTTTATTACTCTGAATTAGTATAGTCTATTCTTGTGGAATGCAATGCAAAACTACAAGTGGTAATATTACCCTAATAACTATAAATTAATTATTTATTAACTCAAAACATTTTCCCTATTCTAAAGTGGAGTCTTGTTCATTTTTAATTCACAAGTAGTTTGATCCTTATTAACACTAATGTGTTCCCTATTCTAAAGTGGAGTCTTGTTCATTTTTAATTCACAAGTAGTTTGATCCTTATTAACACTAATTTGTTCCCTATTCTAAAGTTGCAGACTCTTCACATTTAGTTACATTATTATAGCATACAACTAGCAGTTATAAGACAGACAGTTAGTACAAGTACAAGAACATTTATTTTAAACTGTAAACAGTCAAGCCATACATTCAGCTCAACAAAAATAAATACAAAGACTCAGGTCAATGCAAATGACTCTTTCATGTTCAAGGACAACATAATTATGTCCGCATGAGTCCAAATTGAAGCCAGTGGCCAGCCCAGTCAAACAACCAAACAACTGACAGGTCTAGTTTGACATTTCAAAACAATATTCAAAATGGCATTTACAATAGAACAGTGTTTACTATATTTGTACAACCACAACTACGAAAATATATATATATATCTTGGTACTGAGTATGGACAAATCAATAAACAGCTGTAAATTTGAGTTATGCTAAAGACAACAGAAGTACATTCCACAGCTGATTAGCCAACTAGTAAAATAATGCAAGGGCATTTTAGAGAGGCAGTGTCACACATACACATAAGATACGTAGGACTCCATTACACATTCATTACTGAACAATACTAGGTAAGGCATCTTTATCTATACAGCACAATTTAACACCAAGGAGCAACTGAATGTGCTTTACATAAAGACAAAACCTTATCAGTAAGAAATGAAATCAGAAAAAGAACAGCATAAAAACATACAATGTTTTTTACAATGTTTTTTCTTGTACTACATTAAAGTAGTACCAAAAAAATATATATACATATATATACATATACACAACACAATAAAAACTAGACTAAAATAAAGCATATAATACGAGTTTGCAGCATGAAAGATTGATTTGCATTAAAACAATTAAGAGGACTTTCTGATATCAGTGCTGCTGGTAGTTTGTTCAAGTTGTGTGCAGCATAAAAACTTGATGCTGCTTCACCGTGTCTGGTTTGATTTCAAACACTGGATCATCAGACCCAAATTTGCAACTTTATTTCATACAGGATATTTTTTTCGGATGTCATGTAAAAGCATGCCCAGTGGTCCATGTCTGTGTTGGTTTCCACGCCAGTAAGTCCACTCAATTACATCCAAGTGATCTTTCAATAAATTTTGTGTTCGGTTTCCTCTTAATCTCCATATAGTTGATTTGCAAATGCCCCAAAGTCGCTCGAGATTTTGTGTATGTGCACCTGTCATAGGGTCAACAAAACATTCTTGGTGGTTAACAGTCAGATGATTGTAACCTTCATCCTGAAGACGGTGATATGATCTCCATCCATCTGAAATGATGGCGCTTCCCTGTCGAACGTGCCTTTTTATTAGGGGGAGGAGATGATCGGCTGAACGGTAAGGGACTATCTTGAGCACGGGTCTTCTCCTGGCCTCCTTAATGCCGAGCATTCCAAAAACCCAGGAACTCCTGTTGCTTGCCCTTCCTCTGTTGTACTGAAATTCAAATGCATAATGGATCATCATTGTTGCCATGTAATGACATCATACAGGTCGATACTTGTTAGACAGAGTGTAGCAATATCTGAGTGGTCTGTGTGGTCTGCATAGCCTACCTTCCTTTTATGACCAAATTTGCTCTCATCTATGAGAACAAGTTCCCCTCTTCTTCCAATGGTCTGTTTGCCTCTTCTTCTCATTCTGTTCATTGCAGCTTTGCAAACCCTCCGCAGCTTATCAGCAAGTTTTGTCAGCGTTGCAGAGCTCTGAGTAATCCCCTCTTGCATCATGTCCACTTGTCGTAGGCGAAGACCCTGAGCAAATCTGTAATAGATAAACCACAGAAATGTCTTTGTTGGAGCCATTTGTTTAGGGATTTTTGTTGACCACTAGATGGTGGTGTTTTCCCTGAAAGTGATATATGTTGAATGTCTGCGGATTGTCACCAGGTGATATAAATTAGGGCAGGTAGCCTAGTTTTTAGTTGGGAGGTGAAGAGAGCACATGGTTCTTACCATAAATGCATGCAAGACAGCTGAAATGAACAAACTGGACAATGTTAGTCATATTCTTTTTACCGCAATAAATGGGAACATCACCCAAAGGAAAATTTGGTTTTGGACATCAATTTAATCACACTATATATTCAACTGTGTGTCAGGAACACCACATCACCTTCCAAAGTGACTGAAGAGGAAAGGCTAAGGACAGTCACTACAGTCTTTAACTTACCATTGTGTACTGAAGTCAGTTTCTGATATTGTCTAAGTTTCTTGATTTGTAACTACAATTTCTTATTTGCATACATGCCAATATGGCATTTGGGTCAATAGCCTTGGCTACAAAATGTGATCTCAATGTAACTTGATCTCAATGCAACTAGCAGGAACTGTTATGTAATACATAAAAGTCAAAAAATGATTTAACTATATTGTATCTTCAGACTCCTCACTGAAGAATGGACATACATGTAGAATACATTTAGAAAAACCAACCAATAGACTTCAGACCTCACTTCTCCTTGATTTAAGTTAAACCAATAATAGATAAGGGCTGGTCAAACAAAGCCACAGTCAATGTACTGTAGGATAATTTAAAAGTAGCCATTTGTTTTAATATTGATGGCTGCATTAATTTATAGTTTAAGCCAACTTACCTGTAGATGAAATGCATCCATGTTTGCAAGGGTACATGAGAATTCTCGAACACGGAGCCACTTCGGACTGTCCTGGAGACCGATCCCTTATGGCATGAATCACGGCATACCCTGTGATCAAAATGAAGGTTAATGGACCTTACACCATAAACTGTAGTCTTGTTTATTTCATGGTAAAATGTCAAGCAAAGACAGTGTTGGTCAGTAACGCATCATTTAGTAACAGTCCTGGTGCAACAATGTAACATTATGCTCTGGCCCACTCTTTCTGGTGCCTCTCCCCCACACTTTTAAGCTCCCTTCTGGGGAGACACATGTCACGAGGCCCACCTGACCTCCGCGGTCCTTCCCAGACTGTACTGCTAAACTTTTTTTCTTTTCTTTCAGTTAAGTAACAAATTACTTTTGACAAAACGTAATTTGAGTCGTAACGTCATTACTTTTTAAATGAATAATCAGGTATTTGATTATTTAAATTACTCCACATTAAATTGCCCAACACTGCGCATAGGTAACATCTAAACATGAAGCGACTACTCACCATGCTGGCTCCTTTCTGCCGTAGGACTTCTTCCATTTCATGACATCAGTGCAAGAAGGGCATCTCATCGATTTTCGGAGAAGGCCTTGTTTCATCAACCACCTGATAAACTTGTCGACTTCTTTGGGGCACTGTCTAAAATAAATTCGTCCTAAGATCTCGCGCTGCAACACCGCCATATTTCTCTTTCTCGGTAGGAGGATGCAGAATAAGCAGACGCAGAATTCCAACGGCACTTCAGTGATTGACATGAATATCCACCAGTCAGTGTTTATCATCCGCCTACTTCCTCTTAAGGCTTCCAATCATTACAAACTACGGAGCTGATACGTATATTCCCTTCCCCTGTTTTTCGCGGTTGAAGAAGAGTTTGGATCACGTTTGGATCAAGTTTGGATATTTCTTGTGCTTTGAAAATGGTAAGTTATCTGTTAAGCTGTCTGCGTTATGTTCAAAATCCTCTACAAATGTGTTAGCTAGCAAAAAATGCTGTACCAATCCCTGCTAAGGTATTTTATTTGCTGAAGTAGTCGGAGATAAAGTTCAGTGTTTCCAGCATACTTTAGCAGGTTGTGGCGGGACCCCGGGGGGGGGGGGGGCGGCGGGGGGGGGCGCGTCGGGGGGGGGGTCGTTGTCACGGCCACGGATAAATATGACCACAGTACAATCCCCGATTCAGCGCGACAACTAGGGGACAGGGGGTTACATGTGCGTGCGTGTATGTTTGTATGTATGTATGTGTGTGTGTGTGTGTGTGTGTGTGTGCGCGCGCGCGTGTGTGTGTGAGAGAGACAGAGACAGAGACAGAGACAGAGACCAGTCAGCAGGAGGACAGGTTGACTGACAGATTACAAACGTGGATTTAGGGACGTGAAAGTAAGATTAGGTCATCTCCAACTTTAGTTCATGTTATTTTCAAAGTGTAATTAGCCATCATAGTTGTAATTTAAAAAACTGATTAAATATAGACTATTGAGACAGTCATAATATATTCAGCCAGTTAAGGAAATCTGACTGAATTAATATACAGGAACTGAAAATGGATAAAGATATGAATGTTGAATATCTCAAAGCTATTTGTATAAAGATTAACAAGATAATTTCACATTTACTATTTTTATTTGAAAAGTGCTTTCCCAGGAAGCCATACTGAGGTTGTGTTGCTAAAGAAAAAATGTTATTTGCACAGCAAATTATTGAAAGAAAAGTGAAATGTTTGTTCTTATATTGATGCTTCTTTCAATAAATGTTATACTAGACACATTATTACAAATATGCTAGAGTAGGGGGGGGGGGGGGGGGGGGGGGGGGGGGGACTGGTAGTCCACACTGGCTATCCAGTGTGGACAGTATTATCTTGCAAATAGAACTCTAGTGACATTAAAATGTCTTACACAGTACGTTATATTATTGATGTTAGCAAAGCCCTTATGTGAGGCATACTGTAAAATCAATGAAATCTGCCACATATGAATAAATGAAGTTTATAATCATTTACATCAAACAGGACATTGAAACTACCCTGAGCTAAAGGAAATACATTTGGTATCTTAATTATTAGTATTTAGGTAAATGAATCTAATTTAAACTTTGTACGTTAGCCTAAATTTCTCAAACTGTCTTTTTAATGTAGCCCAAGGCAAAGAAGAAGACAGCTCTCCCCAAAGATGAGTTGATGACTAACTCAAAAGAGAGGACTAGCGATGAGCTGCATAAGTCAGGTAGGTCATGGTCTGTTTGTTCTGTGTAGAACCTACTTGACAAGCTATCTTAATGTAATATAAACATTGTGAACCTACAATAATATGTTGTGCTTCTACTGTAGGTTCTGAAGGTAATGAAAGTCAGGCACCCAGCTGTAGCAGCCTCGGATCAGGTAATGGCGTCATATTTTCTGGTGTTTTATTGGTTATATTCAGAAAAAACATTACACTGAAGTGATGCCTGTATTGTACTTCTAATGTTTATCAAGGATCAGTCTCCAAAGTGGAGTTTCTGGAAGAAAAGATTCTCTGGCAGGAAAGGATGATCAAGGACCTTGAAGAAGAGCGAGATTTTTTGCGTGCCCAAATCCAGGGGGGGGAGAAGAAAACAAGTGAGTAATTTTGGAGAACTTTACAATTTTGTTACACAATTGAGTTATATGAGGAATATTGTGACCTCATGTCTCAACACAAGCTGAATAATGTTTCTTCTGTCCTATTCTCTATGAAAGCTCAACAAAAGCCTTTACTTTGGAAGATGACATGAGCCCCAATGACATGGAAGATGACCACCCCCCATCTTCCCCAAATATTAGTATGTCGTCCGACAGTGATGTCACTTCAAGACAGCCAAAACATTCCAAGCGTCATCGCACTAGGTCACTCACACCCACATCTGCAACTCGGGCTCACCCTGGGCGATCTCATAGAGGTGAGATTGTGTTAACTTGAACTTCCTGCCCAGTGACCGATTAGCTGCCATGAAAAAAAAAACAGTATGCTTGATAGATAGACTAATGTCATCAATGCAACTTTAGCTGCATTAGCCATGGACTGTCTAAATCCCTCATGCTGTTTTTTGTTTTATTTTCTTTTGGATCAGTCAAGGGGCCAGCAGAGGTCATCCAGCGGTACGATAAAGTTCTGAATACTTTTTCACGGGTCCGAACGATGACTGAAGCTTTCCGCATCAATGATGTGGATAGAGGCACCATCAAGATGACAGCGCCGATTGCAGAATTGAAATATGTGCACCCAGAAAAATTTGCATCCTTGAAATTCGACCCTACTACGGAGACACTCCTGGCCTTTGCCAGGAAATGCGCACGTAACATCACCCCAGAAAAGCGAATCATAATCGAGGATATGAAATCCAAGGGAAAACTCCTCCCTTTGCTAATCAAGTATTAAAAGGATTGGACATGCTTTTACCAGTTTTAACACTTTTAAAACGAGTTGTTTAAAAGCAGTTAAAGAAAAGGTTTGGTTTAAAAACGTTTAGGAAATGTAAAGTTAATTCTGCCAGTTGTTTGTTGTTTAACTGGTCTTCAATTTGGACTCAGGCATCTGTTTACATGTGATTACATTTACAGTAGCCTTACTGTCTTTTTGAACTGTTGTCTGCTGATTACTGTATGTTTTGCATTGACCTGAGTCTTTGCATTTAGTAGTTGTGGTTGTACAAATATAGTAAACACTGTTCTATTGTAAATGCCATTTTGAATATTGTTTTGAAATGTCAAACTAGACCTGTCAGTTGTTTGGTTGTTTGACTGGGCTGGCCACTGGCTTCAATTTGGACTCATGCGGACATAATTATGTTGTCCTTGAACATGAAAGAGTCATTTGCATTGACCTGAGTCTTTGTATTTATTTTTGTTGAGCTGAATGTATGGCTTGACTGTTTACAGTTTACAATAAATGTTCTTGTACTTGTACTAACTGTCTGTCTTATAACTGCTAGTTGTATGCTATAATAATGTAACTAAATGTGAAGAGTCTGCAACTTTAGAATAGGGAACAAATTAGTGTTAATAAGGATCAAACTACTTGTGAATTAAAAATGAACAAGACTCCACTTTAGAATAGGGAACAAATTAGTGTTAATAAGGATCAAACTACTTGTGAATTAAAAATGAACAAGACTCCACTTTAGAATAGGGAAAATGTTTTGAGTTAATAAATAATTAATTTATAGTTATTAGGGTAATATTACCACTTGTAGTTTTGCATTGCATTCCACAAGAATAGACTATACTAATTCAGAGTAATAAAGGAAGAATTACTGTTCTTGTGGAACTGCCCCTTTACAAGGCCTCAATAACCCACTGGTTATTCACATCTTTATTCAGAAACAACAATGCATTAATTTACAGTCAATAAGTATTAATAAGGAGCTAATAACAGGAAAATCTTAATTCATGGCGTAATAGAGGTAGAATAAGGCTATGTAGAATAAGGGGTTAATATGTGCTTAATTACTACTAATAAAGGGCTAGTATGCTACTTATATGCATATTAGTAAGCACCTAGTTAATGGTTAATATGTGTACCTTAATATAAAGTGTTACCAACTATTGATAAATATAAACAGTAACAGAGCTCTGTCTCTGTGTTTACCTGTTTAACACACACCTGCACATGAAGAGAATCAGCTCTCTGTTTATTCTGTCCTGAAGCATCACGGATCGATTCACCGGTAAAATGCCTCATTATTAAATTATTTATTATTTCAAGGGAAAATATAAACCATGCAACTCTTTTCAAACCCTGTGCTCATTAATGATCAGCCTCATATGAAACTTTATTAACCTGACTGGAAATATAACAAGTGTTTTTACTAACAGACAAAATTTACTGTCAGACTTCTCTTCATGAAGAAAACGAGAACAAATGGGGAAACTAACAGGAGGAATAACTGATCATTGATATATATTCTATCAATGATATTAGACTCTATTACTCTATTTCGTTAGACAGTGAATCTGACAAAAACAATCAGATATAACATAATCCACCCTCTGTTATATTGAATTTATGATTTTGCGATCAGTATTTTGTTTTTAAAATTCACATCAAACACTTTTCAATCTCAGCTCATCACACACAGACTGTTTAGAAACTGACTTATGTTTATGATCTGTTTCAGGGCACCCTTAATGACTGTTTTAAGGTCCGTCTTTTCTCTGTTATTAAACTCAGCTGATGTTAAGTTTCGGTTAAGTCCGAGCCGCTGCAGCGTCCAATCAGTGAGTGATATTCGATAAGGGGGCGTGTCTGTCAGAGAAAAGACTTCCGCAAAGTCTGCTCTCGTGTTTCCTCGATTATCCCTCCTCGGATCAGTCTCCTCGCTCCTCGCTCCTCTCTCCTCCAGCAGCGTTTAGAGCTTTGGGACGCAAGTTAAAATGGCGCGTCAGTAAGTACTTCCGGTTCGACCGAGGAGCGAGGAGCGAGGAGACTGCAGTTTAGAGCTGAGATGCACCCTTTGTTGGTTAACCTGGGTGCTATGTGAGATGCAGGGTGCAAAGATGGAGGATTGAGTCCCTTGACCATTAAAAGGTGAGTTTTGAGTATAACATGATTTAAAACAATCACTGCACACTGTAAACCGGAACAGTACTTCTAACTCATAGCCATTAGGGTACAGCACTCAAACCAGCTCTTTAGTGGATTCATGTTGTTTGTTTTAAATTATATGTGGATATCCATGTCCAAATAACAACTTTTGAGTGTACAGAGGGATGCTGCGTATGACGTCATCAACGTCACCATGTAAGTCTTCACACACTTGAAAAACCACCACGGCTGTGCTTTGCGAAGCGGCAAGTAACAAGGAAAGACAACGCCAAACCGCTGAACCGGTACAGGGAAGAGCAACAATGATCCATCACAGGACAGGGGAACCAGAGGAACTAAATACACAGAGTCATTAACACAGGTGTGAAAACAGGACACAGGTGAAACTAATGAGGGGAATCACAAAAGGAGGGAAACACACAAGGGCATGACGTAAAACTAAACTGGGGACACAAGGATTCAGAACTACAAAATAAAACAGGAAACAAGACTAGACTAAGAAAACACAACAAGACCATGGGTCACTAAACATTCAAGGGAGGATAACTAATACAGAATAAACACAGGGAGGAACCAAGACATGAAACACAAGGGAAAAACTCAACTAACCAAACCATGACATGTGATCAGTTTCATCTAGTATGTATGAATTAAAAATAGAAAAAAATATAACTAATAAATTTGAGTTTGGGAAACTTAAAAAAAAAGAAGAAAGAAAACAATTGAGTAAACTGAAATCGTATTTTTTTTTCACTTATACTCAAAATTTGTATTTCCGCTACTTCAAACTCTTAGGTAATCAGTTACAACAAACATTTTGAATAATTTCAACTTGTTCAGGTTTACAGTGCAACTGCTCTCATTCCCTTTAAGAACCAGGTTGTATGTTTCTACATACAGGATGAACTTTTTACTGAAATACATCAGGCTGCGTAGGTATGCTTGTGTTGCAGTTTTTGGCCTGTGCATGGCTGAGGTGAAGTAGGTGTGTTAGGATGTCCTTGTCTTCTGATATCCTGAGTTCAGCCCCTTACAAACATCAGTATCATGATGTATGGTGAAAGGAGAAAAAATACTGCCATCTCCAAACCCTGGGTCCCAGTTAAAAGGTCAATTTCAGCAAACTCACAGATATTTTATTATGAGTAGGAGGACTTCTCTGCATCTCTGCATGTGTCTAAAAAGCAAATCAATGTGTGTTGTGACCTTTATGTCCATGTTACTATCTCACTTAAGAGCCTCTAAATATCAGGAAAGCAGTGAGCCCCTGAAGAGGACAGCAATGTGCCGACTTTGCACCTGACAGCACCTCATTCTAAGAACAACTAAACCATGGGAGCTAATGTGGGCGTAAGTTCTCATGCTATTTACACAACATGGAACATGGGCACTGTGTGTTAAAATGACAACTGTGCAGGGTGTACAATGGAGCCTAATAGTTTTGTTATATTGGCAGTAACATTATTGCAATCACTCTTCTGAGGGCAGCAGTAACACCACTTTAAACTGGACTCATGCTCAGGGTAACTTTGGCGTACACAGCAGTGTTGGAGGAGGTCAAGAAGTGGCCATAGGTTGAATCACTGTTGTGGTAGCAGTGTTTGATGGAATGACACAGCTGACATTTATTTATATGAAAATGTCAGGCAATGCTAACTGAAGATGAAGTCATGATCATGATTTTAAATTACATGCTTAATAAAGCCATCTCTCTCAACAAACTTGCTGCAAACATGAATATATGGAAAGAGGTCACCCAGCTGAGTCACTGCTTGTCTGAGTGGAAATTATTTATTTAGAGAGGATGAGTGAGCTTGTGAGTCCTTGAGATCTCCATTAAACTATACTTTGGTTGGGATTTTACAGGTTTGACTCTCATCAGCATGTATCTCTGCACCAGCTCTATTGTCAGCTCAATAGATTGACCTGATTATGTGACAATAACTCACAGAGTGGGTCATTTTCAGCTTCTATAAACACACATCATCTAAATCACCATCATTAACGCCTAAGTAAGCAAAGATTGGTGCGTTGGTGTGCTGAGCTGTGGTCAAAGGTGACCAGACACAAATGGTGGCTTTGCATTTATGATATGTACATGCAAACAAGGCTACATATACAAATTTATATTATCCAGAATTGTTGTGGTCCTGTCTGCTGAAAATAAAGCCTGGTACAGCCCATAGCTTTAGATCAGGGGTTCCCAAACTTTTCAGCCCACGACCCCCACTGTCCCTCGATGTGATTTAATGTGGCTTCATTCAGCTGGTCTGCAGAAAATTACCCTCCCTATATGAGCATGTGTCTGTGTTTCCTGTGCTGTTATGAATTAACCTGCTGCTACTGATGCTTTTGATAATTAACTGTTCACTAACCCTGAACTTAGTAGTCATCTGGCAACAAATAAAGGCAGAAAACTCATTACATTTTCTATTTTCAAAGTTTTATTCAAGGTTAGCTACTATTTTTGTTAATATTTTTTTTACAATAATGGGTAAAATGTACTATGTTTAGATGACTTAAAAAAAAAACATTTGGAAGACATCTCACGACCCCCTATTTGTGTCTCGCGACCCCCAAGGGGGTCCCGACCCACACTATGGGAACCCCTGCTCTAGATAAGTTAATGTGTTACGATTACTTTATTAATTAAATGAGTGTGTTTTCTTCCAATGAGCGCACATTCAGGTATGATTTTCAAAAACAGAAAATAGACATATATAATGGACTAAATAAAGAAGGAAACACACTGTATGAAAGAAGTTAATATTAAAGAAAAAATACAGACAGTAGTTCCAAAATAACAAAAGTATAAAAAACAACCAGGAAAAAGTTACAAAAATGGCCTGCTTTTTTTCTTGACTAGTTTCTTGATTAGTTCAAATAGAACATTCACCACAGGATAAAAAAAAGCCCTCAAATTCAACATAACATGAACATGAAGTGTGTCTCTGGTGTACATGTTTGACTGACCCAGCAGAAGAAATCAAAATCACACATGGCACGGCTCCTCCACCACTTAGCGATTTTGTTAGCATACGAACTAACCAGCATCACGCTACAAGAGGAGTCACAAGAGGGGACTGTTTTACTCCACTGATGAAAAGGGCTTTTAGTCAATCAGCCTTTTCCATCAGAGCATCACGAGAATGGAACAATATACCAACTTTTATCAGAGAGCCCAACACATACCGGTCATTTAGTTTTCATTTGAAGCAGCGGCTCATAAGAAACCAAATCTGTTAGCACTAAACCCTTCTCCCCCTGCTACTGCCACCTTGTGTCGTCCATCTGTGAATTTGTCCTGTGTTTTTTAACTTGCTGTTGCTTGCTTGAGTTGTCTATTCCTTGCGTGCATCTGTTGCTCAGTCTATACTTTGCTTCATTTGAATTGTATGCCGCTAGTTTAATGATTGATATTCACTGCCTGATGCAAATGTGTGCAGCACTGTTAACTGTTGACCTGTTGTGTCTCATGTGTCGTCTTTAACATTTTCTTATTGCTGCTTCCTAATTGTCTTGCTTTAGTCATTTTTACTCGTATGGTGCTATTCGTACTTTTCTTTTCTTTTTCTCTGTTCTTTTTTTGTTTGTGTTTTGGTTTCTCCTCTACCTTTTCTGTTTTCATTGTATTGTATTTTATTCTACTTTATTATTTTTTTAATCTTAAAGGTGACATATCACGCTTTTTTCATCAATATATATTGGTCTAAGAGGTCCCCAAAATATGTCTTTAAAGTTTATGCTCAAAAAAACACTTTGAAATCAGATTTTGGCATGCCTGAAAAGCCCTCTTCTTCAGTCCTCCTCAGAACACTCTGTTTTCCCTCTGACCACGCCCCCTCCGGAAGTGGATGTGCCTCGGCTCTCCAGCACGTTGATCTAATGTTTACATGTTGGCTGAATATACACGGCTGCTCAGAGATCGCGTTACTTCAACCCTCTGAATCTGATCCAGAATCTGATCCTGACGGAGAGGCGCCTGCAGCAGGACCTTTCTGAAGGATTGGTCACAGATTTAGTGTTTCTTGTTGTTTTATTTATCAGTATGTAGACGTGTGTCTTGGTACACAGCTACAGCTACAGCTATGAACATGTAGCTATGTGGCTATGCTAACTAGCGCTAGCACTTATCCATGACAAATAAAAATCATCCACTAGATCTTCAAATCTGCAGACGTGGGGAGTAAAACCGACCTTTGTGTTTATTAAGACAGCCTACAACTAGCATGCCTCCCTCCTAAGCTCCTTGTTAGCACACATTTGTGCAGGTAATGAAAAACGGAGGAGGGATTCAGTATTATTTTATACAGTCTATGGGCTGAACAAGCTCCGAGCTCTGACTCCGTGACAGACCGGATATTGTTGTTACGTAACAAAAACACTTTAAGTCTGAAACGGCTCGTTTCACACACATTTACAGAAAGGTGAAGAAATCAAAACAGGGGCAGAATGGATCTTTTTCATTCTCGTGGGGTTTGTAGACATGCTAGGGAAACATATTTCAGGTAGAGAACCATTAAAAAGTCCATTTTGCATGATATGTCACCTTTAATCTTTTTGGGAGCCTTTTTAACATCAGGCAAGGGAACAAGGGACTACGGATGTAAACTAGCCTTTTTGGCTAATTCTGGTATATTTACAAAAATGTTAATTAATGTGCATGGTCCTTTTAAATGAAAAATAATTAAATAGATACTAAAATGTGACACATTAAGAAATATTAGGGGAGAGACCTGAGACGTTCTTGTTTTGGAGAATTAAGACCTCAGCATTCAGCAACTAAATTAATCAATGTTGACATTTGCAGTCAAGTCTTCAAGTTGATCAGCCAATTAAAACATAACCAGTGTTCTCCTACGTCTGCCCCAAAGGATGCTCGTTAAGTCACTCGATGGAAAACAAGCCAAATGAACACAAGACTTCATGTCCTTGTTTGATAGATCTTTTTAGTCTGTTTGCATAATACTGTTACAGGATGATTTCAAACAGTGCTCAATGTAGTGACCCGAAAAACCACAGGAGACAGAACACAGTCCTATGATGAGGTGAACAAAGTTTACATCCTTAAGTCAGCAAACAAATCTGACCAGGGAGTCGACAAAGTGTAGACAAAAAAACAAAAAAAACAATAAACTCTGAAAGCTTCACGAGGAACACTAGAATGCTTGAAAGGGGCAAACAGGAACTGGCAGTGAGGGCTTGGAAGACAGACTGTTTTTGAAAAACCGCCTGCTACATAGTTTGTACAAATGTAGTATATAGTACATACTGCATTTGAAGGTAGTCAGAAGTGTGACTGTTCTGTTGGATCGGTTCTGCAGGATGCTGGGTCAGGCTGATTGATTAAAAAGAATAATGAGAGCTAATGACAAATACAAATATGATTCATAATGTGTTTATGCACTAATGTTGCAACATCAGTTTTAAAAATGTGTTGCATGTCAACAGTATCATGGCCTCGGCTGTATTGGAGGCGTGCTCCGCTGCACTATAATAAGAGCATGTGTAAAGGACTCAAAGTTAAACTCAATGAAAACTGAAGTCACTGGTTTTAGATTTATTAACACTGATTCTGACCCGCTCATTTTTTCTATAACACAAAGGTCTTTCACCTGAAGATGCTATTAAGCATGTGAAGGCCAGAGTTTATTTTTGAATTCATATATTTCAGTGGGTGTTGTGTGTGTGGGTTGATGTATTACTCATATACGGCAGCATTTATTGAGTAGATAAAGAAAAGAAACACTTAGATAGGTATCCATGTGTTTGAAAGGAGGGGAACAGTTCACCTGGAAACCTTGGGCATGAATATTTCTGCGAGCGTGTGCACTTTTTTCAAATCATTTCAGCATCAGTAATTTGTCAGGGCCCGAAGAGAACAGACCGGTTTAGCAGATGTGCAGGAAACGCCCCCATTTCCATAATTACCTACAGAGAAAACATTCTCTGTAAAAATCAATTTACCCTTCTAACTAATGCGCTCGTAAAGCAGCTAAGACAAACACAATGAACTGCAGGGAGCGGCTGTATCTCACGCCTGTTAAATGCTGAAATGTTTCACTGCAGTACCGAAGCAGTGCACAAATCTGCTCTCTGCTCCTGTTTTACACCTGAGACACCTTGTTGTAGTTCTTCACTTTACAGCCTCCTGGAAAAAGAACATGATTTGTTCTTAGAAACACTTTGACGGTGGGTCCTTCTTTTATCTACACACTGAGTAGCGTTCAGTGGTCGTCTCAGTCTTTGATAATTTAGGTTAGAATCCGAAAGATGAGTCCTGATGACATCAGAGATCTTTGAGATGAACCTGTTGACACAACAGTTTAAAGCATCATTTATCAATTATAGATAGACAGAACTGCAGGGAATGTAATATCAATGGTCTTATGGTGAAGTCTAGCATGTGTGTGTTCAGAGGATTGTGATGTTAATAATCTGCCTTTATGTGTGTAGACTCCCAATCAGTCACAATATAAAAGACATCTTGTGTGTGGCCGCTCTAACATCGGACTTTCACCAGATCTGTGTCCTGTCCGTCAACACCCACCAGCTGCGTTTTTTTAGAACGCAGCATGGAGCAGGAAAGCTGGAGTCATGTGACCAAGGTTTTCCCCACAGTAATTACTGAATCAAGGATTCTCCTCCTCCTCTCCTCATCCATGTTGTCTTTCTGGTCCTCTGAAAACCTCTGACCTGTTGACTCCAGGCCTGGCTCCTCTCATCATGACGGTTTGTTGTTGTAGTTAAGTGAAATACACCATGACATCAAGGGGCTTTTTTGTAGGTCTTGGCATGATACATATGCAAAAAAAAAGGTTCATGCATGTAAGTTGAACTGTCTTGATAGGCTGATCTTTTGAAAAATGCTAATTCAAGGGGGTGATTTTGAGCCAATTATGGAAGTTTTTTCACAGGACCACCAAAATATAAAAAAAACTTGCCAGGCCTGATGCATGTGGAACTTTTGGGGCACATTGAAGCAAGCAAATTTGGGGTTTATTGCAGACCGGAAAGAAAGAATAATAATAATTCCTGAGATTTCAAGAACCTTCGCCAACCTTGTATTAATTACATAATCCGACGAGGCGGCAGAGTTAGAGAGGTGTCTGTTTTCCCATTTTGATTTCATGGTTCTCATATGTTATCTTTGTCCAACATTATTTACAGAAAGTGCAGATTACACTTGTTACATCAACATAAAGAGCATACATTAGGTTGTGTCTGCACCAAAAACGGTATAAATAATGGATGTAGGTAGTATCCTTGATGTCACCCATCTGATCCTGAAGCGCTGTTTTGAAGCCCATCGTCAGCAGGAGCCAAATTGAAAATGTTGAACTCAACCTAACTGTCAAGCTAGTGTGAGGTAAAGAGGCGGGCTTTGAGCCTCCTATCCAACAGCTATGTTTTCCCGCCTGTCAATCAAGTCAGCTGTGTCCTTAAATGGGCAAAACTCTAAATCTTAATTTCTTCTGAGCCTTAGCGTTATTAAAAAAACACCCCCGTACAGTGGGTGCTAAGAGAGAAATTATTCAGCTGTTTTTTGTACCAGGCTGTAAACATGTTTATTATTTCTGCTGTAAAGATCGTCTTTTTTTGAATTAGTGTGTATGTGGTTTCCGTTGTTTCTGCAGCCAGCCTCTAGTGGACGCTCGATGAACTAGAGTTCACACTTCTGTATGGGCTTCATATTTTGAGATCAGAGGTTGCTGCTTGGTAAGAATCTTGCATCACATAGCAGAAAAAAACACTTTGTATTGATGACCACACATTTGGCAGAATCCATATCTAGACCACAATTTAAGGCCAATAAAGTGAGTGTTTGTGGAGAGACCCTTCTCTAAACACAGTTTATTGATTTCTTTAGAGTGTGACCACAGTGAGATGTTGTCAGGCAGAAAGCAAAAAAGGATAGAAGAGCCCGTGTTTAAAGCTAGGGTTGGTACTCTCGGTAAACCAGCATGAATTTGAATGTAGCTTTTCCTCATGACTCCGTCTAACCCCTCCCCTCCTCCCTCGGAGCTCCTCCAAAACGACGCCCCCCCCGCTCACATGCACGAGCGCCGCTGATTCTTGACCATATGATGGTGACTGATTCAAAACCGGTCCTCACCAAAACATTATCATAGTGAAAGTTAAAAACACAAACAAACATGGCTGCTGTTAGTACTCACAACTATCATGCTAGCATTATCCAGTTGTACCAGGGACACGATATCAGGAGAAAAGTTATAACACATGTAATACTGTAACAGCTCTACTGTTTGTTAAACGTGTTCAGTGTAGATGTTCTTAATTCCTACAGTGTTGACAGTCAGTGAAGGCATCAGGAGAGGTGAAGAGTGTGCGAGTGGGAGAGAGGAGAGACAAGAGGAGAAGTTCTTCATTCATTCAAACATTGATTGTTGTTTTGTTGGTTGTCGTGATCACGGCCGACAGTGACCGGTTATTAAAACTCAACATGTTCACGAATCGGCTCGTCATCCCTACAGCGTCCGGACGGACGCTACAATACATATACATTTTCTCTAGGACTTAGTAAATGTCATTTATTCTTCTGCTTGTCAGAGCCCCCGTGGTGAGAGCTTTTTAGACTCTGATCCGGACTACAGTCCTGAGCAAAGCACCTCATCGGGTCAGAGGGGACAGGCCCGAGGTTGAGCGAGAGGGGCAGTCAGTAGAGTCAGGGGAAGCAGAGGCAGGAGACGGGGACTAGGAGTACACGCCGGGGAAATGTACGTGCAGGAGGCGGGCAGAACGGCAGGACGGGATTTGAATGGTTTAAAATTTTGGCACCCAAAAAACGGTGATTGGTTGGTGTTTTCCCAGGTTTACTCTGGCGGTAGATAGTAGCTTTTCTCCGCTCTTTTTTAAGAACACATCATGTAATGATTGCCATCAGGACATAAAGATCACTTTAACCAGTATAACAAAAAGTGTATCTAAATCTGATTACCAACCCAAGCTTTAACCTCAAATCATTGTAGGTAAGGTGATGAACTTTCTCTGGCATCATACTTGATGCACCAAGCTGACAGAGGTGAGGTGTACTTCCTCATCTAACTCCTGGACAGAAAGCCAATGAGAACGCTTCCTTTCCTTTAGATTTACAGAGAGAAGAGGGCTTGCTCTCTGTGTCCTTAACAGAAGTCATGTCATAAATGAACTTTCGGCAATTCTTGTTGAAACGTTTTTTAAAAAAAGCCTTTCTCGGCTTCTTTCAGGAAGAATAAACACAGAAGCTCCGATTTAATTAAACATGTTGACTGAAAGGCTTTTCATTGTTGGCTCAGGCCATTGTATCAGCAGCTATTCAACAGTTAGCTGCAGCAGGACCTTGACAAGATTTCCAGGTCAACCTGTTGAATATTGTTATGACATCAAATGAAATGTTCTTTTTCTCATTCAGAGCTGAGAGACAGAGAGAGAGAGAGACATCTGCTGTCCTTCTGTGAATGCTTTCATGAAGAGGCTCTGAATGAGCAGCACACAGTGAGCGGACCTCATCCTGTTAAACGACACAAATACTCTCTTAATCCTCACATGCAATTATCAAATAGCCTTCTTTCTTCTTTACAATAAAGAGACAGGTCATTTTGGTGTTTCCTTTCTTCACTCTGCAGCAGAGTTTGTGTCCTGGTACAGAGGAGCGGTGTCCTTTTGTAGCATTTACAAAAGGTACTAAATGAATCACTGCTGAGCGACAGAAACAAGTTAGTTCATTTCGTAGGTAGCTTCTCTTCTAGACATGTTTTGACATCAGTATTTATTTTCCAACTCAGAAACAAACAAAAGAAAATAACCTGGGTTTTTGTGTGTGTGTCATCTCAGTAGGAGATGAATGCCACTGGACTTTCTTTTATTTCCAGCGTGACAGCCAATAACAGTTGTGTATAGAGGTTTTATTTCATGAATCTTGCTCTCTCACACAGTTAGCTCCTCTGAGATCAGTCCGTTTGCTTATTTGTCAAGCAAAGGCCTCTACTCAAGCACTCAGTAGGATGCAATCCTAATACTCCTCTAATGGTCATCCCTCCACAAACGCATACTCTGCACACCTCACCGGCTGTGTTATTAGTCTGAGTTTTCAGTGCAACATTATGTCAGATTACTCATAGTTTTCCAGAAGAGCAGGACTTTGAAACAGTTCCTATTAGGGAGATATGAAGACCTTTTTTCTAAACATGTGTCGTGTTTCTCCCTGTCTCACTCAGTTTGATCTACAGGTGATTTCTTCATGACGGGACTGACGGCCAAATTCCACCAGATCCATGTCCGGTCTATCTCCGATCCATCACAGCATCGGATCTGATAGGTTTCTGTTCCAGTCAATGAGTTAACTTCCACTGGATCTGTTGCGTTGAGTCCCGGCTGCGTCTCTGATCCGGCAGGTCGGAGCCCTCCAGATCACATACGCAAGACTTCTATTTTTGCCGGATGCCGGAGCACGACGCATCAATCTCAACAGAGCAGATGGAGCGGGACAGGAAGTCAGGCACCAAAACAAAATGAAAACATCCGGTTAATTTTCAGAATAAAACACTCTGTGTTATCACCAGATCGTATTTCACTTAACTACAACAACAAACCATCATGATGAGCAGAGCCAGGCCTGGAGTCAACAGGTCAGAGGTTTTCAGGGGACCAGAAAGACAACGTGCGTGGGATCAGAGACTGACCGCACATGGATCTGGTGGAAGTCCAACGTACAGATGTACAGTTTCTCTCTTAAAAGTGAGCTTTATTGAAACACATTTGTGTCATCCTAAAGAAGAACAGAAGTGCTCAACATTTATCTAATAGTCAGTCTTTTTAAGTTAGAAATTCCTGTCTCCTGTCTTAATAATGGAACTATAAATTAAAATCCTCATGACAACAAAATAAAATGAACAACTGTATTTCAAATCCACCTGCACCCTCGAACCCACGAGGAAGCAGTGGAACCTGAAGGTCGTTCTTTATGTTTGTATTTTATTTGAAAGGAAGAAGAAAAAAAACCTTGGAGCTCTTCACCTCAGGTGAGTTGGAACACAAACCACCTGAAGTAAAAATGCAATTATCTAAAACCACATGAGCTAAATAAGAAGCTAACAAAGGCTCCCACACTCCCTGTGGCTCTATAGCTGTGTCCCTATATCGCCCTCTGTCTTTAATTTCCAACTTACACTGTGTCAGATGAGCTCATGGTGGCTGGAACATAATCATTCAATCATTACTGCTGTAGAATGTGTGACTTGAACTTAAAATATTATAAAAATATTTAAATAAAACTGATAAGACGATTTAATAAGGTTGAATTTGACACATCTGGTACTATTTTCTTGGACACTCATGTGGTGTTGTGATATTGTTTCTGTGTTAATTTTTTCTACCTTTAACAAATTGATTTAATACCTGTTAATGATAATTTTGTTCTCCTTCAGTGACGAAGACTTTAATATTTTTGTGGTCATCAAACCATCTGCTTTCATGTGTTTCATGTTAAATCTACTTCAGTCTATGTCAACTTGTGCGCCCCCTGCAGGCAAAGATGTACATTTTATTACTTTTTACTTTCTTGTTCTGTACACAACAAAAAAGTTTTGTTTTCCAGCAAAAAATCTCATCCTGCTTCTTTCAAGATTCAATGTGTCAGTTGTGTACGTATACTTAACATGTGGACTTCTGGTTGTGATTGTGAATGATGCTTTAACACAGGGATTCACTTTCTCTCTGCACCTCTGTTTATTTTGTCACGGACACAGACACACAGAATGTCCATGTCAATATCACAGTCCGCTCCAACTCCTACACAGATACAATTACACAAGGGAGGAGTCTTGTCTCACACTCTCATGATTCTATTTCCCATAAGAAAAATCTATGGTCGGTAACATTTCCAAAGATCGATCATGGAGAATACTTATAATTTACATCCCTCATGCCCACACATGAGCTCATCCCTCACCTGGTTGACTTGAGTGTGTTAAATCTGATGGTGTTAACTCAGGATTGAAATATAAACTTAAGGGATTAAAATCCTTCACAGAGACGAGCCTGATCATCAGAGAACAAAGTTTTCAACATGTTTTCCAAAGAAGAGATCATTTAATATCCACAATGTGGTAAACAAATCCCTTCAAATGTGACCTTCAAAACTTCCAGCCTTCCTCTTTTCATCCGTCTTCTCTGCTATTCTTCAGTCTTTCTGTTATTGTGGAGGAAACTGAACAAATCTCCTGACTCTGTGTGCTGAGACAATTGGCCATCAGCCCAAATTATCTTTCAAGGACGCTGCGACACAGTTTTTTTCTGCTCGTGGTTCATTTGAATTCATCTTCTCCCTCTGTGTTTTAATCAGCATACATATGCACATGTTCATTATCCCTCTGATACACCTCACAATTAAGACATGTTTTCACGCATGTGTGAGTGAATGTTTCAGAAAGAACGCTGATGCTTCATGCACGGGGTGTTTACTGCATTATCTGTTGTTGTTTTCAGTTTGCTGTCCTTTACAGAGTGTCAATAACGTACTTCAGACTGACAAACTTGCAGTTGGAGGTAAATAAGCTTAACTTGAAGTGAGTCAAATGAGCGGCAGCAACAATGAAGTAAATGCAGAGTTAATAAAGAGTGAGAAGCAGGTCAGATCACAGTGAGTACTCTCAGCCTGCTGTTCTTTCAGTGTTTAAAGGTGACATATCACGCTTTTTTCATCAATATATATTGGTCTAAGAGGTCCCCAAAACATGTCTTTAAAGTTTATGCTCAAAAAAACACTTTGAAATCAGATTTTGACATGCCTGAAAAACCCTCTTCATCAGTCCTCCTCAGAACACTCTGTTTTCTCTCTGACCACGCCCCCTCAGGAAGTACATGTGCCCTCGGCTCTCCAGCACGTTGATTTAATGTTTACATGTTGGCTGAATATACACGGCTGCTCACAGACACGCGTTACTTCAACCCTCTGAATCTGATCCAGAATCTGATCCTGACGGAGAGGCGCCTGCAGCAGGACCTTTCTGAAGGATTGGTCACAGATTTTGTGTTTGATGTTTTATTTATCAGTATGTCGACGTGTGTCTTGGTACACAGCTACTAACATGGAGCTATGTGGCTATGCTAACTAGCGCTAGCACTTATCCACGACAAATAAAAATCATCCACTAGATCTTCAAATCTGCAGACGTGGGGAGTAAAACCGACCTTTGTGTTTATTAAGACAGCCTACAACTAGCATGCCTCCCTCCTAAGCTCCTTGTTAGCACACACGTGTGCAGGTAATGAAAAACAGAGGAGGGGTTGAGTTGTATTTCATACAGTCTATGGGCTGAACAAGCTCCGAGCTCTGACTCCGTTACAGACCGGATATTGTTGTGACGTAACAAAAACACAGAAGTCTGAAACAGCTCATTTCAGCACACATTTACAGAAAGGTGGAGAAATCAGAACAGGGGCAGAATGGATTTTTTTCATTCTCGGGGGGTTTGTAGACATGCCAGGGAAACATATTTCAGGTAGAGAACCATTAAAAAGTCGATTTTGCATGATATGTCACCTTTAAGTGAAAAAGGTGTGATCTGTTTCACCCGGAGCCCTCACAAAGGAGCAGAGTCCGTCAGTCCGTCTGTCATCTCCAGAGTGATAATGGAGGAAAGCATGTCATTATTTTTAAGATCTTCTTACAGATTAAACTTAAGAGCCCAATAGGTCTAAGTCATCATCTGGCTGTTACAATTTCAACTGGATACAGGACTCCAAGACACTAGAGACAGTTTGGGCAATTTATTGTCCAAGTAAGGCAGTTGTTGAAGTTGAAGGAGCTGCAGAGGAGGTGGTGGCAGGCAGGTGGATGGGAAAATTCTGGACGAAGGAAACAGATTGAGTACAGAGAAAATCCTTGAAAATCAAGCGCAAGAGATGCCCATTCTGAAACATGACTGATGCTGAGCTGACAATCTGGTGCAGAGCAGATGAAAGACTGGTGTTCTTAGTATACGTTCACTCAAAATGCAAATAAGATCATTCCCACGAATGAATAACATGTAACGTCAATGTAAAGACCATTGACTGTATAAATAATGGACGTAGTATCCGTGATGTAGTGATGGGCAAATGAAGCTTCATGAACCAGTAGTTGTATTTTTTGACTCCTCTAGATGGCGCTCTCTGTTCAACAAAGGGTTGAAAGCACACTGAATTGCCATTCATTGAGCCTTTATTTTTAAACCAAGAGCGCCATCTAGAGGAGTCAAAAAATACAACTACTGGTTCATGAAGCTTCATTTGCCCATCATTACTGTGGCGTCACCCATCTGTTCCTGAGCGCTGTTTTGAAGCCAATCAGCGGTGGCAGCCCTACTGAAAACGTGAACTCAACCAAAATAGTGTGACGGAGTGAGGCGGGGTTCCAGCCTCCTAGCCAACAGTTATGTGCTACCAACTGTCAATCAAGTCAGTCATGTCCTTATTTAATTGTCGCGTTATGAAAAAATTCACCCCCTGTACAGTGTGTGCTGATAGAGAAATTAGCTGTGTATACCTGAAGAACCAGGCTGTAAACATGTTTAATTCTGCTGCAAAGATCGTCTTTTTTGAATGGGTGTGTATGTGGTTTCTGGTCTTTCTGCAGCCAGCCTCAAGTGGATTCTCGACGAAATGCAGTTTATAACATTTCCACATGGGCTTCATATTTTGAAGTTGCTTGGTGATGACATGAATAGACGCGTGTTCTGGTCTGGCGGTGCAGATGATTCAAATTGGGCGGCGCAAATCAAGAAAGTAGCACACTGGCAAGAGTTGAAAAAGTGGAACTCCAGTGACACTGCCCCCCGAATGAAAATGTGCGTCTTGGGCACTGGTGTACACACTATTTTGACCGATTAAACAAAAACTTTCTCGGGTTTGCGAATAGCGCGATCGTTCACGTCTGATGTGAACGCAACATTATACTGCAGGTTTGATTAGATAGGAGGCAGTAGGATGTGCAGCAAGGAGGGAGTGGAGAGACTTGACCAGGTAATAAGGCGGCAGGACTTGGGAATGATGAGCCATGACTGCCACAAACAACAAAGAGAGACAGACGGGAGAACAGAAAGACACAAGGAAATTGAGGTTGCAACCATGGCTGTAACACTCTGGCTCTGTGTTTAGGCTTTGTTCATCAGCCATGAGGAACTCTTTAATACTCCAACATGCAGAGCTTTCAATAGTAACAATGTGGTGTTTATTGAGGCTTGTGTCTGAGGTCGACTGTACAAAACTGGAGGTGAAACTTTTGATTATTTCCTGGTTAATTTGCATCTAAAGGAAGTTTAAGGCTTATGCAATCTTTGATTTAAGTCTTAAAACTTTCAACTTGAATATTTAGCTAACAATTTAGTCTGTTTCATCACAGGTATTTCACCTTAAAGCTGAATCATGAGTGAACCAGACAAAGATTAAAGCATTAGTTCAGCCCATTCTCTCTGTCAGTTGGTCTTCACCTCAAACCCCAGACTATATGTTTACTTTAAAAGCTGCCTGTCAGTCTGTCTGTCTGTTTGTTTTTGTGTTTCCTTCATAATGGTGAGAAATGGAGACCCATTAAACTTCTATAAATGCAGTGTCAAATGACAGCATGCCACTTAAAATCACAGGCAAAATGTTGTGTTTTTACAGCAATGATTGGAGCTCCAGAAGAACACCGGAACAAATGAGATTTTATCTACCTGTCATTGATACACCATGCCAGACATGCTGCTGTCTTCTCCTCTGAATGTCTGCTGTTGTTAAAATGTCAAAAGATATGTTAAATCTTGCAACTTGATGAAGCTACACATCTGTTTGTTAATTGTTACATTTCTTTTGGAGTCTTGGTACAGGTAGGGTCACAGGGGTCATCCTGAAACCCTGAAGCTACGCGTCAGACGCTCCGTGTTGTTTTAACTCAACACGTTGTTCATTATTCAGAATGATTCCCTGAAGGATTTGATTTTTCATAAGCATTTAAATTCACATCAGCTGTCAGAGACATAATTTGCTTCCTCATGAATCCCTCAGAGAAACTCTCACATCTGAGTACTTCACTGGAGACCTGCCACACACTCACACACACATCCACTCACACAGCCTCCTGTTTAAAGCAGTCCCGGCCTGACGGATGACTGGGACCTGCAGCAGTTTGACAGTGAAACAGCACAGAGTAAGCTGGTGGAGGTGTGGTGAGGGGAAGTGAATACATTCAGTCTTACGTCAAGTCTCCCTGAAAGGTTTTTGAAGAATTATTTAGACCCCAAATTGAGCCCTTCTTTGTCCAAAGCTTTAAAACCATTCTCCTGACCTGCCCTTTTCACAGATAAAACCCGTCCTGCATCCTCCTGCCCTTCATGCATTTGTGTAATGGTGTTTTTGGCTGTCTTCCCTCAGGGAAACCACTCATGCACAAGGACAGTCCTCTCGAACATGAGAATACCTTCTGACAAGGGCTCATCATTCACTCCTAAAAATCTACACCTCACACTTGGACTTGCAGTACAATCAGCGCTTGCATTACATTTCATCTCGTTTAGGTTTTCTTTATTATTTCCAGCTGGCTGTTGGACGATGTCGTGCATGTAGCAGCATGTATAAATGATAATTTTACAGAATAAATCAATACAAATGAAACTGCGTGTGTATTTCACATTTATGCCTGTTATAGTTGCAGAAAATCTATTTAAAATACAACTGGAGTGTCTTACAAATCATGTACCAGCATTGAGATGAGCAGCCCCTCCTTCCTGTGTGTTTCTTCTTCTGTGGTTGAATTATATTTGTTTTGCACCCTCCCCCTCTACCCTTCTGTACATCCCCTGTGGGAGAGATGCCGGAGCTGGGTTTAATGCAACCATGGAGGTTCTGTCTGTCTGTTTCTAAATTAAAGGAGGTGCAGAAACAGTGAATATTGAACCCCGCTGTCACTGCATCATTAATCCCCAATCACAACATACCGTGGATGCCCACTGGTCACACAAAGATACAAGTTAATTAATGTCAAGACAAAACAGAAGATTTCTTCAGCCTGAAGCTATGTTTTGAAGAAAATGTATCTTAATATTTAAATTCATCGTGTGCAGACATGTTGTGTCTCTTTAACTTTGAATGTTAGTGACTGTCTGCGCCGGATTTACATGACTTACTGTACCTCTACCTGTCTGTCAGTAACCTCGCTGAACTGCTGCAGCATGTTTCTACACTAAGGGCCTGATCTACTAAGATCCCAAATAACAAGCGCTAATTTGTGTGTGTAAATAATAATTTTGCACGTGTTATTTCTGGGCGTGTTGCGGGTGATCTACTAAGACTGCATGCGCAAATGATAACAAGTGCAAAAGTGACCACCCTTTAATGAGTATTTTGCGTGTGCTATCGGCTGTCACCATGGAGAGTTTACGAGAGCAGAGTGGCCTTAAGCGATAAATGAAGTTTGAAGTCATGGAGTTGGAGAGCTTTGTGGCGGAGGGAAATAAACAGATCGGTGAACTCCAGCAAAGGTGAATGTTGTGAGAAAAAACAAGATCTGCCGATGAAATAAACGCATCTACGCAATCAGCATTTTGATGAAGTTTAGAGAGCGATTTGATGAGGCCTGTCCCTGATTTTATTTTTTACTCTTCCCGTCAACGTTGCATCTTCTGAGCGCTCATTCTCCAAGTTAAAACTAACTAAAACCCCTTGATGAGCACGATGGGACAGAGTGGACATGTCATGTTATCTATTGAGAATGACAGATTAAAAGAAAATGGACATACAGTGCATCGTGGACAAGTCCGCGGAGCTTAAGGCTCTTCCAAACTGTAGTGAGTAGGCCGAGTACTTCATATTGATTTTTTGATTGTATGTGAAGATGTGGGCCGCTGTGCCAATTTGACTAAACTTTATATCTTTTGATACAGTGACCTACTGTGCTCTCATTATTGAAACAGTTAAAGTGGGTGTCAGAATGATGCGGTTGCTATCCGTGGTGCTGAACTGCTTTGAATTTGTGTTGTTTTATTTATTTATTTGTGTTGTTCTCTTGGTTTGTTAGACTTCATGTCCGTTTGATTGACTTCAAAATGACATAACTGTGTGTAAAAACTGTAGTAATGCTTGTAAGCCCCGCTGTTGTGGGCATGCTGTAAAGTTATGATGAGCTTTGCAGTGACCGCAGCCATGTGTGTTACGCTGTGCCAGTTTGCACCTGCCATTCAAACGTGCTAAATATAGACGCAAAAATACTGCCCGCTATCTGCTTCAGGTTTGAAAATCACATTGTGTGTGCTAAATGATTACATTTCAATCTCCTCCTCCCAGTATTTTGCACGTCCTGATGATCTACATGTATTCTGCATGTTCATGAAGGCAAACATGCTAAATGGATAGCGAGAGCTATTTTGCTCATTTCAAAGATGCAATCTTCGGTGCACCCGGTTAGTAAATCTGCTTTGCGTGCGCTATCAAGTTTGCACATGTTTTTATACACGACAACCCTTAGTAGATCAGACCCTAAGTGATCCTTTGATTATGACCATAAATAATCAAATGTGGGATTTTATTTACATTATTATGAATACGTTTAGGGGAAATCTGAGACGGATGCAGGTAATGATGATAAAAGATAGAAATATTTCCTTTTCTTTTGTAACATTGCTGGCATGATGTCAACACTACTTCGCTTTTGGGTAATTTTCACAGAAGAGGCATGCGTAGGAATGTGGATTACAGTCACTGAAAAATTAAATATGAAATTGGATCCGTACGTACAGAAGAGAAAGAAATTGGTCATTAAATTAACAGACATGGTGCCAAAAACACAAAATCATAGTCACAAGTCTAAATTCATGTCTTATGCCCAAATTCCACCAGATCCGTCTCCCATTTGTCACAGCACTGGGGTTGATAGGCTTATATTCTAGTCAATGTGTTAACTTCCACTGGATCCGCTCCATTGTGTTCCGGCTGCGTCTCTGATCCAGCAGGTCGGAGTCCTCCAGATCAAATACACAAAACTTCAACAGAGCAGATGGAGCGGGACAGGAAGTCAGGCACCAAAACCAAATGAAAACATCCGGTTAATTTTCACAATAAAACACTCTGTGTTATCACCAGATCGTATTTCACTTAACTACAACAACAAACCATCATGATGAGCGGAGCCAGGCCTGGAGTCAACAGGTCAGAGGTTTTCAGAGGACCAGAAAATACTTGATTCAATGATTACTGCTGGAAAACCTCGATCACATGACTCCATGTGTGCGATGGTCCTGAAAATGCAAACCGTAGGTGTTCATTGACGAGAAAGCACAGAATTGGACCCAGCGGACTGGAGACAGACCTAACACGGACCTGGTGGAAGTCTTTGTGTTGGGGTTTGAGGATGCACACCTGGTGTTCAGGTAAACAGTGTGGCTGAGGGTTACATGACATGACTATAGTTCCCTCTATAAGTGTTACTGAAATAATGAAACCTAAAGTTTTATCTTAATTCCGCTGAAATTCATCCAAACAGTTTTACATGATGAATGTATGAAGTCTAGTTAGAGAACTTTATCCATAGAACAACACATTACTGGGTGTTTGGATCAATAGTGGTTCTTCTGCATCGTAGAGCCAAGGGTAATTGTTTCATAAATTAAGCAAAAGTTTCTTGTTTCAGGAGAAGATCAATACTTTAATAACTCACTGTTTTAAGCAAACAGAAACAAACAGTCTCCAAAAAAAAATTGCCGACCAGCCAACTAACTTTGATCACATTATTCAGTCTTTTCTTTTGTTTGTTCAAATTAAGCAAAGCTTTCATGAGGTCTCTTGGCTCCCAGCTTTGACTTCCTGGAAGCTCTGCTTGTTGCTTGTCGAAGCACTCCCAGCAAATAAAAAGTCTGGCTCAGGAAACCTTATAAAAACGATGACTTGTTCTTTTTACACAAGTTATTCTTCATGGATTAAACCAACACACGTTATAAGGTGCTGATGTATTTGTCTCCAAACACACCTTTAATTATCATCAGGAAGTTGAAACTGATGTAACTCAGACAGAGTTAATGAGAAGCTCATAATATGCATTTGGCTTTTGTCACATCCTGTCCTCTCACGCTGAGGCAGCGTCTGGGTTTGATGTCTTTCATTAAGGAGGCCATCACACAGGCTGTGACCAAGCTTTAAAAAGTAGTATAATAAGGTACAAGAGGGACTATTTTTCTCCTCCTGGCTCGCCTGCACTGCACTGACACTTTCCATATAGCTGATGGGACTTTTCAATCAACAAGCAGAGCTTGTGTTGCCGCCTGTGCTCCATGCCAAAGCTCAGTATTATGAAATTGCCTCTCAGCGGTTATGGGTTTAAATTTCTTTTTACAATTTAGCGCTTTCATTAAAAAGCTTGTGTTCAAAGCACGGCACATAATAAGTGCATTAGCTCTGAACTTTTATGCATTTATAAAACGTGTTTCCAGAAAATGGAAAGGAACCCAGCGAACTTAAAGAAGGGAAACAGCAGAGTGTGTTTTATCAGTGAGTCCTGTGCAGCCTGAACACTGAGAGAAGTCTGTTAAATCTCCTGCACACAGAGAAGTTCAGAGTGAGGACAGAGAGCGGCTCGGCCTTTGATGGTGCTGCTGGTTTACAACGCTCTGACCTGTGATTAAACGCTGACAGTCAGGTCTTTTGCTTTGCATTCACTATTTCAAGTCAAATTTATCACGGCCAACATCAAAGCAGGATGACTTAAGCTTACTGTCCTAATACTTGTGATTGTATTTACCATTATCAGGCCTATTGGTTTCTCTGAGCTGTGGAAGAAGACATATGCTTCTGTCAGCTGACTCCATAGACTCATTATTAAATGCCTATGGATTTATGGTGGGTTTATGACCGAGTCAATATGGTTGTAAAGAAGCTCCGAGCAATGCTCTTACAGAGCTGAATCACTGACTCTGTTAGATGTCACCCTGCAGTTCACAATTTATTTGACAATAAAATCATGTAAGTAGCCTATATATCTGCACAGGCTCTAGAGAATGCAAAATAAGCTTTTTTTTTCAATTGTCAAAACTCACAGGGCGGACGTGTGACTTTATGTCAGTTTACTGAACCAGAAAGACAAAACACGTCCTGGAGGTACGATGTTGGCCGCACACAGCAGCACACTGAATGTTTAAACAGCGCTGTGCTGTCTGTGGACTCCAACATACTTACACTTTGATGACTCCACATGACATTAAATATGAAACTGGTGTGTACATGAGGTGGGAAACAACACAACATGATTCATTTTAGATAGTTTTCACACATGCTGACAGACGCCGTGGCTACATGCTTCTTTCATGAAAACTGGGGCTGTCAAAATAACCCATTAACACATATTCATTTTACAGCATTAATTTTTGATCAAGCAGGAAACTCCAGCCATGAGAACTGAAGGCAATGCAGAAGCGGAAAAAACTGCCGTTCATCAAGTGTCCACTTAAGGCTGGCTCTGGAATTACCGGAAACCACATACAAAACAGAAGATTACTTCAGCCTGAAGCAATATTTGGGAGAAAATGTATCTTAAAATAAAAATCCAAAGTGTTCAAACATGTTGTGCCTCTTAAACTGTAACTGAGTGTTGGTGACTGTCTGCGCCTGATTTAAATGACTTAACCAAGTGGCAAGAAATGAAGCCAATGCAGAAGTGTTAAAACCTGCCGTTTATCGAGTGTCTACTTGAGGCTGACTCCAGTAGTACTGGAAACCACATACACACAAATTCAACAAAGCCAATCATCACACACTGTACAGGGGGTGAATTCTTTTCAGAACGCGCCGGTTTCGCAGATAATAAGATTACAAGTTTTTCCCAAATAAGGACATGACTGACTTGACTGACAGGTGGGAATATATAGCTGTTGGCTAGAAGGCTCAAACCCCGCCTCTTTACCTCACACTAAGTTCGGTTGAGTTCAGGATTACCAATATGGCAGCCGCTGATTGGCTTCAAAGCAACACTCACGGATACTACGTCCATTATTTATACAGTCTATGACCTCAACACTTGAATCTAAAGCGGACAATTACATGTGTGATAAAACTCTGCATTCATTTAACTGAACAACATGCTGCCTTTTATTATTCACTTCATCAATTATTTAGTTAAGTCTTTTTTAAACATTTTGGGTATTACATGAAATAAAATAACAGCCCATTTCTCAGCACATTATCGAGCTAGATACACATTTGTACATGTTTACATTTTTGCACATTTTGCTGTTGCTACATTTCTCTATTACTATATCTTCTATATATTGTGTTGTATTTGAATTGCCAGTATAAATAACATACGTTAGATTTCTTCTTATGTCTTATATTTCATACTGTCAAGTAGTGTTGGGCAAATTAAGCTTCATGAACCAGTAGTTGTATTTTTTTGACTCCTCTAGATGGCGCTCTTGGTTTAAAAATAAAGGCTCAATGAATGGCAATTCAGTGTGCTTTCAACGCTTTGTTGAAAAGAGAGCGCCATCTAGAGGAGTCAAAAAATACAACTACTGGTTCATGAAGCTTAATTTGCCCATCATTACTGTCAAGCTTATAGCTCACATCTTTATGCTTATATCCTGTATCAGAGCAACTGTAACAGCCAAACTTCCCTCTGGGATTATTAGAGTATTTCTGACTGGTTTGCAGCCTCTTGACATCACAGGAGGCATGGTCAATTTAGTATTGATTCATAAGCATCTCTGATACCACATCCCTTCATATGGACCAATTACACACACACATACTTTGTCATTGTTTTCAGGTTTGTTTGTTTTTTTGATCAAGGTCTTTTTATTAATATATTACAAGAAAAGTAAACATACAGTCATTTTCATCGTACAAACTTTTTTCCTTTTTTCTCCCCCTCCCCCCATGTCTCATTACCAGAACCAGAGCATTATTGCCAGAAATCAAAAGACAAAACATATAAACATGTAAAAAAAAAAAATAATAATAAAACAAAAACACTCCTACATATACTGTATATACACATACATACCTACACAATATACACGTACACACATCCACACATTACACACTAAGATCAATTTCGTCAGCACTTAGTTTCATAGAAAGTCAAGAAAGGTTGAAAGTGTCAAAGACACTCTTAATTGACCCCTTTATAGAGTATCTTAGCTTTTCTAGTTGGACATAGTACATGACCTCTCTTACCCAGTGTCCATATACAGGTGGCCATCTTTCTTTCCATTTTTGTAATATCATCCTTCTTGCTAAGAGAGTACAAAAAGCTATCATGTTGGTCTGTTGTTTAGTCAAACTGATGATCCCTGGAGTCACTCCAAACAGGGCTAGAAAAGGACATGGTTCTAATGAAGTGTTACAAACGTTTGACAAGGTGTTAAAGATGGACTCCCAAAAACTGTTCAGTTTTGGACAAGTCCAGAACATGTGCATTAGAGTGGCAGGTCCTTGTAGACCTCTGTCACTTGTTTTCAGTTTAATAGTATTTTAATTCACTCCTCTTTCCTTTGAGTAACCAGGCTCCTCTGTCTCATCCCTGATTTGGAATAAGATGAGGAAAATGTGAAGCTTAGCTTTCTGTAGAAGGACCCTGAGAGGGATTTTGTAGTGTTAAATCTGAGTAATTCTGTATGTGGTCGTCTCCTGTGTTTGGTCAGCTAAGTTAAAAGTCCTCTTCACTTCTCACTCTGTTAAAGATGACAATTGGTCCTGTTACTTTTATCTATCATCTGAGTTCTGTCAGGTCTCTTCAGAGGCTCTACTTACACAGTTTGTCATTGATGGTGATAAGATTGAGGTTTAGTTTCTGTGGTGGTCATGATTTAAAATCTGTATGTCTTTCATCCTGTCAGAACAATTTTTGTCGTCTGGGATCAAAATTGACCTCGCCGATTTGACTGATAATAAAGGATAAAGCATCCTTTATCACCAAATTCTGTTACACCTTTTAAGTCAGCTTCATTACAAGTCATTACTAAACTTTTTGCAATTATTTTAAAAATGTATATATAATACTCCCAATTGACATGGAATCATACTACTTTGTGCCAAATTTAGCAGAAATTGTGATTATTTAGACTTTAATTATGACCAGATAAATAGCGTAGTCACTGAAAGATTTACTCAAAAATGTTACATACAGTGTTTTCAAACTTTTTCAACTGTCTTCATGGCAATACAAAATCATAATAATACAATTTATCCCATAAGTCTTTGTTAGATTGTTAGCCAATGATGTACCAAGTCTAATTGTTCATTAACAAGTTTCACCCTTTAATATTATTTAGTATATTAACAGATCAACAGAAACTTAATCACAATAACTCAATTTTGTATTTCACAAAAAATTAAACTTTCATTTGGATAGTAAATTCAAGTACAAGGAATGAGGTGAAAGAAACCCAGGTTTTTGATAAAATAAAGATTGAAAGTGAGTCAAATTTGACCCAAGGACATAACAAAAAAGAATGAACAAAAATGGAATAATTAAAAATTAAACATGCTTCTTTACACCCTCTGCAATGCCTCAAGCACTGCATGACAGCACCTGTGTTCAGCTGAACCTGGAGCAGATTGTGGCACGTAATCCTGTTGTTTCCCTCCTCTTTAGATCTTTGCTTGTGCTGAACTCGCTCTAAGATGTATGTGGCTTTTAAATGAAATATAATATAAGCACTGTGACAATATGCATGATTTATTTCTTTGATTTTGTCAGACGCCTTTTTGAAAAACGACTTTGCCTTGACTGTTTCCACAACAGTAAAAATAAACTACCAAGAGATCACATCATGAAGTGGGTTCACATAAAGACTTGTTGTTGACTTTTTCACACAAGAATTATAAGTAATATGAACTGATAAAACTTTTACAGTGCTTTTCTAGATACTCACAGATGCTTTACATGATGTGCTCAACATCATGATATTTAGCCCTTTATCTCCTGCTGGTTAAACCACAGCAGTGTTCGATCCAGGCGATGACACCAACCAGCTCACCAAGCTGATTACATTATCTTCTCAACATCACCTTATCTCCAACATGATTCAACAGCTGGAGCTCTTACTTTAAGAGATTTATATTGTGGCAGACTGGTTTACATTAAAGTTTAATGGAAGTTCTGCATCTCATAAAGACTCTTATGCTGTCAAAATAACTGGAAAACGACTCACAGTTATGTTAGATATGAACTTACAATGCTTCCTGTGAAAACCATAGACTATAAATAATGGACGTAGTATCCATGATAATCGGCGGCGGCAGCCATATTGGAAGTGTTGAACTCAACCAAAGAGGCGGGGTTTGAACATCCTCGCTAACAGCTACAGTGTTCCTGCCTGTCAATCAAGTCAATCATGTTTTTATTTGGGCAAAACTCCTAGTCTTAATATCTTCTGAACTGTGGCATTAGAAAAAAATTCAACCCCCGATAGAGAAATTAGCTACGTGGATCCAAGTCGTTTTTTTGAACCAGGCTGTAAACATGTTTATTTCTGCTGTAAAGATCGTCTTCTTTGAATAGGTGTGTGTGTGGTTTCCCGTGTTTCTGCAGCCAGCCTCTAGTGGACTCTCGATGAATTGCAGTTAATAACATTTCCGCATGGGCTTCATATTTTGAGACTGGAGGTTGCCTCTTGGTGAAAACTTGTACTGAGAACACCCTGCACGTACCCCTGAACACCAAACATGGTTTAGAGATGATGTAATCAACATGCCATCAGTTGTGAATTAATTCAGCATATTTTGCCAGATGTATTCCTGATGCAGCAGATTAGCTTCAGCTTTTGATTAGGGATTGGTATTTCAACCCCAAATACTATTCGATAATCATTGGCTTCTATTCGACGATTATTACACACACACACACACACACACACACACACACACACACACACTTGTCCCATTAAAAGCCCATTTGTGTGACTGTTGCAGGACGAGGTGTTGCTAGTAGCGGGCACTGACAGCGTCTGTCTTGATCTTTACGTCTGTTTACATTTTACAGCCATGCTCAGAATCTGGAAATACCTGCAAAGTAGTGTGACCGTCAGAAACAGAGAAAACCACTGCTAAAGTTTTCTTCTTCTTTTGCTATTTAATACAGTTTGCATTCTTATTCTACTGTTACTTAATGCGGTTAGCAAACAGCTTTAAGACGCTCTATAGCCACCATCTGGCGGGAATACCGTATTACAACCAGGCACTGGTAAAAACCCTGACAAATTGTACTTTTAAAATGAGAAAGTATTTGAAGTAACTCTTCGATTTTTACCAAGTGAGCGAATATCTGATAATCATTGCCCAACCCTACTTTTGATAAATGTGACATGTGAGTACAAGTTTATTAATTATATGACCTTTGCCTCATGGTAAGTCATTAATAACGTCAAAAAGCAGGACTTTAAATCTGAGATCAGTTTTTAGAGTCTCTAATTGGCACCAAGTCAAGTCATGCCCTCAAACATGGTGGCCTTACAAATGTACTCTCTCCATGAAACATTTGCAAAGCTACTCTAAAATAAATGTATTTTATATCATGCATGGTACACAAACTTGCAAGCCTCGTCCTTGCTGATGCACCAGCATGCTCCTATCTTCCATCTACTTTTAGAGATGCTGTGCAGAAATCCTGACACAGGAGGAGCTAAACTTAGCAGGGATACAAAAAGTCTTGAAGGATTATTTCAAAAGCCGAGACGTTTCGGTTCAGCCTGTTCTGGTGTGGCTCTTGTAATATTAACAAATTAAGTCTTCAGACATCCACAGAGGCAGAGTGAGTCTTACCTTGAAACCCGCTGAAAGAGCCTGTCATGCATCTCATAAACCAATGAGCAGTGATGTCTGGCTGTATTTTATTTCAGGCAAAAACATGACTATCAGTGTAGCTGCAGTAGTACAGATCTGCCTGGGGCTTTCATCAGAGGCGCCTAAGCAGTTTACATGGTGGACTAGCAAGTAACATTTGAAAAGCAAGAGACAGGGGGAATAATGGAAAATGCAAATGCAGAGCCGATCACACCGGCTACACAAATTACACACGGACACATCTAAGTATAGTCATTAGGCAGATACTTTAATGGAAATCTGACATGTAGAGGAATCATTCACACAGTGGGTTAGATTGTTGCAAAGAACAGCATGTTGTACAACTCGTTCCGCTGCATATTCAACGCCTTCAACAACATTTTTTTGCAAATGAGACAAATAAATGTGGACACCAGCAGAGAGACAAGTGCATCAAACTTTCATCCAGAAAGTGCAGAGTCATTGGAGAAGGGCTGGGAGAGGGAAATGTACTGTTCATTCAATTTTAAAGGAGTGCTGTGTTGTGAAAGTCAAACGCTCCTTTTCAAAAGCTTGACTCTGATGAGAAATAAGCACAGACGAATACTGACTGCATTCATACACGTTAAATAACAAGATTTAAAACTTTACTCTTCAGCCAATGATTCGAAAATATAAAATAAATAAACTGTATATGTTTATTCTCACTACATTGTGCTGTTTTAATTTCTAAACTTCCATATTTTAAAATCTCTACATTGGCTCCCTGTTTCTTTTCATGTTGATTTTAAAAATCTTTCACTAGTTTTTATGCCGCTGCATGGCCTCGCACCAGACTACATATTAGAAATGCTTTTAGTGTATAAACCATGAAGGCCTCTCAGATCCTCCGGCTTCTCTCTTTTAGCTGTTCCTCAGAGGAGAACAAAAACATTTGGTGACGCTGCTTTCAGCCACTACGCTCCTAAACTATGGAACAGCCTGCTGGAGGATCTGAGAGGAGCTGACATAGATATTGAGACTTTTCAACGTAAAACATATTTATTCAGTCTGGCTTTTATGTAGGGTTTAACAATTTTATTACTTAACTTTTTTACTATTATATTGATTTCAATGTTGTTTTATTATTTTATTAAGTTTAACTGTATTCATTTTTATTTATGTACTCAGTTTTATTGATATTTTTACCCTTAATTTTATTTTCAACTCTTTTCTACCCTTTTTAATTTATTTATTTAGTATAGTATTTTAACTGTCTATACTCTTTATATTCCTTTGGTGCTTTAACCTATTTTAATTACACATATTTTATTGTTGTTGATGTGCATTAGTCTCCATTTTAAAATCCATCCAGCCTGATTGATTGATTGATTGATTGATTGATTGATTGATTGATTGATTGATTGATTGATTCGTTGATTGATTGATTGATTGATTGATTGATTGATTGATTGATTGATTGATTGATTGATTGATTGATTGATTGATCATTTCTGGCCTCAGCACACATTGAAATATTTTTTCTTCTATTTCTTTGTTTTCTACCTTTCCTCTTGTCCTCACCTCATTCCCATGTTATTGTATTTTGTGTGTTCATGCTTGTTGAGGGACATGATTGCTGATCAGGTTTGTCTGCAACTTGACACACACATCAGGAACCGCAAGTATTAGCAACATCAGTTTTTTAACGCTGGCTAAAAAAATGCTTGCGGACATTCTCATAGGTTTTTGTAATCCATGTGTCCTGACCATTGTTGGTCATGAGTTAAGGACAAAACCTGAGAAGGATAAGCTGTAGGCACCACAACCTGACAGACTGCCCCACATCCTCAGAGACATTCTTAACCTCAGAGCTAGACGAGATCGATGAGTAAAGCCTCAACAGCTGGGGGCGTCAGATCAACAGCAGGACACTGCTCTGTAACCAGAGAAGAGTTGGATAGGTCAACATAATTTCTCTGCTTGAACCCTAGTAACTAAACCAGCAGAAAAGATCTGAGTTCACCTGTGCTCTGTTACACACAGAGGTCGAATCAGAGGTCGAATCAGGGGCAGAGCATGGCTGTAAAATGTCAACACACATGCCACGGAAACGCCAAAATTAAAGATTGAGAGAGACGCTGTCAGTGCCCGCTACTAGCAGCATCTCGTCCTGCTGCTGGTTAACGAGACTGCCCACAAATGGGCTGTTAATTGGACAGGGGTGTGTGTGTGTGTGTGTGTGTGTGTGTGTGTGTGTGTGTGTGTGTGTGTTTGGGGGGATTATTCAAACAATCATCGAATAGAAGCCAATGATTATCGAATAGTATTTTGGCTTGAAATACCCATCCCTACTAAATGTAGCTAACAGCTGATCAAACTGACGTCATCATAAAAGTCAGAAAAGCACTATTTAGGAGTGTGAACCGCCACAGAGCCGTAATGAGACTTAATTGAGGAAGTGAAGTATGATGTTTGCTAAATGGATAGCAGGCCAGTCAACACAGTAGCAGAATCAGGTCAAACAGACGTCCTCAGGTCCACATGTTGTGGTCCAGCGATATTCATTCTAGTTATGCGAAACAATACTTTCAGATAGTGATGGGCAAATGAAGCTTCATGAACCAGTTGTTGTATTTTTTGACTCCTCTAGATGGCGCTCTCTGTTCAACAAAGAGTTGAAAGCCATTCATTGAGCCTTTATTTTTAAAACAAGAGCGCCATCTAGAGGAGTCAAAAAATACAACTACTGGTTCATGAAGCTTAATTTGCCCATCACTACTTTCAGACATACAGGACCTGTATGAAACTGAGGAAATAACCAAAGTGGAACTCCTGAAAAGTGCATGTGATGTCCCATTAACTTGGGATCACTGGATGTGAGTGAGTAATTATAACCATCTACAGTGATAGGAATTATTTAAATCATTAATGTACATTTTAGACATGCAATTAAAAAAGCAATTAGTTGTGATTAACATTTGAATTAGGCGATCAATTGCGATTAAAAAGAGCTAATCCTTTGACAGCCGTACTAGCTACGTGAAAGGTTACCATTGGTTGTTAAACTAACTTTAACTAGGCCTACCAAGCCCCCTTTTGTTTTGGCACTGACAATAAATGCTGTTGACTTTCATTAATCCATAATTTATTCAGGAAAATGTATATTTTTTTTGCAGCTAGGCTTCATTAATTTCTGTATAAACATGGTCTCCCTTGTGGCAGACAACTGCAGTGCGGGTTGTTCTCCACAATCGTCACATGCGGTTCAGATCACCTTCTCGTTAACCGCTGCCGACAACCATAACCACGCTGTTAAGAGTTAATTAACTTCTTCATGTGAGGCTCAGTGTGCTGGCCGAGGAGATAATTGATGAGCTGCATGCAGTGTACTGAAGGGTGTTTTTTACTAATTGATATCTTCGTATGGATTCACTCATGCATGGTGTGTGTGTGTGTGTGTGTGTTTGTGTGTATTTGTGTGTGTGTGTGTGTGTGTGTGTGTGTGTGTGCACTGTTTGTGTGTGTGTGCACTGTTTGTGTACATGTGCGTGTGTGATCAGTATATATGTGGGTGTGTGTGGGTGATGTTTAATTGATGCTTTAAGAAAGGCTCGACTGCTTCTGTAGCACTCAAAGACATGTTAATGGGATTGGTGGCGACAATGTATAGCGCGCGCACACACACACACACACACCACACACACACACACACAGACGAACATGTGTCTAACAGCTGTGTCTAACAGCATTAACGCCGGGCTGTCACTTCGAATTAAAATATCTGAGTGGTTCATTAAAATAAAACTTTCAGATTAATTTAGTATTTGGAAAAGTCAATCAATGTTTTCATTACAAACTCAGCAGGAAGCGTCGTTTCAAACAATTAGAGGAGTCCTAATGAGACGTTAATGGTTGCACTTCATGCTCTCAGGTGACTGCAAAACATTTGTGCATCACTCAACAACTGACACCAGCTTTTGGGACGGGAGTGAATTGTTGGTTATTTAGAAAGAACTTAATTAACATGTGCATGACAATCAGTGGGAAAGGAAAGTCAGCCTTGAGTTTGATTTCCTTCTTTGAGGAGATTCCCTCCTCACATCGCCCTCACATGTGACATTTGAGCACATTATAAAATCAGACGTGATTTGCTGTTAATTATTACCACACCCTTCCCTTAACAATTTGTCTGTAAGGCTATGAGGGGAGTAGAGTACACCACAGTTCACCACTCCATTAAACAGTGGTGTACTCTGGTGCCCTTTTAGTGGGAAACACCAAAAAGTGCCCACTGGATAATCATGCATGGTTGCTTTTTTATTGAATTTTCTTTTGCTTTTCAATCAGTCAATCAATCAATCTTAATTTATACAGCGCCAAATCACAACAAATGTTATCTTAAGACTCTTTCCAAACAGAGCAGGTCTAGACCGTACTCTATGTTCTATTATTAACAAAGACCCAACATCAAGACAGGATCAGATCCAGTCCCATCTTACAAACAGGACTCAGTCTGATCTCATCTTAATCCACCATGAGCAGAGCACTTTGCAGCATTTAGCAAGTTACAGTGGCAAGGACAAACTTCCTTTAACAGGCAGTAATTGTAGCAGCTGGAGTCTGGCACGTCCACAGCAGCAGGCCGTCTTTTAACTGTATCCAGCCACATGTTCTCATAGGCTTTAATCTAATTTTAGTAAGGATTTTAATGTTGTATGTTGGCTGACAGGCTTTTTAACATACAGATCTCAGAGGTGTCAGAGTTAATGCAACCCTGTCCAGTAAGGTCTTATCCTCTGCCAGATCCCTTCAGGGCTGTGTGCTCTCTCCTCTTGTATTTGTTTTATACACTAATGAGTGTCAGAGCAATCATGGATCACAATGAGTCCCTCAGTATGCCGATGACTCTGTTGTTGTGAGTCTTTTGCATGATGACTTTGGTTGAGCCAGTAGCAGAAAAGCAGCAAGATAAATAGCTGGACACTGTTGTTGATGCAAAGCTTAATTTTGATGTAAACACTAATCTTATTTGTAAAAAGGCACACCAACAGTTATTCTTCTTAAGAAGGATTTTCAGTTTTTTCAGTTTCAGAGTTTTAACATGGATCTGACTTTGATGGAAATGTTTATTCTGCTTGTATTGAGTCTGTTCTTACTTTTCTCTGATCTCCTGGTTTGGCAGTCTCAGTCTTCAAAACAAGACCAGGCTTGTGAAAATCATCAGGCAGTGCTGTAAGATCACTGCTGCCTCTCTTGATGACCTTCAGCACATTTATGAAGTGGGTGTCAGTTGGTTACCTGGATAATGGATGTTTTTCAGTGTCAACGGCTGGTTCATGTTCACCAAGTCTATCCCATGGGGCTCCACAGGGTTCAGTCCTGGATCCTGCTTTGTTTTCCATTGACATGCTCCCTCTTGATAATATCATCGACACACACACACACACACACAATGCTCCTCACTAACCGACACACACACCAAAGATTAGTAACACAAACTCAGTATGTTTTGAGGTGATTTATTAAGAAAGTCACTGAAACCAAAGTTCCATAACCTACCTGACGGGCTGCGCTCGCTGTGTGTGTGGTGCTTTCCTGTTTTCAGTCATTGTGAGGACCATGGATTTGCATTTCCTTTAGGTCTGTGCTGTACAGTTTTGGTACACGTCTGCAACAAACCGAAAGGGCTGTAAGGAAATAAATAGGTATGATACATTAACTTTTACAACCCTAGAAATGAGGGTATACAAAAAGGAAGGAGAACATCAGAACCACATTCAGGAAATAACTGAAATATAACATCAGTGAAACTAACACCAAGGCATGAAACAAAAGGAACTAAAAACCAAATAAAACTGAAACAAGAATAACCGAAAATCACTGAAAGAAAACTTAGACGAAAACATGAGACACATATTCCCACAGAAACACTCCAACATCTGTGGAAAGACTTCAAGAAGAGTGGAAGCTGTTAGAGCTACAAAAAGGACCAACTCCATATTAAAGTACATGAATACATGTCATTGCAGTCCCTGTTGGTGTCATTTTAAGGTGTCTGAGTACTTTTGTACATATAGTGAACTTCATGAGGATGTGTCTCCCTCGCTGTCTTAATATCCTGACAGGAATATTAAAGGTAGGTTCTGTGCTGATTCAACACACTCCATTATTAGATTTTGACATGAGGAGCTGGAAGAAACTGAGCAGACAAATCTATTTGAGACCCATTAAAAAATAAAGTTATGTTCGTTGTTGCTATTCGGGGTATCTGAAAAAGTTGTGAAGACAATTTTGACCCAATATCTCCTTTTTAAGTAAAGACTGCAAATAGCCGCCTGTTGGCAGAGCCATCATTGACACAGTCTTCAGCCAGGAAGTTACACAGCAGATGGATGTAAATGCTATTCTAAGTCTGGTATTCAGCACTGACTGTAGTCTCAGCTCCAGAGGGAAGTGTCTTGCTAAATGTTCAACTAAGTAACTACAGCCAGTCTCTTAATAGCTGCGTGTCCCAGTTCAGGGGTAGCATGGTTCGAAGAAGCTGTCCTACATTTGTATCGCCAGATGTCCGATCAAGTTGAAACCAATAACTTAGTAATAACTTGAATCTCTGGAAATTTTGGGCCGTGACAGAAGTACTGGATGCATTCTTCATGGCCCAGTGAAAGTAGGACGCGTTTGAGGGAGCCTTTAAAATGGGTCATCCCTCATCGACATGCCGGGTGAGACAATTGGACTTGAAGTTCAAATGGTCGAGACACAGCTGATGTGCTGTTTTCTTTTTGTTGGGGAGATTTTTCACTTTTAATAAAATGTACTTTGGGATAAAAGATACACTAACTCACTATGAGCCCGCATTTCTATAGTGACACTCTTTTAACGTCAGTCATGTAATAGAAATATGGATGAAACAGCCAAAAGGGAATACACAACTGGGATCAGATTAGGCGTAATAGACTGTACTGGGAGTACATCAGCAGACTGAGAGGAGCTGTTTGGAGATGATAGACGTGTTCCCCTACTCTTTAAAGTGGAGTGCATTTAAGAATCTGATAACAGCATAAACAGTGTAATTTTGGAGAGTGATGGTTTAAGTGCTTTTCAGAATCATGGGCTTCAAATAACTTTGGTGAAATTACTGCTTACACCAAAAATGCGACACTTTGCAGCTGATGTAAATTTATATTTTACCCTGCAGCTCATCGTACTCTCATCCACATCATTTGCAGGTTTCACAGGTCACCTCCTGCAATCAGTCAGAATTCAGAAACTTTATTCTTCTTCATGTCCAGAAAATCATTTTCATTTATAGATGGTCCTTACTGATTAATTTAAGTGTTCATCATCAATCTGATCAACTTGAAATGAGGTTTAAAGCTAGAAGAGACCTGAAAGATGACAAAACCTTAAGCTTCTAAAGTCTGATTGCGCCATGGTTTCATTCCCGGTCCAGTTTTGCATCACAGTCAAGGTGTTCTCTCGCTATCTCAAGTCACCATAGACGACATGCACATGTGCAAAACGTCTGTCAACAGAATGAGACTGGAGTGAGTGTTTGCATGGCTGTTTACTCAGAAACCAAAAGGAATACACCTCCCATTTTTTAAGATCACAATTCCAGTCGAATCAATCTTTAAATTAAGTTATCTGTTTATTTGTGCTGTTGTTGCTTTGGTTTGTTCATCTTTACAATGTTAGGAAGAATAATTTAGTTAATAGTAGTTCCTGTGGTTGGCCTGACGCACGTAGCTTCAGTGACGATTCGACCGGGACCTAATTTATTGTTTGGTGTATTGATTTAACCATGTGAATAATGTGCAGTTATAAAGAGTTTGGAGATTTTTCTATTAATATTGTAAATGTAGAGATAATGCTTTATCTATACTTGCTATTATGTATTGCTGAAACTTGTCTATGTATTTCTTTTACAGAACCAACCATATGTGAGTCCCATGTTTGCAAGACATATTCAAACTTTAAAAAGAGAGAAGTTGTCTGCATCTGTGTTCAGACATTAAGATATCGAATCCTATGCAGTCCTTAGACCAGTGTTGCCAACATAGCAACTTTGGTGCTATATTTAGCTAGTTTTCAGACCCCTCTAGCAACTCTTTTTCAAAAACGTGACAAGTGACAAATCTAGCAACTTTTTCTGGTGTTAAAAGGAGACTTTTGGAGACTGACGTAAAAGCATGTATCGTTCTTACTCTTCTCAATGAGCAGTGGATGCTGCTGTGAGTTCCTCCTAGGCTGCAATCAGAGCAGGAGGCGTTCATCCCTCAGCATCCAGACTGCAATTGTATCACGCATGTACGAAGACACCGCTGGCTGTTCCGCCTACTGTCTCTTTTTGGTCCTTAGATCGTTAATGTAGATTGTATACAATAAACATCTTGAAAATGTAATGGTTGAAAAATGTCATGTTTTACTGTGATTTTCTGTAGGCTCCTAAGTGTAGTTAGAAACATATTTAGGGTGTTTTTTAACCTCTTTTTGTCTCTCCCTGGAGGCTACTCATCTCTCATGCAGCGTCCATTACAATTCAGATTATGTAAATTGAGTGATGACGTCATTAAGCGACTTTTAGAGCATCCAATAGCTTCTTTCCTCACTGAGGAGTTGGCAGCACTGCCTTAGATCCCCCATAAGTGATGTGTACTGTCACCCCCTCCCCCAAACACAGAGAAGAAAAAGTACCTAATTAATTAAGTAAAAATAATACAGATAATAATACTAATAAAAGTAATAATGCTACTCACAACAATAATAATAATATACAAATGTATAATAAATCACAACCATGAATTAAAAAAGAACAATAATAATAATTATTATTATTATACCAATAATAATAGACTAAAAAAGACATGACACATAATGTTTTACTCACTGTAAGAAAGTAGGATTAGCAAATAAAAAACAAAAAATTCATAATATATATATTTTTATACACACACACACACACACACACACACAAGTATCAGCCCATAGTGAGTCGTGACTTTCTGTAGTATTAGGCTAGTACTAGTACTTTTCTTCCACCATTTGTTTTATTCTGATCAAAGTGTTCATATGAGTCCTTCTTTCTCCCATTGGGACATTTTTCTAATCTAATCTGATCAACAGTTGTCGTGTTAACCCAGCGATTGTCTGCAAACCGGAACGTTTCACTGCTTTACACCTTGTTTATCTACAACAATACATCATGTTGTACTTTCTCAGAATTTAACAACAGCAGTAGTGATTTCTTTTTCCTGTCTGTGTGAGTTTAGTGAATAGTGTGAGTGTGTTCTTAACACATGTCACACAGCAGAGAAGCAGACAGGGGCTGAAGTACGAGGCTTCAAAATCCCTTCAGCAATTGTCTCCCACCATCACCACCATATGGATCTACAACCCTGAAGGCTTGTGCCATCTCTGCATGAATCTGTGTGTGTGTGTGTGTGTGTGTGTGTGTGTGTGTGTGTGTGTGTGTGTGTGTGTGTGTGTGTGTGTGTGTGTGTGTGCCTGCGTGCGTGCGTGCGTGCGTGCGTGCGTGCGTTTGTGTGTCAACCTAAGCTTTGCCAAGTGCAAAAAAACTGACATCGATGCAGTCCACCTTGCAGAGTAGGGCAACACACACACGCAAACAGAGACACACACACACACAGCTTGTAGACATCTGCATGCAAACACTCCTTGACGTGACCTTATTATCATGCTGGGTGATAGTCGTCTTCACCAGCAGCTCAACATCTGCTGGACCTGATGGTTCGCACAACATGCACACACACACACACACACACACACAGAGAAGACACTGCTCTCTCAGCCTCATGTGGAAACACTGAGTGTACATGTTCTCTGCATGATAATAGAAACACAGGGACATGGTTACAGACTGTCACATAGTGTGAAGCTGCCCAGCAGGGGGAGGTGGAGGGTTTAACATTACAATCCACAATCCCCTAGACACCAGTCACACCTGACTTGTGCAGCCTAAAAGACATATGGAGACTTTTAATGAGGAATGACATGATGACATGTTTCATCACTCAAAAAACATACTGGGAGTCTCAGACATCCTTAAGTGTTCAGATATCAATTTTTACCTAGAATAAAAAAATACACAGGGAGCGATTCACTAAGAGTTGATTGCAAACACTAATAGCACCAAGAGCTGTGCATCATTTGCACCCACAATCTGCTCTGTCTCAAGGTCTGATTCACAAACCAAATTGCTCTAATGATACTGAAAGCAAAAACACACAGAGAGAGTCCTGCAGCTCTGTGCAGCTTGCTCCAGCAGTATTAACAGTCTTTATGTACAGGTTTGTCATTTGAAGGTCATCCAGAGGTGGACTTGTTGCATTGATCACTGAAGAGTACGAGTGTAACAATGCTTATGAATACTTAAGCAAATTTACCACCAACTCTCTGCAGATGTAAAAGTCTTACTCTTTCTGCATGATGCTGTTAGTGTGGTGTTTGGGAATTAGGTGCTTTTTGCAGTGAGGCTTCTTTGCATAAAAAGTGGCACATTTAGCTCCAAAAACATGCATGTAGCTCATTTAAATGAATGCAAACAAAACTGGTGCATAGAGACGGTAGCATTTAACCCTTTGTGCATGCTTTGTAAATTAGATGATGTCTTTTTGGCTCATTTCCACACGCTTAGGGTTCAAAAGCTGGGCGATCCTTTAGTGACTCAGGCCAAAAGCAGACCAAAGACAGAAGGTGAAGTTATTGATTCAGTATTTGAAGTCACTCAACACACTCTTCTTTCTCTTTCACTGTCCACATTTCCTGTATCTCTCTTAGGCTGTTTTATAGTCTTAAGCCCCCCCCCCCAAAGGCATCAAAAGCTATCTCCAAATCTAATGCATGCCTAAAGAAGGTGGCTTGTTCTCAGCACCAAAGAGTATTTACATCTTCTAAATTAGCAGGCACCCAAGCACACTGGAGAACGGAATTGACGTTTAGTCCACCCTACACAGGCATGTTCACTTTCTTTCCTCTCTTCTGTTTCCTTTTCTTTGTGCTAACAACAGGCTGCAGAGATTAGTGACATTTTGGAGTAATGGATCAGTAGAGGCGTTTTCTTTCTTTCCACAAACAACAAAGTGTTTCTGTGATATCGGCTTCTCTGTGGTTCTCTGATTTTCTCTTTTAATCCTCGACTCTCTGCATCACAATCAGCCCACCTTCTTAGATCAGGGGTGAATACCAGCGAGCAGAGGGAGGAAAAACAAGAAAACACACACACATATAACAATGTCTTGGATGAAAGAGTTAACCCTGTCAAACTTTTATTTTAAGTATCAAAGATCAATATCTTCATGTTGAGACAGAAAGCTGCTTGGTGATGAGAAGCTTCACTGAAGATAAACGTTGATTTAAATAGACTGAAGCAGAAAGTATGTTGGGAGTGCAAAAGTTACAAGGGCTGTCAAAATATTAAAGCGCTTCACTTTTTTAATGTCTACTTCAGTTAATTCTGAGCAGGATTTACGGATTAACTGCTATCAAAGTTAAAGTCTGTTCTAATGGATTAATGATTAATGGAGTCAAATGTATGATGAACTGCCCATCTCTACATATCACTTCTGAATCATCACCTGATCTGTTCGGGACTTTCTTAAAGGGAACCATTCAAAAGCTCAGTGCTGTAGGAAGCAGGAAGATGCAAAGGGAGCTCAACTATGATGTCCCGAGAGGGAAAAAACTAGATTCAATCAGAAAATAATCAAATCAGAAAAATGAATAATTAATTACAAAGTACAGCACAATTGAAATAATCAGAGTATACAGACAAAAAGGATAATACAGTGGACAGCACTGGAAAAACTGAGATGATATGATGTGTTAGGACTTGTGTTTCTCTTTTGTTATAGGTTGGATGTTGTGCCTTTACAGCAAATTCAAAAGAAGCCTCAAACTTGTAAATCAAACTATGACATGAAGAAACAACATTTAGAATAATTAAACCCCAAAATGAAAAAAAAAAACAAAAAACGAAACCGTAAACAAAACACACAGAATCCATTTCAAAATCATATTATTAGTCCATAAAGCACTCAATGGTTCAGCTCCCCAGTGTATAACCCGACCAAGATCCTTAGGTCAGCAGGTGGAAGACTTTTAGCCATACCCAGAGGACACCTGAAGTCAGGTGAAGAAGCCTTTAGCTACTGTGGTCCTTCTCTCTGGAACAAACTGCCTGCTGACCTCAGGTCAATATCTACTGTCTCCACTTTAAAAAAAACCCTCAAAACATATTTATTTTTCAGAGCGTATGAATGATATAATAACTGTTATGACTGGCTGCTTGTGCAGCAACACTTTTTGTTTGCTTGATTGCTGTTTGCTGTGTTTGATGCATGTTGGGTGTATCTGTTGTTTTTCTATGTTTTTTTGTTTTAATGTTTTAATTCTCCATGTAAAGCACATTGAGTTTATGTGTAATGAAATGTGCTTTATGAATAAAATTGCTATTGTGATTGCTGTAGATGAAAAAATAAGAAATAAAAACAAAAACAAAAACACACAAAAAGAAAAAGAAAAAGAAAACACAAGAATGAAAAACAAGACTAAAAATAAAACACAAAAATGAAAAGCAAAAGTAGAAACAGAATAAAATAAATAAAAAATAAAACAACAAAGAAAACACAAAAAAATTTAAATAGAATAAACACAAAAATCTTAAACAAAACACAAAAATGAAAAACTTAATTAGAATAACTCAAAAAAATATATATATATAATTACAGTTTAAAAGGTCATTTTAAATTTGATATTCAAGTCATATCTGTCAAGAATAAATCAAATGAATAACTATGAAAAATGTTTTCTTTAGCCGCAGCATTTTGATTGTTGATTTAAAGGTAGTCCACCTGTTTGACATACTTTACAACTCACAACAAAAGTTAATTGGTGGATTATGGGTAATGTAGGATCCAGTTCATCTTTTATGTGGACTCCAAAGAGTATAAGAGCTAAAGTTGAATTTTAAGCTTCTAACTCATATTTGGTCTGAACTATCTCTCACAAGTCTCTCTATGGCGTCCTTCATGGCTTGAGTGGTCCTTTAAGTCAGCCTCTGTTCCCCTCGATCATCTCTGTTATCGATGTGGTCCACTTATTCCTGCACACCTGCAGCATCCTGTGACTCGCTCTGATAACTCCTGGACTGTTTAACCCACCTTGCTCTGTATCGTCTTTGCTTCTGATTAATTCCGGCCTCTTGCTTTCTCTCGTCACACAATGTTCTTTTTCTTTGAACAAGTTATATTCCCTCAGACAGAGGTGGAGGCTCATTACTCCAGTTATTACACTTGTGTCAACACAGGGCTGCTTTTACAGTGATTATAGCTGCTGCAGCTGAGCCACGAGGTGAGCTGAGGTGAGCTATGAGAGCACTGTTTGCATCACTTAACTTCCTATGATTACTATAAGGAACTCCCAACTTGATCTTCAGGCTTTTATGAAGCCAGTGGGAAGAAATGTCACATCAGAGTAGCACTTACGGAGCAGCTGAATGATATCATCTGTGCTTTTTAAATATGTCAGACTACATCAGCAGAGCGTCACCACTGAGGCCCCGTTACCTACAGGAGGCTAATTCATGTAGGTGTGTGTAATTGAGGTGAAGAGGGGCCCTGGTGGAGCTGTGCAAAGGAACAACAGCAACAACAAACACAGAGGGGAGTCCTTTTTCTTCACAACATTAGCTTGACATGCCTGTCTTAATTTTCTCCCTGCAATTCATAATATGGAGCAAAACATGCCACTTGAGTGGTTACTGGCCTGAGGCAAGCAAAGCAATGACAATAAAATGTATTAGCATGAAAACCATATCACTCAGCACCTCATTACGGAGTCATTACAGAGTTTTTGGACTGAACATCAACATTTATCAAGTCCGGTTGGTGGAGGAGAGTCAGCTGCAGTCTGGCAGAGGAAAACATACTCTGTTCTTTAAAGTGATGGGCAGCAGCAGCAGTGGGGTGTGATGAGGGTGAGTGTAAGCAGCATTTATAGGAGTTTGTTGAGTCTTGGGCTACACCCAGACCATCTGGGACTGAAGTCAGGGTCTGTCTCACAGTGATTGTGAGGCCTGCTTCTCTGAACACGACTGCCTCGATTTAATTTAATTTACTGCGTTGGATTACTTCTTCAAACACGAGAGGTTGCTCAACAGAGAACGCATCAAACTGTTTTTTAAATTTTAAACCAAATCGATGAAGTCAGTGCATGCCTCTTCAGTCAGGGCTGCAAAGGAGAAACTGTCTCACATTGTTCCACTGGGGACTTTCAGCCCAACATGTCAGTGATTGTCAAGCTGTTCAAACATGTAAAGAGTCCTCATGAATGCACCCTGAAGTGTTTTTTAATATAATGTTATAACAAACTCATCAGATATGTCTTTGATTAAAAACTGAAGACATGAAAGGCACAGTCAGCTGACAATCACCATTTAACAGGGTCACAATTTACACTGAAACACTGGCGACATCTGTGGCTGCGAACTGTTGTGTTTTCTGTAACCTGCCTCAGTTCAATCAGGTTTGATTACAGATGACAAACACTGTAACCCTGTTTTTACTGTGTGCCGTTAAAGAAAGGTTGTTTATGATTTCAGCTTATGAAGAATCCAATAATGAGCGGTATAAGTAAAAACTGAAAGTTTGAACTACTGGTATCTGAAGCCAATTTCATGTTGATGGTATAGCTATCTATTCAAAAACACAGAATCATTATGACCCTGATCTGCATCTTGTTTAGTATGACCCAGGTTTCAGACTTAGCATCTCTATGGTGTTCAAGCTGAGTTTCTCCCATAGACTGTGTAATAAATGGATGTAGCTATGCCCTTATTTGGGCAAAACTTGTAAGTTTACTATCTTAAAAAATAAAGAGTTATAAAAAATGTCACCCTCCATACAGTGTGTGCCGATTGAGAAATTAGCTACTCAGACTTAAACCGTTTTTTGAACCAGGCTGTAAACATGTTTATTCCTGCTGTAAAGATTGTCTTCTTTGAATGAGTGTGTATGTGGTTGCTGGTGTTTCTGCAGCCAACCTCAATCTCGGTGAACTGCAGTTTTTAGCACTTCTGCATCTGCTTCATATTTTGAGACTGAAGGTTGCCACTTGGTTTCTTCACTGAAATGTCTGACCTCTGAGGATTTGTCCAGTCAATGATGTCTTCTAAGATTTTTTAAAGCAAACTCAAGATCTACCTTTTAAGTCTCGCTTTTAACTGAGTTTTATTCTTATAACAGTTTTATTTCACCTTACTTTATGTATTTATTTATTTATTTATTATCTAATTTGAATTGTAGTCACTTTTTTAAGCATAGCATTTTAGTTTCTTTTACTGGTTTAATATTTTAGTTTTTATGATCTTATTCATTTATTTTATTTTGTTGAATTTAATTTTCTGAGTTCAGTTTTAACATCTTATTTTCCCTCTAGTGTTTCTACATTAATATATCATGACAGCGTTTCTTCAGTTTGTTCAGCAACTTCTTTTTAATTTTCTATTTATTATTATTATTATTATTATTATTATTATTATTATTATTATTATTATTATTATTATTATTGCATATATTGTGTTCTTAACCTTAGGATTGTGGAGTTGGTTTGGGTCGGGGTGGTGTCAGAATTAGGATGGGAGGGTCTTTTTATCTTTCATTTCAATATTTTCCAATTTATTCGATTTTAAGTTGTTTTTATTTACAACACTTTGTGTTACAATTTCATATTATGAAAAGCTCTTTATAAATAAAGTCTGATTCTATCAACTCACTGAGTTAACACAGTCATTCACTGCTAATCAAAGTGAGTTTGTTTAGGTAACAATTGTGACTTTTGGTGGTTAACCCCCTTGAATACCATGACTATCCCAGTACTTTTACAGGATGGAGATAACAAGAAGAGCAGGAGGAGCAGAGCGAGCAGACAGCAAGGGCTAATGAACTGATCCAAGATCCTGTCACATCCTGTCAATTAATACATGTAATGCTGATATTGTAGGCCAATGAGGTGGCTGTTGAAACACCTGGTGTGACACCAAGGTAGAGTCTTTGTGTGGCAAACACTGGATGTTTGTAACCTAAGCTTCTCACAGCCTCTTCTGCAAACATGAGGTCTCCAGTGGATGATGGGCCGTACGTGCTGAGCATGTACTGCATGAAGGGAGTCCAGCAGTGAGTCATAAAGGGCGTTTCATGGCATGATACCATTACGTTTATTAACCCCTACAGGTTTAGGTTACTCAATACATGTATGGAATCAAAAAGTATATCTGGTGGTTCAGTGATGTAAAAGCTGGATAAACTTCAAGGCTTGCTCCACTGATCAAGTAATCAGGGGGGATATATTTTAATCTTCATAAAGATTCAGACTTAGACAAGATAACATACAGGCAAACATCCCCTCAGATCCTGCAAACTCAACCGATTATGATTATGATTATCTAAAATCAGCAGCATCGAGATGAGATGAGAGGAGAGTACACGGGTTCCTGCACTGATCAGTAATTGAATTTATGAGGAGATGTTTGAAGTTAGAGATGTTGAATTATGTAGTGTATAGATTGTTGCAGTGGGCCTCTCCCCGTCATAACATCCAGTATGCGATGTCCTTGTGAAAAGGAAAAAAAATCGATACAGCGACCAAGGACGCTCAAACTAATGCATTTATTATACACTCACACTAACTCTGCAATAATACGGACCTCTCTGACTCCCTCCCTGTCTCTGCACGCTGATTTGATCGCAGAAAGACCACCACATCCATCTCTGTCGCACACTGACTGCCATGTTAATAGCCTACACACACACACACACACACACACACAAACACATACACAGCTGCTCTGAAACACACACACACACACACAGCCATAAACACACAAAAAAATAAGCAAAGAAAACATTATCTGTATTACTTTTTCCATTTCATGAACTTTTTCTCCTCAGAGATATACGTGGCTCACACACACACACACACACACACACACACACACACACACACACACACACACACACACACACACACACACACACACTTATATATACAGCTTACACACACACACACAGATTAAAGGGTCAGACTACAGGGACGGTGCATCCTGCTGTCATGCCTCCCTATGAGGAAGATCAGAATCTGAACCTCTTTAAACTACTGCTGGGAACATTTTGTGCATTGTGTATGTGGTGTATATGTGGTATATATGTGTGTGTGTGTGTAAGTGTAAGTGTGTGTGTTTCAGCCTACTTTAGAGAAAATGCAGAGCATCAGAGGTGGAGGGTAACATTTCTCTTGTCAAGTACAGCACAACACTTCAGAAGCTATTTCTGTACGTGTAAGGTATTTTATGTAGATACCTGCTGCTTGGTTGCATGTATATATCTTTAGTACCTGCCTTTGCTGCAGTGCTGATTTGTTGTACTTTTACTGAACGTCCTAGAACTGTGATCTTTGTTTTTTAGATTAAATAAAAAAAATTAAATACATTTTTTAATTACAATTATGTGCACATAAATAATCCAAAGTAAATGGGGCCTAGATCTGATCCCTGTGGAACACCACCAGTGATTCAAAATAGAGCAAATAGCTTCACTAAACCTGAAGAACAAGCTGCAACAGTAACACCCAATCAGGGTAGAGATGCTGAAAGCCCATAATATAATTTAAATGGCCACAAATACAGGGTCAGATTTCTTGGATAAAGAGCTGCAGGCGTTTGTTGAGTTTGTTGTGCAAATTCTAGTCAAACTCTTAATTCATCAATAAACTGGACATTGGACACAGAAGACTCAGGAAACTCCGCTGGCTTAATTGGTCTGATTTTAAGTTCTCATGATCTGCTTTTTGCTTTATGCACATGTTCGTCCTTCAGATTAATTTCTGTTTGCTTTTGTGTGTGCCAAACATCCTGCCTGTTTCACCGATGTGTGTTTTGTTGCAGGGAAGGCATGGAGTGTCGGACAACAGGGGGCGTTGTCGTCCTGCCTGTACAAGTAGCACAATCAAACCTCTATAAATCAGCTGACAGACACGTCAAAACAACATCACGTGACTCTTCTGAGGAAGACTGCAGGTGAAGTGTCGGACCAGATTGACCTTTTTGGACTAAGTGTGGAGTTCATTTAGTATTTTGGAGTAAATAAAACCCCTCTAACCAGACATTTATTTGAATACAGTTCCCTTTCTTAAAGAGTACATATAAGATGTTCAAGGTTTCTCTGAAGAAGACACCAGAGAAACCTGGTCTGATTTTCAGACAACATAAAATGCTCTGAAAGTGGCGCCGTATGATGACCGTGTAATTTCTCTCATTTCCTGATTCTCTTGTGGCGATGGCGTAATTTTCCTTCTGCTCAGCGCCTGACTCTGCCTCTTGTTCCTCTGCAGGTGTGATGGCAGCAGCTGGCACCTGTCGAGATGATTTGGTTAGAGGGTTACTGGTGGATGTTAGCATGCTGGCTTTTGTTATTGAATTATTTTGAACAATGTTGCAATTTTGCAATCAAATTACCGTCTAAAAACGTCTGTCAGCCAAGTGATGGATGCATTTCCTACAAGGCAGTTTGAGAGATTCACATCCAGAAAGATCCACTTTGTGTGGTTTTACCTTGATTATGTCAACCTACCATTTCTACTCTGGTCATGTCTCCGTTGCTCTTCCAGACTTGGATGCGGGGGGCATTCGGCCTTCCTCTGCTGGCTCCTCATAAAATAGAAAGCTCAGCTTTTTCCTGCACTGGGCAGTGGTCCTCAGAGTACATTATATAATGGATGAGCCAACTCGTCTTGCTTTAATGTGGCATGAGGAGTTATTTCTTCAGGAACTGGCTTGATGAATTATCTCTTTCTTTGATATACTATACTTTTTATTTCTTGGGTGTCTCCAGTTAAAATATCTATGTCCTGTTTTGAAATTCAGATAGTCTCATATGGTGCACGGTTATGTTTGCGATGTCTCTTTAAGAAATATGCATTTTCATTACCGTTGAGCGTGACTCAATCCCCTCATCGCATCACTCATTCAAGTCTTTTGCCAATGCTTGATGTGCTTTTAGTGGATGTTCACCCACATAGATGCAGTCTGCTTATAAATGGCGCTCTATAAACCAGTTTAATAACCGTGCTCTTTATAGTCTCCCTGATGCTCACAGTACAGGAACATCATCCCCATAACATCCAGGGCCAATCACAGCACCTGTCCCTGCACCTGTGAGGATGCCACATAGTTTAATATGAACACACACATTATAACTAACATTTATTAGCATTGAGTATACACAATAAAACACTCGACCATGATCAGAGCCATATGCTCTGATGGTATAACAGTAATGTAAATGTTGGACTCAGAAACAGACCTAATGAGACGTTTGAGGTGGTTTACATTAAACAGAAATGAACAGAGTGGGTGAAATGGTTTGAGAGCTGTGTTATCATTTGTTTTGTGTCTACCAGTAAACAGTTCCTATCATGGATACACGTGTCTCAGGGCTTGTTAGAGTATAAACTTTATACCCCGTTCATCAGGATGGTAACCTGCAGTTTAGTGAGATCTGGAGGAAAAAAATCCCCACCATCTGGAAGCTGGCATGACCTTATTTAGAGTGATTCTTAATGTCCTCCCCTCTGAGTTATGTCATTTTATTCATTGGAAAATACAAAACTTGATTTGCTTTTTGTCTCCACGGTGCGTCTTGTAATGGGGACAAAAGAGTTTTAGATACGCTGCTCTTACATCCTGGAATTCGCTGCTCTAAAGTAGATTGAAGGCGATGGAGGACGATGCATCAGCTTGTAGATTCTTTGACTGATGACATTTAAGCTAGGGTTGGTAGCCATGGAAAACTTGCATGAATTTGAATGTAGCATTTCCTCAGGACTGCGTCTAATAACCCCTCCCCACCTCCCCTCTGAGCTCCTCCAAAACGACGCCCCGCTCACGACGCTGATTCACGACCATATTATGGCGACTGATTCCAAACCGGTCCTCAGCACATCGTATGTGTTTTGCACTACTTCAACTCATGTCTCACTCAGCGGTATGAAAACACCAAAACATTCTCATAGTGAAAGTTAAAAACACAAACAAACATGAAATGTATGCTCTGCAGGAGGCGGGCAGAACGGCAGGATGGGATTTGATTGGTTTCATCATTTGGCTCCTGATGGCAGGGATTGGTTGGTGTTTTTCCAGGTTTACTCCGGCTGTAGATAGCAGCTTTTCTTCGCTCTTTTTTAAGAACACATAATGTAATGATTGCCATCAGGACATAAAGATCATTTTAACCAGTATAACAAAAAGTGTATCTAAATCTGACGACCAACCTCAGCTTTAAGTCATGTGATCAAGGATATGTTGACATGTTTTTAAAGTATGTGTTGTATGTCTGTAACTTTGTTGGAATGTGCTGCTAATCTTGGCCCAGGACACTGTTGTAATACAGATTTTTAATCTCAATGAGGTTTTCTTGATTAAATACATTTCAAATAAATAAATACATTAAAGCATTAAAGCTTACATTAATGGCAACAAAACATTTTAAGAGTGAATAGTTGCATATTTAAACACTTGGCACATACCTAATATGTAATTCTGATTGGCCAAAGAAATGAGTCTGAAGAGAAAACATTTTGAGTAGAAGAATTAACTCAAATGAAATTACTTTTCATTGACTTACTAGACTCGTACCAGACTAAGACCTTCTGAATTTTCATCAACGAAAAGTATAACAAGCTACAAAGACTAAAATGTGATTAAAACTAATCAGCATTTCCGTCTGAAGACTAAAACTGAGACTAAATCTAAAATAGCTGACAAAAGTAACCCTTTATGTCTGCATACCTTAATTGATTATTTACTAGAGCATCATTTCATTCTGTACAGAGTTTTAGATTTCATCAGCATGACATTTTTGGCAGATATCAACAACTTAATCTTGGTATATCAGTTTTGCCCAGGAAGCTGGCTTTTCCATATTAGCTTTTCATTACCCAAAAAGTGCCCGTCTGCTCCTTCTTATAACTAAATGTGTTCCAATAAAACTTCATGTGCTCCTCTTTATCAATACAACTTTTGATGAAAAGCCTTGCTTAACTATAATAACACTTCCTAAAGGTTTGTCCAAAACATGTCTGACATCGACAAGAAGAAAAAAAAATAGACAAAGTTGGTACAAGGTGGAAAAATGTCTTAAGTCATTTGCTGATGAGCATTCAGCAATAACACCTTTCACTTCAGCTCAAACTTACACACCAGTACTCCTCAGAAGTAATTAGAGCTGCATGTTTTAGAGTAATTTTTAGAGATGGGACAAGTGTGCAGATGGTCTCTGTCCTTCTTTAAACAGGATCAGATAAGACAAAGCAGACCTGAGGTTTTCTGCTTGCAGCTCATGTTGGATGCTGCATACTTCTGAAAGAAAGCTGGAAACTGCAGCTAGGTTCGTAATTATTGTTTGTTTCATTGTTTCACTTTAAAAGTCATGTTTGAAGCAGAAACATCTTGTGCATTACAGTTATTACTGCTACAGGCTTCACACTCCACGAGTGACATGAGTTGCACACTCACACACACTCACACACCACAGAAACAAGGCCTGATTACATGACAGGTTAATTTATTGCTGCCACTCATACAGACAAAATCTCCTATATGTACTTCTGCTCACAGCTGCACTGACACACAGGCATGCAGAAACACATTTGTCACTATGGCAGCTTATATTTCATGCATGGAGCCGTCAGACAGCTCTCTGCACAGACGCTGGAGAACCACTTTCCAGCTCCAACAAACACTGACTCACAAACACACACCCATAGCTCAGGTATTAGAGAGTATTTACTGTACAGCAATGTACCAGTGTAACTCAAGTGGAATGTCCATTAGAGCGGAGAACGGATCTTTTCACAGTATAAGTCATCGTAATGAACTCCAGCACAACTCCCTGCAGTCCCATACATCAAGGCACTCAGCAGCGTTTCAACACTGAGAGACAAAGTGGAGCCGTAAAGCTGTGTGTCCTGCTAAAGGAATGTTTGGGTGAATACAAAGCGCCACCTTAAATTTAATTAAACAGGGGTAAGAGAATCTGTGTGTGGTGTTGAAAGCAGCAACAGACTTTTACTTCAACATCTGAAGCATTCGCATCGTACTAAATAAAAACAAGTGTTTCTTTAAGGGCTAACCTTCAAATGATTTGTGATTCAGTTGTTCCTTTAATTGGACACCAGCTCGACAGTGGTGCAGATTTAGTCACTTCATCAGCACTCCTAGTTCTGGCCTTCAGCTTACTCCACATAGAACAGTTTATGTAGCTCTTTTCACAGACACATAAGTTTTAAAGTGCTTTACAGGAACATCATACAAGAGGAAAAACTGAAGTATATGGTGACCAACTGAGCCACACAATCACAACAGGGTAAAACTGAAGACCCAAGTGTCTTACCAATGACCCAGCTGTGTTATATACTCAATTCTGATTGGTTAGAACCCTCTACAATGGCTATTGTGTGAATACCAGAAGCAGCATTAGGGACAACCTGATCATCATACACGTCACATATCAGATCAATCTGCGGAAAGAAGATACAGCACATCAAGGGCCTGATCTACTAAGATCCAAAATAACGAGCGCTAATTTGCGTGTGCAAATAATAATTTTGCACGTGTTATTTCTGGGCGTGTTGCGGGTGATCTACTAAGACTGCGTGCGCAAATGATAACGAGTGCAAAAGTGGTGCGGACCGCCCTATTTTACAAGAGGGAGCATGTAAATGGAAAACAGAGCAGGACCCAGGACTGAACCCTGTGGAACCCCATGGGATAGACTTGGTGAACATGAACCAGCAGTTGACACTGCAAAACATCCATTATCCAGGTAACCAATGAAGTAACTTTGCCTTAGAGATGACACCCACTTCATAAATGTGCTGAAGGTCATCAAGAGAGGTGGCAGTGATCTTACAGCACTGCCTGATGATTTTCACAAGCTTGGTCTTGTTTTTAAGACTGAGGGCCTGATATACTAAGATCCCAAATAACGAGCGCTAATTTGCGTGTGCAAATAATAATTTTGCACATGTTATTTCTGGGCGTGTTGCGGGTGATCTACTATGACTGCGTGCGCAAATGATAATGAGTGCAAAAGTGATGTGGACCGCCCTATTTTACGAGGATTTTGCGTGTGCTATCGGCTGTCACCATAGAGAGATTGAGGGAGCAGAGTGGTCTTAAGTGATAAATGAAGTTTGAAGACATGGAGTTGGAGGTCTTTGTGGAGGAGGGAAATAAACACATCGGTGAACTCCAGCAGAGACATCTCAGCGTTGGAAACGCGATTTTGGAGGCCATCTGTGAAAAGGTGAATGCTGTGAGAAAAAACAGAAGATCTGCCGATGAAATAAACGCATCTACTCTACTCCAAAACGCAATCAGTGTTTTGATGGAGTTTAGAGAGCGATTTGATGAGGCTAAGTCTGCCACTCTTGCTCTAGAAAAGTTAGGCGTCACTTTGATGAAGACAGTCGCCTCACTGTCCCAGGGAGCAACTTTCGGGTGAATGTTTTCAATGCCTGATATCATCATCCAGCAACTGTCCCAAAGATTCACCAGCTTAAATGGAACTGGGAACATGTTTGAGTCAATTCACCCCAACACACTGCTGCAAGCACGAGATGAGGAGTTATGCAGAGCTGCCTGCCGCAGCTCAGTGAGCGCTCATTCTCCAAGTTAAAACTAACCAAAAATCCCTTGATGAGCACGATGGGACAGAATAGACTGAGCGGACATGTCATGTTATTTATTGAGAATGACAGATCAAAGAAAATGGACATACATCTCATCGTGGACAAGTCCGCAGAGCTTAAGGCTCGCCAAAACAGTGGTGAGTAGGCCGAGTACTTCATATAGATTTTTTGTTTGTATGTGAACATGTGAGCCGCTGTGCCAATTTTACTAAACTTTATATCTGTTGATACAGTGACCTACTGTGCCCTCATTATATGAAAAAGTTAAAGTGGGTGTCAGAATGATGCGGTCGCTATCCGTGGTGCTGAACTGCTTTGAATTTGTGTTGTTTTATCATTATTATTATTTTGTTCTCTTGGTTTGATTGACTAAAACATTTAGTAATGCTTGTAAGCCCAGCTGTTGTGGGCATGTTGTAAAGCGATGTTATGATGAGCTTTGCAGTGACCGCAGCCATGTGTGCGTAACACTGTGCCAGTTTGCACCTGCCTTTCAAACGTGCTAAATATAGACGCAAAAACATGCAAACCTGTAGTAGATCGGGCCCCAAGTCTTTATGATTTCACCTCTTCCTGTTGACAATGTGACAAAAACGGTACTTTCAGATATCATTGATGGAAAACATGGAGGCAACAACCCTGGAGGCCAACACACATTGGGAACATGTCTGACTTTGTGCTGAGTATACAGACACAGCTCTCATTCTGGTCATACAGGGACCGGATATCTCGTAGTACATACTTCTTGCAAGATGTCCGAATGATGAATGAGTAGATGACTCTCATACTCAAAGTGTCTGCCTATTTTTGTAATAAATAAGAATGCAAACAAATGTTGTAGATGTTAAACTTTAAAAGATGGTTGATGAACATCCATCAAAACAGTAATTATTGTAACAAAGGAAAATTCATTCACTCATATTTCTCACTCACAATAGGACAGTGGTGATATTAGAGTAGTTGTGATTCCACTTATCATATAGAATAGTCTTCAATTCTGTCTGTCACACAGATTATTCTAATATTTATTGATGCACAGTAAGAAAACCAGAAACACTGCATCATGTTTCACCATCACATTGCAGTTTTTAACATTGTTCGACCAATGTTAGTATCCACTGCAAGACAAACACAGATCTAAACATCAGCCTTCTGAAACATTGTTCTGCATGTCACCACCTCACTAATTTCCCTTTAAATTCCCCAATCAGGGTGTTATCTTCCACTTAGCATCAGAAATCATTCAGAGTTAAGACCTGCTAATTGATTAGCTCGCTAATGAGCTGAAGAGATAGAAGGACCTGCTGATTTAGAATGGAGGGAGTGAATAAAGATTGGTGGAAGAAGAAAAGGCTAACATGAGGCTCCAAACTATGAATCTGATACAATAAAATAAGTTCAGCTTGGGCTCAAACTCATGTTTATGTGGTTGGATATTAAAGGAGACATGCAGGCAGCTAATCATGATAAGAAGTAAAGATATCAGGAAGTTTTGGGGGTTTTTTTGTTGTGAGAATTGTCTTTTTTGCTCATCCTATTCCATGCCAGCTCAATCGTACTCTCTGTGATACTCTGAAATTTACTCAGACCAGGAGGGTGGAAGGATGGAGGGAAGGGGGAGATGGACGTGAAGAAATTGAGGTTAAAAAAAAAAAAAAAAGGAGAGAAAAAGAGAGAGCAGTGGCAGAAAGAGTGAAAAAGTAGACACATTGTTAGTGAGAAAGAGTGAAGAATGAAGGGACAGAAATGGAAATTGGGCACAATTGAAATTCTACTGCTGCAGTCCATCACAGTGTGGATTGGACACGGTCCACTCAGTCCTAACCCCAGTATTTCCAATGGGAGCGAGACAATGAGTTTAAGCCTTTCTTGCACTTAACATCTCTCCCTGATGCCTTGGCTTCTCTACACTTCAAGTCTCCCTCTCTATGTATTCACTAAATTTGTGCTGAGCTGCTAACAATGGCAGCAGTGCCCCATCCCGTCTGTATCCTGCATTAGCATTGAAGTAGAAGCCATGTTTGAACACCCCGAGTCAGCTGTGTGTGGGGGTTACAGGGTGGTCTACCCTGCAAAAAAAAAACACCACAGCAGGGTTATTGATTTCTTGCCTTGTTCGAAGCCTGCAGACCTGCACAGACGGAGGAAAATGGATGTGTTGCATCTGTAAAAAGTGCTGAAACTGTTGTATTTTATAGTGTTTTTGCAAACGTCAATATTGGGTTGAACTTTCTTAAAATGAACAAAATGAACACACTAATCTTCTACCTCTGAATGTCATTTATAACAGACTGCAGATTCATACTTGGCTGTCCATTCCCAACCAATCACTGTATCATGAAGTTGAGCTCGCCTAACCCTCTCCTCCAATAAAACAGCATCAGCATGGGTTACAGTTCATATATACATGTATACATTTTGATTGCTCTAGTTCTTTAAAACAGTTCATGATTCCTTTCTCCTCTAATTAACTGAGAAAAAGGACACAGCTCTTTTTCTCTGATCCTGCTGCCTCCAAGTCGATGGCTCAGAAAGCTTTCATGTTCAAAGCTCCCCAGACTGGAACATCCTCCCTGTAAATATTCGGTCCATATTATTCTCTCTCTTGTTTATTAATGTCCTGTCTGCCTGTTATAGAACAAGTTGCACCTGCCCATCATAGCATGCTAAACCTTCATTATATTAACTGAATCAATCACACATGCTATCACTCTTACTATGATGACCACTGACCAGACCACTTTATATTTACTGTTTATTTACTAGGAGTGGATGACCTGCTCCATGTTACTGTTAGGGACCAAGCAGTAAGGCCCAAGACACAGGTGTAATTTTGAAAGAAAAGTGGGTTTTTATATTACCCAAATTAGGCAAACCAAATTCACAAACCAGAATTATAAGATGTAGCGGTAACACTTTATATTAACTACACACTTTTCAGCATTATTAAGCATTAATTAATACTTAACTCATCATCTGTAAAGCATTGTTCATACATTAATACTAATTTATATATCATGTACAAACACATTTATAAATGTTTTATTATTCATGAATATGACTCTCTATAATGTGTTAACTAACTCTTTGTTCATACTTTATAAATGATGGATTCACCAAATACAAATGAGCTATTATGGTCATTATAAACCAGTTATAAACACATTTACAGGTTATGATTCTAACATTTAGTAAGGGTGAGTGAACACCTTATTACATAGCAAATTATGATTAATTAAGGTAGTCACAAAGGACTTATAAGCTGCTTGTTCATGGTTTTGTGGGCTGATCTAAAGTGAGGACTTTTTATGCTGGTCTTAAATCTCATTAATAAACGCTTTGTAAAGCATAAAAAGTCCTCACTTTAGATCAGCTCACAAAACCATGAACAAGCAGCTTATAAGTCCTTTGTGACTACCTTAATTAATCATAATTTACTATGTAATAAGGTGTTCACTAACCCTTACTAAATGTTAGAATCATAACCTGTAAATGTGCTTATAACTGGTTTATAATGACCATAATAGCTCATTTGTATTTGGTGAATCCATCATTTATAAAGTATGAACAAAGAGTAACACATTATAGAGAGTCATATTCATGAATAATAAACCATTTATAACTGTGTTTGTACATGATATATAAATGAGTATTAATGTATGAACAATGCTTTACAGATGATGAGTTAAGTATTAATTAATGCTTAATTAATGCTTAAAAGTGTGTAGTTAATATAAAGTGTTACAGATGTAGCCCTATAAAAGAGGTCAACTTAACATAACTACATCTTTCATTTCAGAAATAAGTCATGTTTTTCTTTTGCCGCAAAGAAAACTTGTTTATTTATGAGATTTTATTCTTTAAAAAAATACTGGAAGCTACAGTCTCCACTCTGTGACCCAGTCACAAAGCTTGAGCTCTCGGTCCCCTCTGCTCCTGCAGCCTGGAATCTGTTGCAGGAAAGCCTGGGTTTGAGTGAGCCTGTCTCTTTTAATGTTTTTAAAAGCAGACTGAAGGCATTTGAGGAAGATGCATCAGCTTGAAGAAGCTTTGACTGATGACTTTTGTTCTGAAATCCATGATATGTTGTCATCTTTTAGAATTCTGTATTGTTTGTCTATAACTTTGTTGGAACGTGCTGCTGCTGCTGATCTTGGCCAGGACACACTTGTAAAAGAGATTCTTAATCTAAATGTGTTTTTTCTGGTTAAATAAAATGAAATAACACAACAAAATGTAAGGTGTGAACTACACAAACTGACCTCCCACAATGAGACAAAAAAGGAACTTATATAGTGGTTGCCCTAAATCAAGTTTAACTCAAAGTGTGAACAAAATGGACACTTAATTAAACTGAATTTAAAGTAGCTTTTTGTTATAAATTGTCCTAATTTTGTTTAGTTCACTTGTCTTTCTTTCTCTTATTTTATTATCTCTGTTAAATGTATTGACAACTTGTGTGTGTATTATATATTTGGATTGTAGGACCGCCTCGAAAGCAAAAAGACACATCTCAAGGTTATTCCTCATAAATAAGTTATGTGGCCCATCCTAGCTTATTAAGCTCCCACTCTGCTCAGTTCTTCAGCAAAGGGGCCGAGCTGACCCAGATCCTCTGTTTATAGTATGATCATATTGATATGCTCATGCTTAAAAAAGACCAAATTATCCCCTTAAGTTCAGCTGAAGTTGTATGAGGATTATAACATCCGTATTTGTGGCGTGCTTCAATCTATGCCCTTGTGTCTTTTGACCGAGGATGTGAGAGGAAAGAGTGACGTTCCTGAAAATGCCAGACGTCCAATCATGAAAAGACTCCTCAATTCAAGACAGGTGAAGCAGCCAAAGTGGGTGAGATCTTGGTGGATCTGCATCATTAGACTCATGTGAAACACATCAGAATTATTGTTATCCTGTTAATCAGAGTTAATCATCTAAATGGTTTGAGTGTCTGATTACTGGACTCTGAAAACACAGACACAGCCTGATAAAAAGTGGCACGGAGAAAATGACCCTCTCACAATGAGAGTCTACCGCTGTTAATTACAACACGACGAGCAGGTGGATCATGTCAACAAACTGGATTGTCAGGACTGCAGGATTTACTTCCAAGGAACCATGGGGGGGACGCACAGATGCTACCAGTTAGCCTGCCCATCACACCGTGAGGCGAGAGCCCCAAAAATCATCAAGTCAGAGCAGAGTGATGATCACCAACAGCTCTCAAACATGCTCTGAATGTGACGGATCCACACAGGCTTCACAAGTCCCTCTGCAGCTTCTCTGTCCATCAAGACACACAGAGACACAAACTTTAAATATCTGGACTGTCGAGTCACAGAAACACCTGTAAGAGAGGTTTTTTAATCTTAAAATTTCTCATACAGGAAATGTTAAGGTATTTTCCTCAGAACAATTTTTTTCACAGCTATTTTAATCATGTATTATCTTCCTTCAGACACACAGAGGGGGATGACACACATCTCCAGGGTGAGGTGATATCTGGATATAAAAGACAGCTCCCCTCAAAGTGTCAGATGTAATACTAGCACAAAGATGAGGGTCAAGATACCGACTAAACACAGTTTTAATAAAACAAAAAGATCAAAGGTCAAAATGAAAAAAAACAACAACTATTTTTCAAAACTTCAATGCCCAAGATATTGTTCCAAAGTAAAATCCATTGAAAACACAGGAGGTGAATACCACATGGAAAAAGACACAGTAGTGAGGAAACAGAGATTGAATACACACAAGGTGATCAGACACAGGTGAGACACAAAGGTGACACTTGTGAGGTGCAGTCAAAGTGGAGGGAAACACAAAGACAGGAGGTACAACTCAATCAGACACACAGGAGATACAAAATTAAACAGGAAACAGATAAAAGGTGATTTTCGACCAGAAGTTCCAGGAACTACTCTTCCAGGAACTAAATGGTTCCTGTGAGCCACTGTGGTCTGGGTTTCCACCAAGGCCTGAAGTCACATGGAGACTATGCAAATCAAGCCAGTGACATATATAGAACAAAGGACTACGGATGAAATGTAGCTATTGTGCTAATTCTGGCATATTTACATTGAGGCATACTGTTGAAGTGTTGATTAATGTGCATTGTCCAAATCAAATAAACTGAAATCAAATGAAGACAAATACGAAGGTAATTCATCAAATATGACACCATATAAGCAGACAGGCATGCTGACATCACCATGAGCAACACTAAAGTTAGCCTGATAACATGGAGGAGATTCAATGTGCTGTTTTAGATAGTGGTATATGGCATTGCTTGGATTCACCTAATTAATATTTGGAAGGAGATAAGCACAAGTAGCAAAGCTGTTTCAACACTGTTTCAAAATTGCTTTAAAACCCTCAAAGACTTAGAGAGCTGCCGGTGGTTACTTGTACTTAAATGTTTGATAACTTTTGAACTGCTGATCCTATGAACAAGCTTTAAAAACTCAGTTACAGTAGACATTCTCAACTTTCTATTGATACCAATTTTGTACCACATCTCCTTCATCCATCCATCCATGGATTGACTGCTTATCCCGTTAGGGGTCACCAGGGGCTGGAGTCTATCCCAGCTGGCTTCGGGCACAAGGCAGGGTACACCCTGGACAGGTCGCCGAACCTATCACAGGGCTAACACAGAGAGACAGACAACCATTCATGCACACACTCACACCTACACACCTATGGGCAATTTAGAGTGATCAATCAACCTGAGCATGTTTTTGGATTGTGGGAGGAAGCCGGAGAACCCGGAGAGAACCCACGCATGCACGGGGAGAACTTGCAAACTCAACACAGAAAGGCACCCGCCCGGCCGGGGATTCGAACCAGGAACCTTCTAACTGTGAGGCAACAGCGCTACCCACTGCACCACCGTGCAGCCCACATCTCATTCAGCATATTCAAATTAAATTCAGGAGAGTCTAGCGCCCCCAAAAACGGTCTAGGTCTTTAAGGGTTAAGTCACTCGTTTCACTTAGTTCTGGGGTACTTAACCTCCCCCTTAACAGCTCAGCTTAAAAGCCATGGCAGAGATCGATCTGTGTTTCGTTTCAAAGAGCGACCCTGATAAATAGCGACTTTCATGCTGCATGCATCCCTCCAAACTACTTTAGATTATTCATTAAATGAGGATATCTTTTCATTTGAATAAAAAACAAGTGAATCACGGATTCATGGTTACTCGGCCAATCAGAAATGTTTAGCATTGCAAGCTTTGCCCACAAAGTTCCTGGACTACCCCCAGAAGTAGGAGCTTTTCGGGGGGGTAAACTACCCCAGATCTAAATTTAGAACTTGGTTCCTTCGGTCGAAAAGCACATAGTTCCTCAAAAAAGTCCCTAGTTCCTGGGGAAAGTTCCTGTGGTCGAAAAAGCACCTTAAGAAACATACACAAACCACCAACACAAGAACACAAGCAAACAACGACAAAATAACACAAGATAATAACAACCAAGATATATACAGTATATGAAGAAGAAAAATGGCAGATCATTGATCAGGTATTTTCTTTTGCTATTCTCAGAATATTATTCACTTTTCTGGTCGACATCAGCTTTTCCAAACTTTGGGTGGTGACCTTAACGATTCAGTAAAGTGTTGTCCAGAGAGTGGGTGAGCGGTCAGTCACCCATGGGGCTCATTAACTGTGCTTCCTTTGATTAAAGTTGCCCCTACGCAATGTTTAAACAAACACTGAAAAATTTGTTGGAAAAGTTTGGTAACCCCTGATGTATGTGAACAATCTGACCATTAACAACTCAACTTTTCTGTCTAGTTATATATTCCATGTTCAACTTGTAAGGTTTTTTTTTTCCTGTTGTCTTTGTCTGCCAGACTTAACATTTCCAGGCAGTGTCAGTCCTGATGTGAGTCACGTCAACATCATTTCTGACTGTAGCTGTATTTGTAATGGAGCAGTCTAGAATTTCAAGCGGTGAAAATGGAAATTGCGGATATTGAAAGTCTGGCTTTAAAATGTCTCAGCGGTAAGATATTTGAACATGAATTTGGTAAATGGCTCCGAATGTTGAAACTCTGCTGATATGAAGGTGACGTTGTGGTTTGTTAAGCTCAATGAAGGTGTCAGCTCCTGAGTGAAGGCCAACCTCCCATACTCTACTGGCCTGAGAACCTCAAGGGTCACTTGAGGCGTTTTTCGACTGGAGGAACTTTACCCCTGAACTACGTACGTTTCGACCGGTGGACCCAGGGTCCACATATAGTTCAGGGGTAGTTAATCTCCCCCCTAAAAAGGGGAGGCAGGGCCTGCAATGCAGAACGTGTCTTATTGGTAGATTAACCACAGTGTTTTTAATTCCATCACGCAAATCTGTGATTCACTTGATTTCTCTTTCTTTCATTAGTTTTTATTTGTTCTATCTTTTTTGTATGTGTGTGTACTTTTCAAAAGAAGAAGCTATGATTCTCTTGATTTTAGCAGCTTGTAACAGTAGTCTTCTCTCAGCCCACCGTGAATGCGTCTCTCCCGGTGTTACGGTTTTAAAAGCCACCCTGTAAACTGGAGACCTTCAGCTGAACGTGTCAGTGTTTGTGGAGTTTACACAGCTGTTGAAACACAGAGGGAGTTCCTGGGAATGCAAACTAGTTTAGTTTTTATAAAGATTTCTAAATACCCTCATCAGATATTTAATGATCGTCTAAAGGCGTTTATGAGGGATGCATCCGGCTGAAAGTCTCCAGTTAACAGGGTTGCTGGGGGGCGCTGGTGGCCTAGTGGCCTAAGCGCCCCACATACAGAGTCTACAGTCCTCGTCACAGGAGTAGGGTTGGTTAACTGTTGTGTTGCTCATAATAATACCTGCCTGTCCATCTGCTTCTATGGTGTCATCTGTGATGAATGGCATTCCTCTTTGTTTTACTGCCCTCTACTGTTCTGGTGGTGTGGTGTAGTACTTTTTTTTCTTCAGACGTCACTGGCCTGATTTGCACAATCTACCCGGGACTTCAGCCTGTGGTCGAAAGGCAGACAACAATGGAGGCACAGGAACCTTTTAGTTCTGGGAAAGTAGTTCTTGGGGCTAAAAGACCCGGAACTCTTATTTGAAATGCACCTTATGAACACTTTCAAGTCTTTTGTTCCATCAACTATGATGCTAATTTGTTGGCATAGATTGGGTAGCTGTCTCTTGCTACTGTCAAGTCATTTTGCTCTTTGAGGCTCTTGATTCTGAACCTGCTGTTTTTGTCTGTGGAACAGATCTTACTCTCCTTACAGTGTCTTGATATCTTCAGGGGGAAAGATTCTGCAGTAAATTCCAAATTTAGTGCCTTTATTTGTGAAATCTTTCTCTAGCTGAAGGTTGGCGAACTCCTCGGTAACTTCCTCTGATGTTTATCACTCAGTGTGGGGAGAAGTCCGGCTCAAATGTCATCCACGCTGCTGAACATTTAGAAATGGTTCCCTGTTATTTTTCATGTGTGGCAGAAACAGTCAGAGATAAATTGGATTGGACTTTTAGCTCTCTCACCCTCTGGTGGATTACACATACATGCACACAAACCTGATTGTATCCACACTCACACGCACACACACACACACATGCACACTCGTGATTCCAGCAGGAGTTAGAGCCTCTTTGCAGTATCTCAGTAACGGTTATCTCAGCATCCACATGTTCCCTCTCTTCTCTCTCTCTCTCTCTCTCTCTCTCTCTCTCTCTCTCTCTCTCGGATCATTGGCTGTCTATCAAATGATACCAAACCCGGGATCACAGCAACACAGACAGAGAGGGACCAGATATAGCCGGAGTTGTCGTTAATCTGCAGCTCTCTCGTCAGTTTGTGGAGTGTCAGTCTGTTTGCTGTGGAGGTGGCAGCTGATGGTATAAGTGGCTGGGTGGACAGGGAATCACTGGGTGGAGGCAGAAGTTAAACCTCCCTCGGACTGGTTGTTGACTGATAAAACTATGGTTTGAAAATCGTCCTTCAGTACATGAATATTTCGCTGACATGCAAGCACCGGTTGAATTTTAAAACTGACTGAACACTGGTTGAGTATCTCTGGCTCTTTATTTGATCTACACCGGCTCACAGACTGATGGAATGACTGATGACAAATAATTGGAAGGTTTCCTGTGGTGTTAATACTTGCGAACAAACTTGTGTTTATATTCATTGTTAGTAACTTAAATGATTAAGCATGAAAAAAAAATATTTTTCTGTTTTTTGTTGAGCTCAGATTTATAGAAACGGGACCTCTGAAATGTTAAGTTAAATGTTTTGGGCTGACTGTTGGAATTTGCATCAGGTAATACTCAAGTTAACCACAAGCATTAAAATCTGCAGGCAACTTTCTACTATAGGTTTAGCACTGCAAAGATACCAGACCTGTTACTATCTCTCTTTCCTTGGGAAGCAATGGTACTCAAAGTAAAGGCAGAGTCATATAGATTAGATTAGATAGATTTTAATTTTATGATTCCAATTTAGGATCTTCTGGCTTTGTTTTTCTGTGCATTTGCCTTTTGGGCGTTGCACCAGCTGTGATAGTTCCAAAGTCAGCATAAATTACAAAGACACACTCGATCATCTGCAGTTTGCATACAAAGAACACATTGGAGTGGATGATGCAGTCCTCTACATGCTCCACTGTGCTGTCTCTCCTCTAGAAGAACCTGGTGCTTATGTGAGAATTATGTTCTGTGATTTTTCAAGCACATTCAACACCATCCAGCCCATCATACTCAGAGAGAAGCTCAAAGAGATATGAGTGGGCCCCTCCTTTGTCTCCTGGATCATAGACTATCTCATAGAAAGGCCACAGTTTGTCAGGCTGGGGAACTGGGTCTATGGGACAATACTGAGCAGCATGGGGGCTCCATAAGGGACTGTTCACACTCTACACAGCGGACTTCAAATACAACTCTGAGTACTGGCACATCCAGAAATACTCAGATGATACTGCGATTGTGGCGTGTATCCGGAATGGACAGGAATCTGAATACAGGGATCTGACCAAAGCCTTCAGTGACTGGAGTCACAAAAACTGCCTCCTACTGAACTCCTCAAAGACAAAGGAAATGAAAGTAGATTTCAGAAGATCCAGGCTCTGCCATCAGCTAATTAACATTCAAGGGGTGGACATCAAGGTGGTGCCAACCTACAAATATCTAGGTGTACACCTGGACAACAAGTTGGACTGGTCCCTCAACACAGATGCACTCTACAGGAAGGGGCAGAGCCACCTCCTTTTCTTAAGGAGGCCCAGATCCTTAGACATCTGCAGTAAGATGCTGCAGATGTTTTATCAGTCTGTGGTGGAAAGTGTGTTATTCTATGCTGCAGTCTGCTGGGGAAGCAGTATAAAACACAAGGATGCGAGGCGACTGGACAAACTAGTGAAAAGAGCTGGCAGTGTGATTGGAACCAGGTTGGACTCACTGGAGGCTGTGGTGGAGAGATGCAAACAGAAGAAGCTAGAGGCCATTCTTAATTACACAGATCATCCACTTCACAACTTCTTTGTGGACCAGAGAAACAGCAGCAGTGGACGGCTCATCTCTCTGTGCTGCAGGACTGAGAGATACAGAAAATCATTCATCCCTGAAGCCATTAGGCTTCATAACTCTCTAGCCAATGGGAGGTAAGCTGACAGACACCTGAATTACTTCTTTTATGGGATTTTTATACTTTTATCTGCCAGACACCTGAATTTCCCTTCAGGGACTAATAAGTACATTCTATTCTATCTAAACCTTTACTCCAAGCTCTGAGTAAGTGTTAAGTCATCTGTAAAAGGCCGGTGTCATGGCGCATTGTTATCAAAGAGGGATCATTTGAAGGATGAGGATAAGAAAGAGTTTGACTAGATGTGATGTGTCTGTAATGTTTTCATCACACGCGCGACTTCACCACTCAGTGTCCCTTAATAGATTATCACCATACCAAAGTGCTCTGTAATATTTCCCATACCTTTACACTGCTTTGTGTCGATTAACAGGAGTTACAGCAGTTACAGTCAGTCCTTATCTTCTTTAGAGACACTGAGGGAGTAAGCCCTTAAACAATCACCCCTTCATATCTGCAACAATGTTTTGGCTTGTTTGAATGTTACGGTCTGATGGTTGAATAAACCTTTCATCTACATAATAAAATAGTGAGTGAATAAGTGTGGACAATACCCTAACTTGTGTCACAACTTACATAGAGCTGGTAAAACAGGTCCCAGGTGAGGTACAGGTTGGTTGTTTGTTTTGGCACTGTGGACAAAGTGGTCTTTGCTGATTCACTGCTGTACATATGTTAATATTGCTCCAAAAATGTAATACTTCTCTCTTCTAACAGTCACATGCATCACTCATGGAGAACCTTTGCTGTGCTAGATGTGAAAAAGACAATAATAGCATGAACTCAAACACTTGGTCTTACAGCTACCTCCTTGCTAGAGGTTTCAGACATGAAAAATGACTATACAGAAATATTCACTCTTCTTGTTAATGGTCTTGTTTGCTGTATTAGGTCATAAAGTGCCATACATTTTAATTTCAGTCTGTTTTCCAACACGCTAAAAACTCCACCTGAGCTTTGAGAGATCTTTAGAAATGCTGTGAATGCCAGTGGAATTTAACGATAAGTTCAGTTGAATGACTCAAGTTAAAAGGGTCACTCTTCAGACTGTAACACCGGGAGCTGACAGAGACACATTCACACTATAGGGCTCAAATAAGACGACTGTAAAATGAGTTATTCAACCAAGTGAATCACAGTTGTTTATTGTGTTATTGTGGACAGTGGGTGAGATAAAAACACTCCATGTGCTCAACTAATCAGAAATACCCCGACCCCAAAGTTCTTGAACCATTGGAAAGAGACTTTTCAGTGAGAAGATGAACTACCCTGGAGCCACATTTAGAACCGGGCTCCTGCTGTTAAAATAGGCAGAGTTCCTTAAATGGTCCCAAGTTCCTGAAGAAAGTTCCTGCTGTGGAAAAGTACCTAAAGATGTGTTCTGGATGGCCAACTCTTTTTTTGCATCAGCCCTATAAAGTAGGCTCTCATTTAAAACAATAGATGGCCTGTGGAGCCATTTTCTCCCTTGAGGTCACTGAGGGCTGGAGGAATGTTGATTTTAAAATATCCATGTCTGCATTTCATCAAAGCAAATTCACAGCACGTAGTTTAAAAGCTCACAAACACACTGAAGTGCTATGTCATCCTTTATGTGTGTGTTGTCTCCTCAGACTAACAGCGACTTACAGTCAGAGAACCTACAGGCTGCTGAATTACTGATTGTGACTGCAGACACTTGACGGAGGCTGTGCTACCATCCAACAGCTGAGCTGATTTGGAAGGGAGTGTGAGCTGCAATGTGATCTCAATCTCTGTTTGTCCATCCAATCAAGAAACAAGAGGCAGCCATCTTGTCCATGTGGGACCAACACAATATGGACATGAAAGCCTGTTGTCAGCGTCGGTCCAATTTTGAGCGTCTTGGCTGCATCGTGTGTGATGACCATGCCAGTAAGCCGGATGGAGAGAACAGAAATAGCTCAGGATCGGGAATGGCTTTGATACAATGATCTCAAAGTACCCAGAGGACATACACACACACACACACACACACACACACACACAAAGAGATGCACATGCACACACGCATACAAACAAACCAGAAAGAGGGCCAAAAGAACCAAAACAGCATTCTGGCTCCAGCTTTCCTTCTCAAGCAAACTGTGCCAGTAAGTTGTTTTTCAGTCCCTAAATGCTTTTCTCAAACTACTGAGGCCTTGTACCCTGAAGTAGGATTTGCGATTAGCGAGGTAACTTCTGGGTTAGAGCTGTTTTTAGGGGCTGCAACAGTGGTTCACTTTGTACTCAGGTAAATCACAATACTATTGAATGCTTCTCACTCCAGCCAGAGGTAAGAGATCAACCTGAATAAGAGCAAGCACCCTCAGGTCAATCAACTCTCTTGAGCTCCACTCTCACATTGTATATAACATCGGAGTCCTTACATTCCTGGTTAACTAATCAGACAATAAGATAAGCCTCTTTAATGCTTTGAGTTCTGCATTTATAATCATCTTAATGTGCTCCAAAGTTGGAATGACACCTCCAGGTTACAGCTTAAAACCAAGGCTCACACAAGGCAATGCAAGCCATGCCAACATATCCTAACAATATCATTAATACATTTATTAACTGGCTTAGAAATTATCTGGCTGTGTTACAAACTTGATTCTTGATTTGGTCAAAACCAATAACACTGGTGATAAATTCTGTTCAACATTTTTATCATTTCTGAATAGCAAGAAGAACATCAAGGACAACCAGATCACATGAAATGAGTCCTGCACATTTATAAACTTTATTTCACCTCGTCATGTTCACAAAGAGGCAAAAATATTAATTTAGGATTCCAGCAGGACACAACATGGAGGATATTTTTACTCTGAACACAAAGAAAAGGACGTGGGGAGTTTACACAAAAGCCAGTCAGGAGAATACACTTGTAGGACCTTCAAAATTAGTTTTATTAATTAATAACTCTTTTTCTAATGCAAAGTGCCAACCCAGATTAATACAGTTATGCTCAGAGATTTAATTATAATAAAGGTGTGTCACATACTGTAACTTTAACTTCCTTGGATTTGTTAGCTGCCCCTTTCAGTCCTGTTAGCAGTGTTATAGTCCCCAACTCAATTTGGACTGGAGCACTGATGACTCAGACTTATATGTTGATATCATAGACTGTAAATAAAAATGGACAGCGTTGCTCCGCCTCTTCCCGTTGTACAGTTCTGAAGCCAGCGTTACGCTACAGCGTAACGTCACAAGATGCTGAGTGTCCTTTGAAGTTTCACTCCACGGCGGCTGTGAATCAAAGGAAACCCGGAAGTAAAAACCCGTTTTTTAAACTCTGATAACTAACGAAAAAAAGAAACTTTTCAGGAAAAAGAGGCCTTTGACACAAAACACTCAGATACTAACTACATATCACCACAGCGTACGGATGTGAGAAACATTCGTACCACGTGTATTTATTTTTTAAAGTTTGACTGCAGATTTTTTACCTATACTGCAGCCAGCCACCAGGGGGCAGTCACACTGCTGAAAGTCTCACCACCAGCGACCGGAACCTCTCCCTTGGTTGATATAGACCGTCCTAACATTAAAGTTACATTTCTAGTTTATTTCTAGTTCTGTAATATATTCAGTTTAGAGTAAGAGCTGGCACGTGTTAGCCTGCATGTGCGTCACATCATATCAACAGAAAATAGTTCAGACACATTTAGCTTCTGCTTGTTGACACCATAGACCGTAAGGTGAGGTAAAACCGTTAGCTTCTGTTAGCATCAAACATATGGCTAATACCATAGACAGTATAAATAATGGATGTAGTATCCGTGACATCACCTATATGTTTCTGAAGCGCTGTTTTGAGGCTAATTGTCGGTGGGAGCCACATTGGAAATGTTGAACACAACATAAGTGCTGTTGAAAAAGTGTGAGGTAAAGAGGCGGGCTTTGAGCCTCCTAGCCAACAGCTACAGAGTTCCCGCCTGTCAATCAAGTCAGCTGTGCCTCTCATTGGAAGACTCGTAATCTTAATGTCTTCAAAATTGCAGCGTTATGAAAAAAATCACCCCCCGTACAGTGTGTGACAATAGAGAAATGAGCTATCCAGACTACACTCATTTTTTTGTACCAGGCTGTAAACATGTTTATTTCTGCTGTAAAGATCGGCTTTTTTGAATTGGTGTGTATGTGGTTTCCAGTACTTCCGTAGCCAGCCTCTAGTGGACACTGGATGAACTGCAGTTTATAACACAACGCGGGAGGTTGCCGCTTGGTTCACATGCTGCCTTGATTGCAGCAAGAGCAGAGCAACATGTTGGAAATGTAAAAGAACCAATAAGGAGGAGACAGAGACAAGCTCAAAGTTTAACAGACATTTGTCCAGGATGAACCAAGAGAACTTAACAAGGTGCTAAAGTTACTTCAGACTGTTGATTAGGTTACTGTGTTAGCATGCTAACGGTAACTCAACCCCTGAGTCTTAGATGTTTGGTTGGTTAAAATCCTGAGTGATAGTGGTTGAGCTGTAGGTAATTTGGGGTTCATTGGACACCAGAATTAATGAGTGCATCCACTCATTAAGACAAGTGTGGTGCACATTCTTGCACGACACAAAGCGCTGTAACGTCACTGATGATTTAAGATGATTAGAGTCTAATCTTAATAAAATATATGTTTTCTACAAATCCAAGATGTCCGACACAGTCAGTCTAGGTTGAGACAGTGAAGATTTTGGAGTAAAACAGCCATTCTCCTTATAACCAATGATTATATTATTAATGATGACTCGACTTGGACTCGACTTGGATTCTTCTCTGGTGACTTGAGACTCAACTCAGACTCGAGGTTTGGAGACTCGACCACAACAGTGCTGGTAAATGACCGTGAAGATTTAAAGTTGTTGTAAGAGTTATGAATATAAAGAGGGATTTCCTCTCTAACACTATCAGCAGGTACGGATAGTCGAGGAGATTGTAAATTCAGAGGAGGCTTTCATAGAGGAGCAATCAGGTAGAAGCATCTGGCATATTAATCCTGAAACAAATACAAACTAATACAAAAAGTAACAAAAGTAAAGTTTAGTGGAGTTACACCACAGTGAAAACATCATCAACACTTTACAGACTATAAATCCAGAGTTAACCTAAAGCTGTAAACAGAGAGGCAGAAACTAATGGAAAGAGAAGTAAAACAAAGAAAACTACCAGAGAGAAAATATAAATCAATTTCCATCTATCAAAGCTTTCACTGAGCGAGAGGACCCACAGGGCAGCGTTCACCTCAACACTAAACCTCCACAAGCTGTGACGTCTCCTGATAAAGACAGGAAGACCAAGGGGTGGAGAGAAAAGAACGGCTGAGGGAAGACTGAGTGAAGGACGTCCACTGCCAGAAACAAGTTTAAAACTTCATATTGGGGCCTGTTTATCTGAGCACCATGCTCCTCCTTCTATCCTCCTCTCACAGTGATATTTACTCCTCTCCATCTTCCTCTTGTTGATTTACTCCGATCCTGCCCTCCTCGTCTGTTTTTGTTTTCTCTCTCTGTTTGTTGGTGTACACTTCTCCCCTCAGCACACATTAACCTTCATCCCTCACACCTTCCTCTCAGCTGGGTGCTAAAGAGATGAAGTTTTATGTGCACATTTGTACAACGATTAGCGCTTTATCAATTAACCAGTCGAGGCAGCAACTGCAGACTTCAGCCAAAAAAACATGTCATCAAATGGTACTAGTTTTAGTGAAGGGCTTTTTTTTTACCAAAGCAGTCAGTGGATGAAAATTGGCTCACTGACTCTTGTTGTATTCCCTGAACATCAACCCTCCTATTCTTTGCTGATTTCAGGTCTCTGTAGTTATTAACAGTACATAATGTGACTTAGAAGTCTCTCTCACTAACCCCTTCAGGTAGCAGCCATACTCGAGTCTGATATGTATTTATATATGCTACATTTGCCTTCCACATATGACGATGTGACTCCTTCAAATGTCCATCCATTTAAGAACTGAAGGACATAATCTCTCACTCTAACTCCTTTAAGCTTTCATCTCAGAGCCTTGCACACATTGAAAGACTTTTGAAAAGATGAGAGACCCCACACATGATGACAAATAATGATGGATTTAACAGTTATGTTCTTACAGTGTGCAGAGTGCAGGGATATGGTCCACACAGCACAACACAATCTAACAGATTCACCAATAACCAGAGTCCTGACTCTCAAAACTGGAAATCTCTCAAAATCTCGACTTTAAAGTGAACAAACATGGCAGATAATGGGATGGTTGTCAAGCTATACCACTTAGCTAGCTGGTCCATCCATTGTGGTCTCAGATTCTCCTCGTCATTTTGATTGTGGTATGTTTTAAGGGACACCTGTATGACATGCAGAACGAGGTATTCTATTGTGTTTCCATATTTAACCAGAAGATGGTGCTCAAAGAACAGACAAATGCTTCACTACGCATAGTATGCTCGATGGATAGCGCAGCAGACTAGTCTGGAGGCGCCACTTTTAATGCTCTCAGTCGGTCTTGATCAAGCACTATAAGAAAACTGTGGTATAATATATAGTCAATATACCAGAGGTTAGGGGGTGGTGCAAGTCTCTGTGAATTGTTCGCAGGTAAAGAGTCTCTCTGCTGAGGCTTTATACTTCTAAGTCGCCCCTACCCAGCAGGGGCTGACGCAGACATGAGCACCACATACTTGTGTGTTGATGTGTCCTCTGTCGAGCAGCAATTCTCCGCCGAAACGCTTGAGGGCAGTGTGGTCTCTCTGAAAGCCGGTCGCCTGCTTCCGGCCCCGCTATGATCTCTGTTTACTTTTCCACAGAGATTCAGAGCGTGTTATGTTAAGCTACAGCTGATACATGTTAATGTTTATCATACAGACATGATTATATGAAGAATAGAGAGGAGGAGATGAAATACACGGCCGATGTCCGGGATCCCGAAAGTGCTGTAAATGCCGCCAAGCGGACCAATCACAGAACTTTCTTGCAGTCAATTCTACTCGTAGTTACATTTTGGAGGAGGTGCACATCAGCTACGTGCGTAGGCCTCTGCGTAGGTACAGGAGCTACGTGGACCTCCGGCATAGACTACGCGGTCGATTCAACGTAGAAGTATAAATCAGCCTTAAGTCCAGACTATCAGCACTAAAATGGGCTGATCTCAACCAATGTACTAGAGGCAGGCAGAATGGATGCTAGCAGCTAGAAAGAGCTACACAACTGCATAGAAACTGCACATTGCATAACCCGAGGGAAGTCTAAAAGCAGGGACACAGTTTGAACCTTTTTCCCTCTAAGAGTCCTCCAATAATAGACTGCATGCTGAGCACTGGTGCAAGGTATATCCTGGACAATAACTTTTACATTTTGATTGACAGATCTTGTAAATAAAAAAAAGAAAAAAAAAAGAAGAAGGGTCAATTTTCTCTGCTCTTTGACTGTTCGGTGAAAACAGGCTTTTTATTTTGGAAAACCTTTACCTGTGCAAGCGATCAGATCAAAAACGTGTTTTTCACAGAGACAGACTTGACCCTGTCTTTTCTTTGTTTGTTCTCTCCTCTCTTTACTCTCAACTTTCCTTTCCAATGTTTTAACATGTTTGATCCCTTCCTCTTCACCTCTCCTTTCCTCCTATCCTTCATCTGTCTCCTAACCTTTCTTCTTTTGCCTGATCAACATAAATACAGTGCAAAATGACTGAAGAAAAACTACTGGAAACACACTGAAGCCTGGCTTAAAGTACTGATGGGCAAACGAAGCTTCACGAACCAGTAGTTGTATTTTTTAACTCCTCTAGATGGCGCTCTCTGTCCAGCAAAGGGTTGAAAGCACACTGAATTGCCATTCATTGAGCCTTTATTTTTAAACCAAGAGCGCCATCTAGAGGAGTCAAAAAATACAACTACTGGTTCATGAAGCTTCATTTGCCTGTCACTAGCTTAAAGTAGAGTGGACATGGCCTCTCTGAAAGACACAAGAAGGGGGGAAAGGTCTGACCGTGGAGGGATAACAAAGTTAAGTCAAAAAGAAATGTACACAAGGCTGGGTCAGATATTGTCTCTGTGAATGAGTGTGCTTACAGCAGCAAGTAATGTGTGTGTCTCTATGATGAGAAGCTGAATGAAGACAAACACACACACACACACACACACACACACACACACACACACACACACACACAAACACACACACACACACACACACACACACACCGATGCAGACCAAAAACAATAACAGGTTGGTGGAGCTCAGGACTCTTTTGGGAGATTCAGTATTCTGTTTCTTTCTTCCTCCTGTGGAATCAGACGGTGGCCTCAGAGTGGATATGAAACTGTCAACAACTTGTCATGGACCCGTACACCCTTTGTCTGGCTGTCAGCACCCACACTCACCACAAGCACGCACACACACACACACACTCGCACACACACCACTATCTGACTCCCACACTCACTCAAATAAACACTTTTTTGCATTTATCTCTCAGTTCAAATCAATGTGGCAAACGTCTTTCAGCTGGGTCCTTTGGTGGAAAAAAGTATTTTGAACCCTGCTTCACCAAACTAACCATCAGACATGTCCTTTGGAAACAAATTTATGCAACCATAAACGTTTTTGGGAACATTGTACTTCAGAAATACAGCATTTTAACTTCAAAAGCTTCTAAAACCAAGAAAAAACAAACCACATCCACAAAGCAACACGGCCCATTGTTTGTGGAGGTGAAGCTGATGGTGAGATAGGGAAGTTGTGGCGTTTGGTCAGATCCATCACCTGCCTAACGTTTACCTGGCAATCCTACACGAAATCAGCCATGATTAGCTAGCATTGTGATAGCCCTGTGTGCAATGTTTGCCTAGAGGCTTAAAAAAGAAACGTTATACTACCATGCTTCAGGGGCGGCTGTGGCTCAGTGGGTGGAGTCAGTCGTCTCTCAATCTGAAGGTTGATGGTTTGATCCCAGCTCCTGCATGCCGAAGTGTCCTTGGGCAAGACACTGAACCCCAAACTGCTCCAGCTGTTGTTCAGCGGTGTTAATGTGTATGAATGAGATTAGCCAATGCTGATGGTCCCTTACTATAGCAGCCTCTACCATCAGTGAGTGAATGTGGTGTGAATGTGTGAATGTGATGAGTAGTGTAGAAGAGCTTTGAGTGGTCAGAAAGACTAGAAAAGAGATATATAAGTACAAACAGTATTTTCACATTACATTCATGCTTACACAGCCTGTTACCCAACTTTCTCACTCATTACCCAGCCGTGTTAAATACTTGATTCTGCTCAGTCACATTCCCCTCTGCCTGTTGACACTGTGGTAAAAACGTTAGTGTGGTCTCAAGCTGGTCTTGAGAGAAGAGAAATGATGACAGTAAGCGGGCACAGATGTGAGAGCAGCCTGAGGAGCCACTGGACCACAACCACCTCTGATAGAGAAAAGTGGAGCAACATCCTGTCCTGCAATCCAGGCAACGACAGCAGAGCTGGAGAGAGTATCTCTGAGTTATCCATCCCTATACAGACATTAAAATAGTAGCAGTAGCAGGGCGAGGCCTTCCTGATTTGCAGCAGGTTCTCCTCAACCTGAAGGATTCTAATATGCATAACCACCTGCTCACTCTGCATAATCCCATACTTAAAGCTGATCACTTTACATGTTGGTTGAAAAGGTTGTCTTTGGGATGCAATGGAGCTCTCTCTCTCCGATACAGGGTATTTCCAGAAACCTGAAAACTCAGCATCCTTTAAGTACAAAGGAAGAGGTCTTACACCGCAAACCCACGCCAAGCGCCCAGAATGCCCAGAGACCCACAGTCTACCTTCACCGCTTCACTTGTTGTCGTAAATTGAGGAGTCTATTCAGTCAAACCTGCACTCCACAAGGTTTATATACATACTATGTATGTAACCACACCACAGTTTGCCTTTAATGTATGATTTTGACATTATGAGGTAACTCAGAAAACACCATGCGAGGGAGCGGACGATCTCAATACACAATGAATGGGAGAGTATGTTCAGATGCTGCTTCCTAAGGATCCCCACTGTCACACATTGACAGACCCATTAGACTTCCTATGGGCAGTCTTATTTTCTCCAACTTAAGAAAGTAAAGACGTTCCAACAGCTGCGTCTATGAGACAGGGGAGCAGGAGATTAATCTCCATCAAGATCACTCTTATAGCTAGTTAAGTGTTGGAGGCTATTACATTCCTCCAGGATAAAGAGAAAGAGGATTAACAGAGCTGACACCAATAGAGCTCTCTGATAGGGAGGGTCAGATATAGGACTTATTTTAAGAATGAATGGTACAGAAGTAAAGTACGAGTAATGCCAATGTGAGAGAAAATATAAACACTGAATGATGAGGAAGGACTAATGAAACATGTCATGTATTACTATTATTAATTGTTTTATATTTAATACCTTAAAAGCTAGAGCAAAGCCTTTTATCATCATGGCCCAGGCCTGTGGAACACCCTACCTGAAGATCTGAGGGCTGCACAGAGCATTAACATTTTTAAAGGCAAACTCAAGACCGACCTTTTTAGGCCCGCTTTTAACCGAGTTTTATTCTTATAACAGTTTTATTTCACCTTACTTTATTTATTTATTTATTTATGATCTAGTTTACATTTCAGTCACTTTTTGTTTTATTTTATTAATTTATGTATTTATTTTAAAGCTGCTGTGAGGAACTTTTGTTATGTATCGGTTCTGGCGCCCCCTTGTGGACAAAGTGATACCTCTTATCTCTTGTCCTTTACATGCAAAAGTAGTGTTTTCAACAAAAACCTCATCCTGTTGTCTTGTAACAGTCAACCTTATCAGGCAATGTAATTGTTTTCCATGAAACATTAAAATAAAGGCTGTTTCTGAAGCGAGATGTCCATCATCTGGTCTGAAACCTACCCCCTAAGGGCGGTTTCAGGGATTAAAAATGACAACAGAGAAGGTGTCAATGTTGCTGCTGATGGTCTTGTTTGCTATTAAAGGTCATAAAGAGGCATCAGTATCATTTTCAGTCTGTTTCTCAGCCAGTTAAAAACTCCTCACAGGGCCTTTAAGTATAGCATCTTATTTTCTTTTACTGGTTTGATATTTTAGTGTTTTATTATCTTAGAAATGTATTTTATAGTTCAATTAATGATATTGCACAGAGCTCATATATCTCCTTCCCATCGCCATAAATTTAACCCAAACTCATCCCCACAATGTCAAAAATGTAAGACAGAAACCGGTAGTCTCACACACTGCCTATGGTCATGTAGAAAAATCCAGCGGTTCTGGCAGGTCATAGAACAAGAAATTAACAAGATCCTACATATTGATACAGAAGGTGGACCATTGTCATTACTTCTAGGTATACCTAATGTTACTGTTACTGATAAATATAAGAGGAAACTTTATAAGATGTTAACTTTCTGTGCCAGAAAATGTATTCTTTTAAACTGGATCACAGATAGGGTCCTTTCTAAAGTACAATGGCACAGAGTTATACTTGAATATGTCCCACTGGACTACCTAACATGTAAACTACATTCCAGAGACGATGTTTTCCGTAGAACATGGGAACCCTTCCTGATATATATTGGGCTAAATGTTTCCACTATTCTTACAAGAGGCTTTGTGCTATAGACACAACTTTTTAATATCATCACTATTATTATTATTATTTTTTTTTATTCTATTTATTCCCTTATTACTATTATATTTCTTTTTCCTCTATCTTTGCACTTCTGCAATGTACATTGTGAACCCTGTTTCTGATGCCCCTTAACCTGAATGCTAACCATGATATATATATATATGTGAGCCAAATGTATATGTTTTGTTTGTTTAAAAAATCTCATAAATATATTTATAAAAAAAGAAAAAAAAGAAATGTATTTTATTTTGGTTAGTTTAATTTTCTGTGTTGAGTTTTATCATCTTATTTTACCTCCCGTGTTCCCTCATTAAGATATCATTAGAGCGTTTCCTCAGTTCGTTCAGCAACTTCTTTTTTATTTTTCATTTATTTATTTTGTCTTTATTGTTATTATTGTTATTATTGTTATTATTATTATTATTATTATTATTATTATTATTATTATTATTGTTGTTGTTGCATATATTGTGTTCTTAACCTTAGGATTGTGGGGTGGGTTTGGGGTCGGGATTAGGATGTATTCTATTTTAATTGTTTTAATGTACAGCACTGTGTGTTACAATGTCATTGTATGAAAACAAAGTCTGACTGATTGATTGATTAATGTTTTATATTAATTCAAATGTGTTTTATTATCTTATTTATTTTTATTATTTGTCTTCCCAGTTTTATTGATATTTTCAGTGCATTACTGTTATCCTTACAATTTTTTATGTATTTATTTTAACTATTTATATCCTTATTATTTTGATTATTATTATTAATTACATACATTTTAATGTTGTTGATGGGCATTAGTCTCTTTTTTAAAATCAATTTTAGTTTTTTTAATATGTATCATGTTTTGCCAATATTTTATTTCCACTTCTTTCTTGTTTTCAGTCTCTGTAAAGCACTTTGAATTCCATTTGATTCGTATGAAAGGTGCTCTATGAATACAGCTTGATTGATTGATGGATTGATGTCATGGAGACATCCAGTCATGGAGGAGGTGCATCACTGAATTTAAACCAACCCCAGTGTATGTATCCTTAAACCTCACACATTTTGTTCTCTGAACATGATTTCCAATAAAAAAATGAAGAAAAGAAGTTCCAGAGATACAGACTGGGGTGAACAACAAAGAGGTGAAGCTGCCAGCACATTGGAGGAAAAAAGGGACTACATAGTAAAAGTGAAGACCTACATGTCGGACAAATAGTGTCTCTGGGTGAAGAAATAAAGGTCTGTCAGCTGCTGGATCATTTAACATATTTGCAAGAACATCATGTCTGCATCACACCGAGGGAAAGTGATGGAGTTAAGCTATGGAGCTATAGTAAAGAATAAATGTAAACCAAAATAGAATCCAAAGTGAAACTGGATCAGTAGGAGGAAGTTAAACGCTGCGTTCAGGATCAAAATGTTTTCTTTATGTTGAACAGAATTTCTGCAGGTGTTTCCTGCAGCAGTGGAGTTTTTGTATTTATGCTTTTTTTGGACCTCGATCAATTCTGGAAGTGAATCGTGCAGTTTCTGTAGAAAGGTAAGAGGAAATCATCAAGAGTACAAGAGAGGAGAGCTTTTCTCATATAGATTCTGTATCTTATAGATAACTCCTGCTCAGGTACACAGACAGGTCGGGTCATTTCAAATTGTAAACCAGAGAAGAAGTAATCGTGGGATGTCTTAATAACATCTAATAGATCTTACCTTATAACTGATGCTTCTATGTTATGAAGTGAATATGTCCTGATTTATTCATGCCTGTATTTCATGCCCTCGGTCAATGTGCAGGCTGAGTATACAGCAACAGAGAGGGTCGCTGTTTTATGTTTATTACAGACAGAAATGTTGAATTCAGATATTTGTTTGATTAGCACTGTAGTTGTAGGTCAGTGAGAAAATAAGGCCAACGTGTTTCGGTCATAAGACTGAGGAGAGGTCTACAATCCTACAAATTCTGTACTGGAAATGTGATTTACAGAAACATTATTTTGTAAAGTGATTTCTTGATCAGTTATAGGATCTCTAGGTTCCCTCTAATAACAAACTCAAAACAGCATTTTCAGCTCCAAAAGCTCTGCCAGTATCGACTGATTTCACTTTGCTTTTCCATCTTCTGTACACCTGCTACCTTCCAGTCCAAAGCTGGCAGCCTGATTTGTTTTTAAATGCAGCAGCGTCTTCCTCCAAGTTTTCTGCTCCATCAAAGAGGAAATGTGTGAGCATCAGGTGTTTTCCACTCCACTCCTCTCTGAGCCTTTTCTCTGTACTCCTCCTTGTTCCTCCTCCTCCTCCCTCAGCTCTGTGGGAGTAGTAGTAGCAGCACTGGCAGCAGAGAGAACAAAGCTTTGTGGAAACATGTTGGTTTTACTAATACCATCTTTGTTCTTCCTCGCTCTGGTACAAGGCCTGTTGAAGAATCTTTTCCCACTCTTACTTATTAGTGGGTTCAGCTGTCTGGATACTTAGAAAAGTTTGCCAGTAGCTGCTCTTCAGCGTGCCTCATCAGTATGAAAACTGACACCCAGCTCACTCACCATCAACACTGCATCCACAATCAGAATGAAACACTGAAGTACAAGGAGTTTGTGTCAGGAGCTGTAGTAGAAACACATGGGGGATTTCTCCAGTGGTGATATACATGAAGGTGCCAGGAAATTACAGTGTGTTTAACATAAACTTAATATTTATGTGAAATCATTTCCTTCTTGTGATAAAAATCTGAGAAATTAGAAAACTAGTGACTGAAGAACTTTCTTAAGGACTTGACCTAGAAGCATTAATCCAAGCTCAGCTGAAGAAAATTAGCGTGCACATCATGTCCATCATGGTTTTGTTCTATCTGAAGGCGTGTGACGTACACTACCAGACTCATATCTGAAGCCAGGCACAGGTTGAAGCAGCTGGACTCACTGGATCCCTCAGGAGTATCCAGATCAAGTGGTGATAACAACGTAAACAGAATACAACATACTGTCATGTTACTTTTTCACGCCAGGTCTCAGACATACTGTATGAATAATGGACGTAGTATCCGTGACGTCACCCATCTGTTTCTGAAGCGCTGTTTTGAAGCCAATCATCAGCAGGAGCTATATTGAGAATGCTGACTTAGTGTGAGGTAAAGAGGCAGGATTTGAGCCTCCTCCCCAACAGCTACAGTGTTTGTGTTTGTCAATCAAGTCAGTCATATCTCTTCTTTCTGTCAGTGTATCTCAGTAAACAGGTAACAGGTTTAGATACTTTCATTGCATGTATTACTGGGAAATGGTACCAACATATTCACACATGTTTTCAACTCGCTATAAGTTCCTCTGCTGCTTCATCACTCTGTCTGGTGTCTCCTTTGTCCACGCTGTCACTTCTGTGTAATGTTTATGCAGCCTAGAAAAAAAAGTAGCATATGTCAATCAAGTCAGCTGTGCCTCTCATTATGGATAACTCGTAATCTTAATATCTTTGAAATTGCTGCGTTACAAAAAAATTCACCCCCCGTACAGTGTGTGAGGATATAGTAATGAGCTATCCAGACTACACTCGTTTTTTGAACCAGGCTGTAAACATGTTTATTTCTGCTGTAAAGATCAGCTCTTTTGAATTGGTGTCTATGTGGTTTCCGGTACTTCCAGAGCCAGCCTCAAGCAGAGACTCGAGAAACTGCAGTTTTTAACACTTCCGCATTGGCTTCAATTCTCACAGATGGCAGTTGCTGCTTGGTACAGGACTCGTGTGAGTTAGGGATGCTTTTTAGTGATGTGTGATGCTCTAAGAGCCGGCTCTTTGAAGTGAACGACCAGAGCCTGCTCCTGATTAGGAGCCTTTTTTTTTTCCTCGTCTTTTTCTGTTAAAGCCTCACGTGATTGGTCAACACATGTGGTAGCATCTTGACCAATCACGTGTCTACATTGAGCAGAACGGGGAGGGGAGGGGTTACAGACACACACAGCACAGTGAGCACACAAACAGGAGGGAGACGTGAGGGAGAACATGCGCGACAGAGAGAAAATGCAGTGGAAAGGTGAGAAAACGAGTGACTGCAGGAAACAGTAAACTTTAGACACATTGAAACGGCAGAGACAGTTTAAAGGCAGAGTGTAGACTGTGCGAGGTGAAAGTGTCATCAATCAGAGTCCACAAAAAACCTGCAAAGGCACATTAGAAGTGTCTGTGAAGGATCTCTGTCATCCAGGTCATGGGCATTAGAACTGTTTATCCATCAGTGCAAGAAGTGAAGAATAAAGACAGTGAAGGGAACCTGCTGTTAATGAAGGTGTTAAAAAGTTTATAAATAATATACAGACATCAGAGATTGGACCTTTTGTCTAATTGTGATGGGTCTTGTTTTTGTACTTTATGATTTCATTTCTGTAGAACTCTGCTCCATTTTGAGTATATAAATAAAGCATTTTAAATGATAAACATTTGATATAATGTATGTTTTTACGTCAGTAACTCATTTTTCATATACTTTTACATTACTTTAAGTAATGCATTCATTTTTAACAAGAAAAAATCTGAGGAGTCACTTGGGAGCCGAAAGAGCCGGCTCTTTTTAATGAGCCGAGCCTAAAGAACCAGCTCTCTAAAAAGAGCCGGAAGTCCCATCACTAATGCTTTTGTTGGAGAGGTTTTGGTTTTGGTTTTGCTCGGAGTATACTGCCATTGCAGTGCGTGGTCTTTTGCAAAGCTAGACAGCTAGCTAACAAAAGATGAAAAAGTCCAAAGTCTTCAAATAAACACACAGGGCTTGCTTTTCCTGTCTTTACTTGAGTCTTGACTGTTGGGCCAATATCTTGTTTTTTGTAAAACTGAAACATTACAGAGAAAATGAAACACATCAGTATACAAGCACTGACATATTAATATATCACACATTTACTGAACTGCGTGTAGTTTCTACCAACAGAAACTGCAATATACTACATAGAACAGTTTGACTGCTTAATAAGACAACACATACTTCAAACATGACTATCTCTAAAAATTGCATGTGTTATGTGCTTATGGACACATTTTACTTACAGACAAATAATCTCCAAGGCAGAAGCGTATGATAAACACATTAGCATCAGCATAAACTGGCATAAACTCGACTCTGTCCGTCTTGGCTGTTTGTGATCCTAAAGGCTGATTTATACTTCTGCGTTGAATCAACGGCGTACCCTACGCTGGGGGTCCGCGTAGCTCCCGTACCTACGCAGAGGCCTACGCACGTAGCTGACGTGCACCTCCTCCAAGATGTAACAACGTGTAGAGCCGATGCGGACCGCAAGCTCTGTGATTGGTCGGCTCGGCAGCTTTGTCTTTCCCGCATTCATATCACTTCCGGGATCCCGGACATCGGCCGCACATCGGACATGTATTTCATCTCCTCCTTTCTATTCTTCATGTAATCATGTCTGTATGATAAACAGCAACATGTATCAGCTGTAGATTAACATAACACGCTCTGAATCTCTGTGGAAAAGTAAACAGAGATCGTAGCGGGACCGGAAGCAGGCGACCGGCTATCAGAGAGACCACACTGCCCTCAAGCGTTTCGGAGGAGATTTGCTGCGCGACACGGACACATCGACGCTCAAGTATGTGGGGCTCATGTCCGTGTCAGCCCCTGCTGCGTAGGGGAGACGCAGAAGTATAAATCAGCCTTAACGGTTGACGTAGCTGTCAAGAAGATGAGAAACTGCAAAGATATGCCAACAGAGGGCAGAGCGTTGAGAGCGCTCACTCTGTAGCTACTTCGGAAAACTAAACAAGAATGCAGAGCGCTCACTCTGACGCTGTTTTCAAAACCCAACTCAGAATAGCTTGCTTACTTCTTAGCTTTTTAATCTACTTTTATCTAACTTATTTAACTTTTAACTTACTAACTTTAGAGACAGCACATGGAGCAAGAGAGGCGGGGCAGGGGGAAGAGAACCAGACTGTCACTAGAGAAACAGGAAGAAATAGACGTTAAATTCATACAATATAAACTACATGATCATAAACTAAATCGACTCACCGGACATCTCGTTGGAAAATATTATGATACGTCTTCAACAGTACAACAAAACCACTGTGATAATGAAAGCAGCTCCTGAAGTGAAGTCAAAGTGTGTCTCTTGACTTTGTTCGTGTTGAGACAGGAGACAGCTTCCTGGAAACCAGAGACAGATCTCTTTGGACTGGTACATCTTGTGCTGATACATCTTGTGCAACATTAATCCCAGTCTGGCTACAATCCCACCTTTGATAGATTTATCAGGGGATTGATTTCAAGCTGTGTATCCAGAGTTCAACTCTCTGTACAAATCCATCCTTTCCTGTTCTTTCATTAACAGAGGACAGTCCAGAGTATCCTCTGCTAAAGGTGATAAGGTAGAAGTACTTAAGCACCTCTCTTTAAAATGTAGAGGATTCGATCAGCTCTGGTAATAGCTACCAATCTGGATACTCTCCTTTCACTAAAGAAGCAGCTTTACAAAGCAAACACACGGTTAGCCTGCAGCCATGATCTGTAAACAGGGTGGTGGAGTTAAAAGCTAATTATGGAGTTCGAAATAACTGAGCTTTTCTTTTCTCTCGGATATAACAAGGTTTTTATCAACGCAGCAGTTTGTGCACAGTTTAAAGCCACCGATGGAAATATGGTAGCACATCTTTCCTGTTCTGCACAGAGAGAGAGAACAAGAGGAGACGAACATGAGTCAGATACTTTGAATGAATTAGAGACTGATTTGAGGCGTTTGAGATTTAAAGCAGCTTCATTCAATTTAGATGATTTCCCAGACTAATATTTGTTCTTTTAAAGATGTTTTCTGTTCTTTGAATTTTTCAATTTAAGCTTCAGGTTGAAGAGAAAAACACTGTTATTACTGTGAATGTAATAATAATGCAACACGTTTCTCTTCTTCCCTAAATGTATCATTCTCAGTTACTTCTACCCCTTTTGAACCAGATCTCTACCTCTTCGCCCACCCATCTTTCCCCTCCTGAACTCCCCCCTCTCGTTCTTTCGTCTCACCTCACCTCCTCCATCTTGTTTGGCCCCCCCAGCTTGTCTCACCTCTCCCTTCTCTGCTCTGTGTTTTTCTCCTCTCTTCACTCTCTCTGTGTCTGTTTCAGATGTGACGTCTTTTATTCTAACCTCATCCCATCTCCTCCTCGCTCTGTTCTCACAGCAGAGAAGAGCCTATTTAAACAAGTGATTGAGTCTTAGGGTGAGTCATTCATATTCTCACCGGTGCGTTCAAGCTGCTGTGCTTCATTGGACATGGAAAATGTGGGCGTTCAAAATGAATGAGTAACACTACTTCAGAAACAACGATCCACATTCCCTTGAGCAAATAACCCGACTCTCCATCTGTGACTCCACTGACGCTGGTCAGAGATCAACCACAGTGAACCGGTCAAAGTGAGCAACAGGCAGAGGTTGATTTGTTTGAGTGCTCAGATTTAAAGAAGAGCGTTTTGTAAGAACCCGTCAGTAATTGAAGGGGTGGGAGACGAACTTACAACCAGTGAATCAGAGTTTATTGATCACACAGCACAGGGAGGAGAAAGGGATTTGTCTGCATGATGACGCCCATCCCTCTATGTTTTAGTGCAGTTCTTATATTTCACTGTATATTTCAGTGTATTGTGCTTTGTGTTAATTTGCACATGAACAAGGAAAGTGAGACCTAATCACAAGTGACTGCCAGAGCTGCATTCAGAGACGATGATCTGGGTGAGTGTGATCTTGTCCACTGTGATCACATCACCAGACCGCATTGCTAAGACCAGGTGTAAATTAAAAATGTGTTGCGGGACCGGATACGGGATCTCACCTCAGCCAGTTCCTGATCGCCCTCATAGCAGAGAAAACTATTGATCCCAGCGTACTCAGCCTACTGAGAACTGAATCACAAAGTGTGGTTTGTATGCATAATAATAATAATAATATTCTTTATCAATAATGCACTTTACGCTTGGAGCAAATCTCAAAGTGTTACAAAACATAACAAAAGCAACAGATTAAAAAGTAGAGTTTAATAACAAGACGATGAAAACTATCTTAAAAATGATAGTATGGGGTGCTGGTGGCCAAGCGGTTGAAGCGCCCCACGTAAAGGGGCTATGGTTCTTGTCCCAGAGGTCGTCGGTTCGACTCCCTGACAGTCGACCATACACTGCATGTCTTCTCCCGCTCTCTACTCTCCACATTTCCTGTCTCTCTTCAACTGTCCTGTCGATAAAGGCGAAAAAAGCCCAGAAAATATAACTTACATTTTTTTTTTAGTATGCCATAGAGTGAAGTATAAAGAGCAACTTTAAAACAGCAAGAAGGTTCTGTAGAATGAACCACTTCCTTTGAGAGAGGAAGGACTTTAGTCCTGTTTTAAAGGATTGGGTGGCCTGTGGTTCTCTCAGATGCTCAAATATAACATGAGAAGTGTTCATCATCAAGTTTAGCATTCCTACAAATATAAATACAGTTCCAGAGTTAGCCTTCAGAGTTAGCTCTTCTCAAGGCTGAATCAGGAGTCGTTAATGTGGAAACTTCAGTTCAGGCCTGATGCAGATGCTTCATGCTGTTTCATTGTGTCCCAACACTTTAAGTTCTCACCTGGCTGCTGGAGAGCAGTGAGAAACAAATTGTCTTCAGCAGGAGATCATGGTGTCTGAGGAGGTGAAGAGATACGCTCAGAGTAACTGTGAGTGTGTAACAGGAGCTCGTTCACCTGCTGTGAGGGGGAGTTAATGACCTGATCACCATCATGCAGCCGAGTGTGAAGACTCATCTACTCAACTGAGCCCTTAATTCAAACATACATATTCCCTGAATACACACACACACACAGAGACACACACACAAACGGATGCATGCATTTAGCTGTAAATAACCATCCACAGACACATTTACTGTAACTGTTAAGTCTGCAAACGTCAGAGCTGTGAGCACGAGCTCACTGACATCAAACACAGTGAGATACAAACACAACATCAGCAGGTGATTTAACTCGTGCATAAAACTCTGAACACACATTAGTTGAACCTGAAGTCTGCTCCAAACACATTAAAGGTGACATATCATGCAAAATGGACTTTTTCATGGTTCTCTACCTGAAATATGTGTCTCTGGCATGTCTACAAACCCCCCGAGAATGAAAAAAATCTATTCTGCCCCTGTTCTGATTTCTCCACCTTTCTGTAAATGTGTGTGAAACGAGCCGTTTCAGACTTCCGGGTTTTTGTTACGTAACAACAATATCCGGTCTGTCACGGAGTCAGAGCTCAGAGCTTGTTCAGCCCATAGACTGTATAAAATAATACTCAACCCCTCCTCTGTTTTTCATTACCTGCACAAATGTGTGCTAACAAGGAGCTTAGGAAGGAGGCATGCTAGTTGTAGGCTGTCTTAATAAACACAGAGGTCGGTTTTACTCCCCACGTCTGCAGATTTGAAGATCTAGTGGATGATTTGTATTTATCATGGATAAGTGCTAGCGCTAGTTAGCATAGCCACATAGCTACATGTCGTAGCTGTAGCTGTGTACCAAGACACACGTCGACATACTGATAAATAAAACAACAAGAAACACAAAATCTGTGACCAATCCTTCAGAAGTCCAGCAGAGACATCTCAGCGTTTTTGGGAGGCCTGTGAAAAGGTGAATGCTGTGAGAAAAAACAGAAGATCTGCTGATGAAATAAAAAGAAGATGGCAAAATATCCGCAGAAGAAAAAAGGAAAAACTCTCCCTTAATAAAATCTCTTATATTGGACACATTTAATTAGTTCAAAAGTCTGCCACTCTTGCTCTAGCTACTTAATCGGTAAGTCAATTGCAGTTTTGAAACAACCAGGGCCAGAAAAGTTAAGCGTCACTTTGATGAAGACCGTCGCCTCACTGACGCAGAGATCATCTTTTGGGTGAACGTTTTTAATGCCTGTCTTGATATCATCATCCAGCAACTGTCCCAAAGATTCACCAGTTTAAATGGCTTAGTGAGCACCACAGTCGGGACATCGCCCCCAAGCTTCCCTGACCAACAGCTTTCTTTTAGAACCTCTTTCAGGGACCAGATACCAAAGCAAAAGTCTGTTAGGGATCTGTCAAAAACGCCCATTGTCAACCACCACTCTTCTCGTCACTTCTGCACAACTTCTGAGCGCTCATTCTCCAAGTTAAAACTAATTAAAAACCCATTGAGGAGCACGATAGGACAGGAGAGACTGAGTATACTTGTCACATTGATCATTGAGCAAGAGCAAAGAAAATGGACATACATCTCATCGTGGACAAGTCTGTGGAGCTTAAGGCTCACCACAAACAGTGGTGAGTAGGCCGAGTACTTCATACTGATTTTTTGTTTATATGTGAAGATGTAGGCCGCTGTGCCAATTTGACTAGACTGTATAGCTGTTGATACAGTGGCGTACTGTGCTCTCATTATTGAAACAGTTAAAGTGGGTGTCAGAATGATGCGGTCGCTATCCGTGGTGCTGAACTGCTTTGAATTTGTGTTGTTTTATCATTATTTTTTTATTACAAGAAAATGCAGTGTTGCAATGAGTTTCTCCATAGGAGATATGACATGGCTCCTTTTTGTGACAGCCATGTGTGCGTAACTCTGTGCCAGTTTGCACCTGCCTTTCAAACGTGCTAAATATAGACGCAAATACAGCGCTCGCTATCTGCTTCAGGTTTGATAAATCACATTGCGTGTGCTAAATGATTACATTTGCATCTCCTCCTCCCAGTATTTTGCACGTTCTGATGATCCACATGTATTCTGCACATTCATGAAGGAAAACACGCTAAATGGATAGCGAGTGCTATTTTGCTCATTTGACGCAATCCTCGGTGATCCCGGTTAGTATATCAGCTTTGCATGCGCTATCAACTTTGCACATGTTTTTATACACGCAAACCTTTAGTAGATCGGGCCTCAGGAGGTTCTTTTAGAAATATGATGAACACACGTACATTTTCACAATACTAATCTGAAATCAAAATAGTTTAAATATCATTCAACTCCAGTTTTCCACCTTTAAGGGACACTCAACAGAGGTTACTGTGGGAACTTGAATGACACTTAAACACACTCAGCTCTGGACGACACATTACAACTCAATTACGGCAAAACAAAAACATGTTTTAAGTAGTTATGGGCAAATGAAGCTTCATGAACCAGTAGCTGTATTTTTTGACTCCTCTAGATGGCGCTCTCTGTTCAACAAAGGGTTGAAAGCACACTGAATTGCCATTCATTGAGCCTTTATTTTTAAACCAAGAGTGCCATCTAGAGGAGTCAAAAAATACAACTACTGATTCATGAAGCTTCATTTGCCCATCACTAGTTTTAAGTCCTTTTAAAATCTTGTGCGAGCGTCCAAATCTGCTGATGCGGCCGTCCTCTGACAATCCACCAACAAAAAGTCCCTCAGTCCCTTAAGAAAAACGAAAGAAGTTCCCAAAAAGAAATGCAAGTGATCACTAACCGGTATATCAGGGAAAAAAAAAGGCATTTGTCCAATGATGACGAGAAATCCCTTTCAAAGAGCCTGTCTTTGTTCCAGCTCCTTTAGCGTGGTGTGTGCCCGTGTGAGGTATCCAAGTGGTGGTCCGCCTTAATCCACTTTTAGTTCACGTATCAGTACCGTTTTGTTTAACTTGATGAATCTATACAATAATTTACCCATTAAACAGTCTGTGTATGCAGTAGCTGCAGTCTGGCCTGGTGCTACTACCTCTTTTTACTTTGGAGTCTTCTGTTCTTCCTCTTCCTCACATCCTCCTGATATAACTTAACCCATTAAGACCTAAAACGCCTGCTAAAAACGCCTTTAAAAACCTAAGCATAAATTGTACACAACCTCTGAAAACCTGAAGATTTTCTGGAAAAAATTCTGAGTTGTCAAATTTCACTAAAACCTTTATATCTCAGCCTCTTGAGCAGATAGAAACATGAAATGGAAACCATTTGATAGTTTAGAGCTTGGGCTTTAATTGGTACATCATTACTTTGCTCTTATGTGCATTAACATTTTTCAAAAAATCATAAAACAACAAAAATATAAAAAATATAAATTAAAATGAATACAAAATATTTTTTCCTGCAAGTGGCAGTGTAACAAAGTGACAAGTGGAACAGTGCAACAGGTAAAACAACAAAAATGAAACAACAAATGTTATGAACAGTTAGTGTGGGCCATGTCAACACACTAAGTCAGCTGATGTCACCGGACATGCTTGCCAAAGCACTCAATGTTGAGAGCCTCTTTGCACTGCCTGCAGCCATAGACGGTGGCAGTGGCACGAGCATCAGTGCCACTTCTTGAAAGTGCACACTCCCTGCAGACCCTCCTCTTTTCAAAGAGTTTTTCACAGTCGTGCTCAGTTGTTGCTCCCACAGGTCTTGTAGAGCAGTAAGGAGCACTTCTTGCTGTCACTAGGGTGACAAGTTCCTGTGCCAGCTCCTCCAGCCACTCTTTGTAGCCTCTCTTGAATTTGAAAGTGTTTCCTGCGGCACACCTGGCTACAACATATGCATTGTAGCATCTTACAGCAAGGATGAAGAAGAAGAGCCTCCTCCACCACTTCTTTGACCGATGCTGGAACTGATAATATCCGACCTTCTGATCCAGCAGGTCTACACCTTTCATGTGCTTCTGGTAGTCGGAGGGGCATGCTGGTACAGCAACCGCTGTTTGGGTGCTCTCTTTCCTCCTCCTCACGGACCCTTTCTTTATAGGATCATGGTAATTAGACATTACCATGACAACCTTGGTGTCCTGCCAAACACACAATGTGAGGTCGTTCTTTTGTGCCACCCTGAACTCGTGCTTCTCCAGCACAGCTTGCTTCGTCAGAATTTGGTGTTTTGGGAGTCCCTTTCTGTTAGCACGAACAGTGCCGCATGCATCCAGTCCTTTGCTCTTCATTTCCTCAAAAAGCTCCACTCCTGAGAAAAAGTTGTTCATGAAAATGGAAAGATGGGACCCATAGTAGGGTGTAGCCAGATCCATTACAACCCAGCGAGCAAGGCCCTTCTCCCCCGTCCCCTCACGCCATGTGTAGACCTGGAAGTTTGTCACATATCCAGTCTAGCTCTCTGCCATGACCCATACCTTCACACCCCATTTTGTGGGTTTGAGCGGCAGATACTGACAGAAGGCGAGTCTTCCCTTGAATTTCACCATGCTCTCATCTACTGTCACATACCCGTTCACCTTATAGAGAGACTGGAAACAACTGTTGAGGTAGTTAAGAAACCATCTCAGTTTCCAGAGTTTGTCAGTGCGGTCAACATCATGTGCTTCGTTGTTTTGTAGGTGGAGATATCTGAAAATGCACATTTAAGTTGAATGAAAGCATATGTGATACATTTTTACTTCTTATAATATTATTAATAATAATAATTATTATTATTATTATTATTATTATTATTATTAGCAATCACCAAACAATTTTTTTATAATTATTATCACTATCATTATTTATTGTCATTATTGTTATTACCTCCAGATAATTGCAAATCTGTCCCTTGCCATGGCTTTGGGGACATTTTTCTGAAATAGTCTCTCCTTGCAGGCAGCTGAAGTATGCCCATGGTGTCACAGCCCAATGAATGTTTTCATCTCTGGCATCGTAACAGGTGTCCACTTGCTGCTCAATGGACTTGCCTTCCTGCTCTGTTCTGCATATAAATATGTCTCTGTCACAAGTCGCAACCACAACTCTTCAGTGAAAATGTTGGCAACCACATTTCAAGGTGTTGCATCGTCAGGCAGGTCAATCTTCATTCCTGGCTTGCGATTGAACTCTCTCTTATGACCTGGGTGGAAGCTCCCCGTTTTCCACTCATCTTGGAACCCGCAAAATTCTTCCAAATCCTCGTCATCCTCTTCAAACATACTGCGCATCCACTGATCCCTGTCTACCAGATCAACAGGAAAATCCTCAGATTCTAAATCTTGTAAATTATTTCCGTTAACACTGCTATCATTGAAACTATATTCGACATCTTCAATGACACTCCCGTCGCTCAGGTCATCCATTCTAGCTGTCAAAAAGCCGGTCGTAAAAAAAAAAGTTCCACTCCCACCGCGGGAATTTCAGCAAATCACAGCGCATTTCATTGGTCACGTGTCTTTAAAAGGAAATCCCTAAACATGTACGTCATCCCACCCATGGTATTTCAGCAAATCAAAGTGCATTTTATTGATCACTTCTTTGAAAAAAACTCCCAAAACATGCACGTCATTCCACCATGTGTATTTCAGCGAATCACAGCGCATTTGTCACAGTCTGCTCACCTCCTCCCCTCTGTCAGTAATTTTCCACTCTCCTTGCCTCTGCTCCACTCTGCTGGCCAGCCACGCCCCCTCATCAGGCAACCCAGTTCACCTGCACACTCACCTGCTCCTCATCTGCAATCAAGCTGGTTTATAAGCAGCAGCCACTCTCCACTCCTTGCCAGATTGTTCTTTGACCTCATGCAAGACTTTCCAGCGTTCTTCTCCGGACTGATCTCCTGTTGCCGACCCTGCCTGCCCGTGACCATCCCTCCTCGCCGCTTCCCAGGAAAACACCTACGCCTTCTGTCCCTGACTACGAGTTCTGCCTTCGCCCTTCCGGGGTTCTGCCTGTCCGTCCTCGTGGCTGTTTGGCGTCCTGTCCTCCTGCGGAGTACGAGTGAGTCTGTTTCAACTCTCCCCAGGATCTGTCTGTCACCAGTGCTTGATTTGTCAGGCTGTCATCGAGCCCCGAGAGACTCGATTCCCTACCTGTGTTCGAGGTAGAGAGACTATTCACCTGTTACTCGTGTCTATTGAACTGTTTAATAAAGGTCATTACCAACTGATCTCTTGGCTTCCGATACTGCTTGTGGGTCCTAACTCAACCCGTTACAGCATTTTATTAGTCACGTGTCTTTAAAAAAATACCAAAACATGCACGTCATCCCTGTCGTGTATTTCAGCAAACTACAGTGCATTTCATTAGTCACATGTCTTGAAAATTATGACACCGTCTGAAATGACCTACACATTGCATCCGGTCTTAAAGGGATAACCGCGTATATGTCGCATCCAGCCTTAAAGGTAAATACGTGTATACGTTGCATCTGGTCTAAATGGGTTCTGAAAACAAACACAAAATAACAATAAACGCTGCACATTCACATACCTCTCAAAGTCAGTGGAACCTTAATATTTCCCAGCATGAAACACAAAACACACGTTCAGTTTCTTTTGAATTGACTGTTATTAATTCCCTTTTGTGTCTCACTTGAATTAAAGTATTTCACAAGTTTAATCCTATGGCCTTGTCACACACATTCACCCCTTCTCTGTCAGCTCAGTCGCTCCCCTTTTCTTCTTGGCTTCCTCTCTCACCTTTGCCTTGGGTTGTTGGGTCTTTCATAAGGAGCCTTTAAACAAAACGGGATTTACATCTTACAGGAGATCTCGCTGAATGCTGATCACAAGCTGCTGGAACAATTTGGAAAGAGATGTGACTTTCCTTCGTGTTGGTAACTTATCAGGTACTACGGGTGTTTTTATGTTAAAAGAGTTGCAGAAAGTTTCCCAATTAAATCTTGTAATTCCTCGTAGCAGAATGGACTTTTGTGTTTCTGAGAAGGTGAGCTTTCGTCTTCATCTTTATTCATTTCGTGCGTTGGTCATAACAAAGAGACAGCTCTGAGCCCGACACGATTCTTTCATCGGCTGAAACAAAAACCCGAGCAGAGCTGACAGGTCGGTACATAACAGCAGCACCAGTGTGACAGTTCAGTTCAGGGCTTTGCAGGACTTGGTCAGAGCACTAATTATATCCAATTAGTGCTTCTCAGTACACAGTGACATCTGCACTGAGCTGAGACAGGAGACACAAAAGGAGGGAACAGAGGAGAAAGAGCAGTCAGCGCTGAACGAGTGAATCAAACACTGAACTTTAGGGAAAGTGACCCAGGGATAGTTTGAGCTATCAGGCGGTGAACTTTACTGTTGTTGACTCTGTTAGCTTTAAGTAGCTTGTTGACACGCTAGCCTCTGCTAACTGCATAGATTTATTTATTATTTACAGAGTAAACAGCTGACAAATGAGCTTATGAAGTAGATTTATTCTACAACAGAAATGAAGACAGTGATTTCCTCTTGTGATCCTTTTGTGAGGGAATACAACAAAAGCAGCAGGACGATTTATTTCAGTGAATACGAGAGGGGTCCAGTTGCAGACCTCCACTCTCAGCCGGCTTAATGGATCCTCCAATGTGAAGTGGAAGCAAAGTAAAAAAGGAAGTAAATCTAATCCTCCTTTGCAGTCTCAGCCGTCTGATCGGCTCCTCCTCCTCCGCACACTAACCCATTCTTCAGCAGAGTATCAGGTTCTTCACGCCCAATATTCCAAATCTTGCATAGTAAAACGTGACTTCGGTGTAAACAAACATGGCGGATGAACAGGAAGAAGCAATGATGATTGTTTTCCGCCTCTTACTTTCCAAAAACACACACTAAAAGAAAAACAATTCTGGAAACTGTCATGGAGACAGCGGGAATGTGGACTGTATGCATTACAGCGTGAGTTGTATTCATTAAAGCGGTGAGTTTTCGCCGGCGCCATGTTTTTGTTTGTTTTCACTTCCTCTTCAGTCAGTCAGCTGAGTCAGCTCGCGTCTTGATTGGCTTTTGCTCCGGTACACGTGACATTACTAATGATGGGAATTCCGGCTCTTTTTAGAGAGCCGGTTCTTTTGGCTCGGCTCTCTACAAAGAGCCGGCTCTTTCGGCTCCTGAGTGGCTCCTCAGATTTTTTCTTGTTTAAATGAATGTATTACCTAAAATAATGTAAAATGATATGTAAAATGAATTACTAATGTAAAAAACATACATTATATCAAATGTTTATTATTCATAAGGCTTTATTTATATACTCAACATGGAGCAGTGTTCAAAAAAAATAATTATAAAGTACAAAAACAAGACTTATCTCAATTAGACAAAAAGGTCCAATCTCTGATTGTATGTATATTATTTATAAACTTTGAAACACCTTCATTAACAGCAGGTTCCCTTCACTGTCTTTATTCTTCACTTATTGCACTGATGGATAAACAGTTCTAACGTCCATGACCTGGATGACTGAGATCCTTCACAGATACTTCTAATGTGCCTTTGCAGGTTTTTTGTGTACCCTGATTGATGACACTTTCACCTTACACAGTCTACACTCTACCTTTAAACTGACTATGCCGTTGAACTGTGTCTAAAGTTTACTGTTTTCTGCAGTCACTCGTTTTCTCACCTTTCCAGTGCGTTCTCTCTGTCGCGCATGTTCTCCCTCTCGTCTCCCTCCTGTTGGTGTGCTTACTGTGCTGTGTGTGTCTGTAACCCCTCCCCTCCCCGTTCTGCTCAATGTAGACAAGTGATTGGTCAAGACGCCACCATGTGTTGACCAATCACGTGAGGCTTTAACAGAAAAAGACAAGAAAAAGAAAACGGCTCCCAGTCAGGAGCCGGCTCCCGTTGTTCACTTCAAAGAGCCGGCTCTTAGACATTACACACTGTACGTGCTCTGCTCATCCCGGAGCATCCCACACACTACAGGCTTTCTAGTCACAAATATTAAACATGTTCAGTATTTACGATCTCCTGGACAAAATCACCCTTAACACACCCCACACCACAGGAAAATCAGCCACGCTGGCTTTGATCGTAAGGCGGAGATCAGGACAAAAATCAGCCCGATTATCCTGTAGTGTGTACCCACTTTAAGCCATCAGGGCTCCAGTCCAGCAGAACGTGGCTTGTATTTTCTATAAAGACTCCAAACCTCATCACTCCTTGCATATTAACTTTCCATGCAGAAATGAAGGAGTGATATTATCATATCTTAAACCTGGTACAGGTGGTACTGGTTTGACAATATAGTGAAATAATTATATGGCGAGGGCTCTGAGAATAAGGTTTAGGGACAGCAGAAGTTTATTCTGAAGGGGACATGGTTGATTTTTCATGGCCATCTGTCCAATTATTGTGACATTTGAAGAGAAAATGCAACTTTTAATGTCAGGGTGTCAAGGAAGAGTTATCTCACAATCAGTACGAGTCATCTGGGGGATCATAAATCTCTGTTGAAATATTTCACTGATAGAAGGGCTTTGACCAGCTGGTTGAGCAAGATATGAAGACTCAAGAGGTCATGTGAGTTAATAGGATTCAACCTCAGGGAACAATGAATGCATGAACGAATATGAAAACCTGCCAAATAAACATTAAGATCTTTCAGGCTGACAGAGAGAGAGAGAGAGAGAGAGAGAGAGAGAGAGAGAGAGAGAGAGAGAGAGAGTGACAGCTTGCTGCCAAAAAGAACTCCAGACTGAATTTCATGTATGACTGGAGTGTGACTTTTGGTGTGGTTTCACAGTAAAAAGGAGCACAGATATGCGTGAGTCCTTTGTTCCGTACCAGAAGGATGGAGTTCATGAACAAGCTGACAGAAAATGGTCTGCTCCATTGCACATAAATGAGAGTACCGCCGTCTGCATCCAGCTGACATTCTGTGTGTCACTGAACGACGGGAGCAAGTTTGAGTTAAAGGATTTTCAGGCATTGAACCTGGTCTGACGTAGAAGTTAGAGCATGCAACACCGTCTGTAAAACATTGACATCCTACAAGACAGTTCATGTGTTTATTAAATTCATGATACTTATTTCTTATTGAGCTCCAAGTTATTTTTTATAATAAGTCAATGTTAAGTGACATTCTTTGAAACACTCATTGAAAAAACAGCATAATGTCATGTTGGGGTCAAACTAAAAGCATGAGCGGGTTATGATTGTTATGAGCCTTTTACATTCACATTGAAAGTTGTACAGTAAAACTCTGGTGTGTTTGGCAGCTGCAGGGCGGGGTTATGCTGCATTCACATGGTGTTGGACGAATTGGAAAAACAAGTTTCCCAGTTGTGCTCAAGTCGAAGCAACAACTCAGAAACTGGGCCAAGAATCCGGTGCTTGAATTACACACATGACGTCATGTTCGTCATCGACATTTTTGTTGATTGAAGAAACTTTTTTATGAACTCAAGTATTGCACATGAACTTAATTTGAATATAGTATGTAATGTGATATCACAATCATTGTTGTGCACACAGAGTGACCTAGACCCGTTAGAAAAGGTATTGTCACGGTCCAAGCCACGCCCCCGCTCCGAGTGTTTTGTGAAAGAGTCTTCTGGAGCTTCTGTGTATAGGTGTGTGTGTTCCCGTGTGTGCTCCTCCCCCTGGTCCTGCAAGCCGCAAGGGGATTGGATAACAAGCGGAACCTGCTCAGCCAATCAGAGGAGAGGATTTCGATTAAAACATCGGCGAGCTGGAAGCCAGACGCTTTGCTCCGTGCCTCTCTTAGGGCTGATTTATACTTCTGCGTCGAACATGATAGGTTTCTATTCTAGTCAATGTGTTAACTTCCACTGGATCCGCACTGTTGCCTTCCTGCTCTGTCTCTGATCTGGCAGGTCGCAGCCCTCCGGATCAGATAAGATACACTCTTAATATTTTTAAAGGCAAACTCAAGACCTACCTTTTTAGTCTTGCTTTTAACTGAGTTTTATTTTTATTCTTAATAGTTCTATTTATTTATTTATTTATTTATTTATTTATTATCTATTTACAATTTAGTCACTTTTATTCTACTTTATTTATTTATGCACTTATTTATTTATTTTAAGTCTAGCATCTTAACTTATTTTAATGGTTTAATATTTTAGTCTTTTATTATCTTAGTAATATATTTTATTTTGGTGATTTTATTTTCCTGTGTTGAGTTTTAACATCTTATTTTACCTCCAGTGTTTCCTCATTAAGATATCATGAGAGTGTTCCTCAGTTCGTTCAGCAACTATTTATTTATTTACTTTATTTGTATTGTTTTTATTGTTTTTATTACTATTGTTGCATATTGTGTTGTTAACCTTAGGATTATGGGGTGGGTTTGGGGTCGGGGCTGGGGGTGGGATCTTTTTCTTAATCTATTCTATTTTTAAGTTGTTTTTCTTGTACAGCACTTTGTGTTACAATGTCATTGTATGAAAAACGCTTTATAAATAAAGTCTGATTGATTAATTGATTGACAAGACTTCTGTCTTTGCCGGATGCCAGAGCATGACGCATCAATCTCAACAGAGCAGATTGAGCGGGACAGGAAGTCAGGCACCAAAACAAAATGAAAACATCCGGTTAATTTTCAGAATAAAACACTCTGTGTTATCACCAGATCGTATTTCACTTAACTACAACAACAAACCGTCATGATGAGCAGAGCCAGGCCTGGAGTCAACAGGTCAGAGGTTATCAGAGGACCAGAAAGACAACATGGATGAGGAGAGGAGGAGGAGATTCATGATTCAGTAATTACTGCGTTTTACCGAGCTGCGTTCCGAAAAGGCAACCGGTGGGTGTTGACGATTGAGAGAGCATGGAGTTTGACAGCAGTGGATCGGAGACGGATCGGGTGGGAGTCCCGTGTAAGGCAGCCCTGTTCCCACCTCAAACTCTCGTCAATACGGCCTCCAGCTGCATTTCTGTGTTTTGGGGGCATACCTTTGGAACAAGGCTTTTTAAAAGTTGCATCATTTCATAGTCTAGCTCACTTGTGTAAGAAAGTAAGTGCGTGTATAAACATGCAACTTTATGGATTCTGCGATAGAAATATGCTTTAGCCAAGATGTTCCCTGAAATCAGCCTGCGGCTGCTAATAATATGGATTAAGTAAACAGGCCAGAAGGAATGAGCAGCGAGGGGACTCTGATGGGTCCCCTCTTTCCACATTAGACTGCCTGTAATTAAGCCAATTAGCACACAGGAACAACACTGCTTCACTCCAGGGAGGGATAAGTGTAGGAATACTCAAAGAAAAAAAAAAATCATCTGAACAAACTCACACTGAACACAATGCTGCTTGTTGTATTGTCTGGAGGAGTGGGCACAGATGGCTCAGGTGAATTTATGTTGACGCTGCTCTGAAGGCTGAAATATGCCAGACTAATTAGTATCTACTCAGGGGTCCTCACATGCTGGACATTTCAATAAGCACATGGGTCGATTTAAGGTGGAAGTACATTATTGCATAACAGTGATTAAGCTTGCTGCATATACCTAAGTTCAGGCTGATTTTAATTACCCAAGGGGAGCAGGTAATCCTTTGTGAGCTGCGACCAAAACAGAGCTAAAATTAAGGTAATATTGGCCTTACACAATGTCTCACAAGCAGAACTCTGGAGTAGCATCCTGTGTGAGTCAAGGTTGCATTTGAGCTCTAATGACTACATATCACCTGTGTTTGGACAGCACTCCCTACACTGCAGCACTCACTGCAGCGTGTGCGCACAGACAGGGAGAAGATGGACTGAGGCAGCATGCTGTAGGTCTCAGTAGTAAAACCTGAGCCGGTCTGCAGCCTGTGCAGAGAGATTTACTGATGAGTGGCCACAACAAAACTCAACTATGTATATTTTCTGTTGAATGTGTGAATTGGCAACTGTTGGGCAACAAATTATCCAAGAGCTTGTTTTACTTAAAGGTGACATATTATGCAAAATTGACTTTTTAATGGTTCTCTACCTGAAATATGTTTCCCAGGCATGTCTACAAACCCCCCGAAAATGAAAAAAATCCATTCTGCCCTTGTTCGGATTTCTCCACCTTTCTGTAAATGTGTGCTGAAACGAGCTGTTTCAGTTTTCAGTGTTTTTCATACATCACAACGCCATCCGGTCTGTAACGGAAGTCAGAGCTCGGAGCTTGTTCAGCCCATAGACTGTATAAAATACAACTCAACCCCTCCTCTGTTTTTCATTCCCTGCACACGTGTGCTAACAAGGAGCTTAGGAGGGAGGCATGCTAGTTGTAGGCTGTCTTAATAAACACAAAGGTCTGCAGATTTGAAGATCTAGTGGATGATCTTTATTTTTCATGGAAAAGTGCCAGCGTTAGTTAGCTACATGCTCGTAGCTGTGTACCAAGACACACTGACAAATAAAACAACAAGAAACACTAAATCTGTGACCAATCCTTCAGAAAGGTCCTGCTGCAGGCACCTCTCCGTTAGGATCAGATTCTGGATTCAGATTCAAATTCAGAGAGTTGAAGTAACGCGGGTCTGTGGGCAGCCGTGTATATTCAGCCAACATGTAAACATTAGATCAACATGCTGGAGAGCCGAGGCCACATCCACTTCCTGAGGGGGCGTGGTCAGAGAGCTCATTCTCATTTAAAGGCACAGACACAGAAAACAGCCTGTTCTGAGCAGGGCTGAAGAAGAGGGGTTTACAGGCATGCCTGTAAATGCATCTGATTTCAAAGTGTTTTTTTGAGCAATAAACTTTAAAGACATGTTTTGGGGACCTCTTAGACCAATATATATTGATGAAAAAGAGCAGAATATGTCACCTTTAATGTACAAAAATTGTGAAGCTGTGCCGGAAGCAAATCTAGTCTCAAATTTACTTTGAATGTTTATTTTAACAGTTCCCACAAACCTTATTGTATGTTGAACAAGTAGCAGATCAACAGTTTTAGTGATGGGCAAATGAAGCTTCATGAACCACAACTTGTATTTTTTGACTCCTCTAGATGGCGCTCTTGGTTTCAAAATAAAGGCTCAATGAATTGCAATTCAGTGTGCTTTCAACTCTTTGTTGAACAGAGAGCGCCATCTAGAGGAGTCAAAAAATACAACTACTGGTTCAAGAAGCTTCATTTGCCCATCACTAATCAATATACCCTTGGCCAGAATGAATGTTGTGAATGTAGGCTGGACGGCTGGTTTTAGCTTCCACTGGCTTGGTTAGCCGGAACAAACTTCCAACTATGCACAGCAAAATGACTGACAGTAACAATGACAGAACAATGAGGAATGCTGGGAGTTCACTACCAGCTAAAGACAATGCATGACACTGATTGGTCCATCTTCCTGTCAATCAAAATACAGTTATACGGTTTAATTACCTCTTTTATTATCTTTTTCTTGCCTGGGGTACATCAGTCTGGGATAAGGAAGAATACTTTGAGTTTGAAATCATGTAAAGGTAATACGAAGTTATCAGAGGGAAAATATAAAGCCTGACAATAAGCATAGCCCCCCCCCCCCCCCCCCCCCCCCCCCCCCCCCTCTTTAAGTTACTTGTGCTATTGTGGAAAGCAGCTATCCATGGGAATTTAAATTATAGTCTCATGAAGTAGTAGGGGTAAAAGTCTTGTCCATTTCATTGTTGGTTTATTAAACAGAGACAGTTTACTCTCTATGGGATGATGTTCAGTAAATATTGATGTAGATTTATTTGGATGTTATGAAAAATACAGAAATAAGAGCAGTGATTCCAAATACACTTAAAGTATGAGTTAGAAGAGAAAACCACATCTGAATTAATTATTTTCTGTCTAAATGCAGTTTTACGTTTAATGAATAATGCAAAATTCACTCTATTTGAGGTTTTGAATTTGGGGCTATTTTTAGGACTTAAGTGGATCATACATTGCTTTGTGCCTCCTCATGAGGAAACCAAACACAGACAGAAAGGCAGCTGCTAAAGTGTATTTGTCTGGCAGCGAAATCATTTACACATCATCTGATTAAATCCCACTAATTAAGATTACGATCTTGGGGAAAAATAATACATACTGTACATTCACTGTGGAGAACCTTGAGGCAGTGTCCTGACCTCCCAATGAGCTGAAGTGGATGTTACACGTGTTTGAAGTTGTAAAGCCCATGAAAAAGTGATAAATGCTCCCTTTTGCTTAATGTTTCAGCGCCCAAGAATTTCACATCGCTGTGAGCTGGAAAACACATGAAGTCAACTATGTTTATCGGATTAGGCTGCACTCCATTGGCTAATTGGCAAAATGGGAAGCACTAGCTAACCAAGTGAAGAAACTACTGCAGAGAATATACTTGGGACTCACATATGAATGTAAAGAAAGCATAGAATTGTGTTTTTATACACAAGAAATGTGACAGTGCAGCTAGTTAAAGACATAATGAGGTGCACAGTCTAAGAGGAGCAAACACATACTTTGGGCTACATCAGGATCAAATTCATTAAGTTCTGAGGTGCTATCTGAAAATATATCAAGTTGAACCTGCTTCCGGCCCCACTTGTCACAGTCTGCTCACCTCCTCCCCTCTGTCAGTAATTTTCCACTCTCCTTGCCTCTGCTCCACTCTGCTGGCCAGCCACGCCCCCTCATCAGGCAACCCAGTTCACCTGCACACTCACCTGCTCCTCATCTGCAATCAAGCTGGTTTATAAGCAGCAGCCACTCTCCACTCCTTGCCAGATTGTTCTTTGACCACCTGCAAGACTTTCCAGCGTTCTTCTCTGGACTGATCTCCCGTTGCCGACCCTGCCTGCCCGTGACCATCCCTCCTCGCCGCTTCCCAGGAAAACACCTACGCCTTCTGTCCCTGACTACGCGTTCTGCCTTCATCCTTCCGGGGTTCTGCCTGTCCGTCCTCATGGCCGTTTGGCGTCCTGTCCTCCTGCGGAGTACGAGTGAGTCTGTTCTTCAACTCCCTCCGGGATCTGTCTGTCACCAGTGCTTGATTCGTCAGGCTATCATCGAGCCCAGAGAGACTTGATTCCCTACCTGTGTTCGAGGTAGAGAGACTATTCACCTGTTGCTTGTGTCTATTGAAATGTTCAATAAAGGTCATTACCAACTGATCTCTTGGCTTCCGATACTGCTTGTGGGTCCTAACTCAACCCGTTACACCGCTACGATCTCTGTTTACTTTTCCACAGAGATTCAGAGCGTGTTATGTTAATCTGCAGCTGATACATGTTGCTGTTTATCATACAGACATGATTACATGAAGAATAGAGAGGAGGAGACTAAATACCCGGCCGATGAGCGGGGATCCCAGAAGTGCTGTAAATGCAGGAAATACAATGCTGCTGAGCGGACCAATCACAGGGCTTGTGGTCTGCGTTGATTCTACACGTAGGCAGGCAAGGCAAGGCAAGGCAGCTTTATTTGTATAGCGCATTTCATACACGAGGGCAACTCAATGTGCTTTACATTAAAACATTAAAAGCATTGGAGACATTCAGACAGGCATAAAAGAACACAATTAAAATGACAAATATGATAAAACAGAAAAGAAAAGGAAAATTAGAAATATATTAAAAATTACATTAAAATAGTTAATAGTAGTTACATTTTGGAGGAGGTGCACGCCAGATACGTGCGTAGGCCTCTGCGTAGGTACGGGAAGTACATGGACCCCCAGTGTAGTCTACGCCGTCAATTTGACACATAAGTATAAATCAGCCTTTAACTTTACCTCTGCTGGTGAAACAACAGGAGAAAGCTGGCTTCCTGCTCCTTAACCATAACCAACTAGTTACTCAGACTATAGTTTGATTTAGTTTGGTTGCTATGTTCATTCAGTGCTCTGGTAATGAAACCACTGTTACAAACTCTGTTTCTCCTTCCTGGACAGACATTTGTTGCCTCCTGTGATGTGTGAGTGTGGGTGTTCACATGGTGTTCCTGTTTGTTTCTGCTCTGACAGCCCAAACAGGCTCCTCGTCCCGGCTCTGCCTTCCCTAACTTCTTTCTAACATCTTGCTACAAACTCCTCTCATAGCTGTGTGTTAGATGATGGGGGGGCCATGTGAGGTAGCTGGATTTTGCATGTACGGAGCCTAGGTCTGTTGAACGTGACAGTACTGTATGGGTTGGATAATTTAATTGGGGGGTTCTGCTTGTGGATATGAAGGACAGTGGGAACTGGCATGGAGGGGAGTTGCTCTGGGACGCCAAAGTTAACTGTATAAGGCCTCTCCAAGGTATCGTGGGCCGAACTAAAGGAAACATCAGTGAAGGGAGGAGCCCGCTTGATAAACCCAGTGATGGTCTGGCTCTCTCTCCCCATCTGTCCTTTCTATCTCAGACTTTGGGGGACATCAGGAGTCATGTGGTGGGCTACTAAATTTATCAGTAAATGGCACAGTGGGTGGGTTTTTGTTCACTGCTAACCTACTGAAACATTGTAAATGAGTAAATGAGACATTTATTTTCTTACCCACAGTATGAAAAAGAAAATGACAACATGACAGCACATTAGACCATCCATGAAATTATAATGGTTTACCAGAGAAACACCTGTGTAAAGCTCAGTGAGTACCTTTTTAAAAAACATCACATGCTGTCTCTTCTCTTTGTAAAAGATGCACAGGTGGCACTTGAAGAGGTTGTCTCTCTCCGGTCTCTTTTCAAAATGGATATCTGGAGAATCTAATCCAAACTTGCACAAGACATTCATTTTCTTTAAATGAGTAAAGAGTGGCTGAATCTGCTTTATTGAGCCTTGTTTCGTCATGGTCACCTTTTTCAGAAAAGTCATTCAACAAAACACTTTAGAGTTGATGTTCTCTCACAAACTTAATGATGTCTACTGTCGTCATTGACATCATATTTTACATTGTATAAAAACAAATCAATACAAATGTTACAGAGTTATTGACCCTTTTTTTGATTGTTTAGCTACATTCGATGGCTCATTGTCAAAGACAGAAAGGGTCAGTAAAAATGAAGTAAGAATTCCCATTGTTAAGTCCTTCACAAGACAAAGTTGTTCATGAAAAAAGAGAAGTGATATTTAGTACCAAGCTGGCAGCTCGTAGCGGTGACTCACTGAAACTGTTCTTTCTTTCTTTTACAATAACTGGCTTCTCTGCTGTTCCCAATGTGCTCACTCAGTGATCTTAATCTGAATCTTCAGAGGTGACTAAAGGCACATTATAGATATGCTGATGCATAGACCAAGGGGTGTTGTGTATTCCAGTTATTTTAATTACTGAGCCTTGTTGAAAATTTCACTATGATTGGTCAAAACTCCATAACAGTACAGTAAATCATTCTCAACAGCAAATGCAACACAAGGAACAACACTGATCACTCACAGCGTATCAATCCGCAGAGAAGAGTCCTGCACATTTCACCTAGCCTGTTGATCTGCTCGTTTGTGCAAGGAGGAACAGGAGGAGTTTGTGCAAGGAGGAACAGGAGGAGCACTGCCAGAGCCCTACAAATTGACCTCCTGCAGGCCACTAATGTGCATGTTTCTACTCAAACTGTGAGAAACAGACTCCATGAGGATGGTATGAGGGCCAGACGTTGGATCAGCCTGTGATCTGATTTTCCACCCTGCCCTTCCACATGCCTATGAAAGTGCAGAAAATGCCAAAGCCTGAGGAGGGAAGAGCACACCTCTTCTTTTTCTATGTGCTTTTATGAAAAGCCAAGGCAGGGAGAGCAGCAGCAAAGAGGCTGAAGTAGTTGAAACAGAATGCACATTTTACTATCTGCTGATTGGATGTGTAGATGTCAGCTGATAGCGGCTGGTGTTAAGAGCGGCTGATGTTCTATTGGTCAAGCTTGACTTTGTGTCCTTCCTGAACCAGTACAATGAGTGAATGTAGAAGTAGAGGATTTCTCCACAGCATGTAATCTGTTTTCTGTTAACACACTGTTCCGTAACAATGTTAAACTCGCGTAGAACATCATAAAGTTATGTGTCCTCGGGTTCTTCCTCTGGTCGGGTATTCAGATGAGGGGCTTTTGTTCTAAAGCCCTGTGGCCATGCTTTGAAGTTACAACAGTACATAAAACTTCATTGCGCTCGTACAGGAATGTTGAAGAGAAATATATAATTCTAAATTATGAACAGTCAGTAGGATGAGTCTGTACAAAATGCCTATATGTGCCCTGAAGATCCCTCTCAGCTCTGTCCAGAAATAATACCAGAAAGTTTGATCAGATACTGATAGGTGCAACTCTTCCCCCTACCTTCCTTGGACCTGAACAGTGAAGAGAACAGGCACAACAAAACAAAACAAATAAAACAAAGACAAAAGGATAGATAAGAGAACATGAGAGGAGGTGGAAAGAAACAATCCTAAAATGAGGGACAGTGTTTGAGGCAAAACAAAACAGCGAGGCAGACTGAAGCAGGAGACAAGAGAAGCAAAGTGAATGACAACGAGAGGCACAAAGACACAGCTCCAATGTTTAATAACAGCTCTGTCCTGGCAGGTTGTTCCAGGTGGAGACATAAGGGAACAAGAAGAGTGTGTATTTGTGCATGTTTGTGTATTTCAGAATCAGAATCAGAATCAGAATCAGCTTTATTCGCCAAGTATGCTTGAACACACAAGGAATTTGACTTTGGTAAACTGTGCTCTCTTTGTACAAGGCATAAGAATAGGAATAAGAATAAGAACTACAATAAAAAATAAAATAAAAATATAATAACAATAACCTTAGCTATAAATACAAAGAAACAACAAATAGCTTGACTAATATGTACAGGCTAAAATAATATGATAAAGTGCAGTGGTGAGTTGCAGAGGTAGTTTTACATTATAAAATAGAAGTTAAATAATACAAAAAATAGAAATATGGAATTCTGCTTGAGAATTGTTGCATTGTATATCTACATGTATATTTACAGAGAGTATTTATCTGACAGGTATGACACTGTTATGGTTTAGTGTTCATCAGAGTGACAGCCTGGGGGAAGAAACTGTTCTTATGACGGGTTGTTTTGGCGCTCAGTGATCTGTAGCGCCTGCCGGAGGGGAGGAGTTTGAAGAATTTGTGTCCAGGGTGTGAGGGGTCAGCGGTAATGCTCCCTGCCCGTTTCCTGGCCCGGGACCGGTACAAGTCCTGGATGGGGGGCAGGTCGACACCGATGATTTTCTCTGCAGTCCTTATAGTCCGCTGCAGTCTGTGTTTGTCTAGTTTGGTTGCAGAGCCAAACCAGACAGTGATGGAGGTACACAGAACTGACTGGATGATGGAGGTGTAGAACATGATCAGCAGCTCCTGGGGCAGGTTGAACTTCCTGAGCTGACGCAGGAAGTACATCCTCTGCTGGGCCTTTTTTCTGATTGTGTCTATGTGGGAGGTCCACCTCAGGTCCCGGGAAATAGTGGATCCCAGGAACCTGAAAGAGTCCACAGTAGACACAGTGCTGTTCAGGATGGTGAGGGGGGGGAGTGGGGGGGGGCTTCTCCTGAAGTCCACTGTCATCTCTACCGTCTTGAGCGGGTTCAGCTCCAGATGGTTCTGACTACACCAGAGGGCCAGCTGTTCCACCTCCTGTCTGTAAGCAGACTCGTCTCCGTCCTGGATGAGACCGATGACGGTGGTGTCGTCTGCGAACTTCAGGAGTTTCACCGAGGGGTCTCCTGAGGTGCAGTCATTGGTGTAGAGGGAGAAGAGCAGTGGGGAGAGAACACATCCCTGTGGGGCGCCAGTGCTGATGGTCCGGGTGCTGGATTTGATGCTCCCCAGCCTCACCTGCTGTCTCCTGTCCGTCAGGAAGTTGGTGATCCACTGACAGATGGAGGCCGGCACTGTGAGCTGGGTGAGTTTCTGGTGCAGGATGTCTGGTATGATGGTATTGAACGCAGAGCTGAAGTCCACAAACAGGATCCTAGCGTAGGTCCTGGGGGAGTCCAGGTGATGCAGGATGTAGTTCAGACCCATATTGACTGCATCCTCCACCGACCTGTTTGCCCGATAGGCAAACTGCAGGGGGTCCAGCAGGGGGCCTGTGATGTCTTTCAGGTGGCTCAACACTAGTCTCTCGAAGGACTTCATGACCACAGACGTCAGGGCGACGGGCCTGTAGTCATTGAGTCCTGTGATGGTGGGTTTCTTTGGGACTGGGATGATGGTGGAGCTTTTGAAGCATGAGGGCACTTCACACAGCTCCAGCGATGTGTTGAAGATCTTTGTGAAGATGGGGGCCAGCTGCTCAGCACAGACTCTCAGGCAGGAGGGGGACACGCCGTCTGGTCCTGGAGCCTTCTTGGTCTTTTGTCTCTGGAAGAGCTGGATTACCTCATCTTCACAGATCGTCAGCGCAGGTGGGGGGTCAGAGGGGGGTGGGGAGGGGCTTGTGGGGGGGCCAGGTAAATAAGAGTGTTCGGATGTGGGATGTGAAAACCTGCAGTAGAAGCTGTACAGGTCGTCAGCTAGTCTTTTGTTACCTTCAGGGTGGGGGAGGGTCTCCTGTAGCTTGTAACTTCACGCAGGCCTCTCCAAACTTCTGAGGGGTCGTTGGCAGAGAAGCTCTGTTTTAACTTCTCAGTGTAGCTCCTCTTAGCTACCTTGATCCCCCTCGTCAGTTTGTTTCTGGCCTGCTTGAACAGGTCCCGGTCCCCACTCCTGTAGGCCTCTTCTTTGGCCTGACGCAGCTTCCTCAGTTGAGGTGTGAACCAGGGCTTATTGTTGTTGTATGTGCAGAAGGTCCTGGTCTGCACACACATGTCCTCACAGAAGTTGATGTATGAAGTCACAGTGTCAGTGAGTTCATTGAGGTTTCCTGATGCAGCTTCAAAAACACTCCAATCAGTGCAATCAAAGCAGGCTTGTAACTCCTGCTTTGACTCCTCCGTCCACTTCTTCACAGTCCTAACTACAGGCTTAGCCGTTTTTAACTTCTGCCTGTAGGTCGGGATGAGATGAATCAGACAGTGATCAGATAGTCCTAAAGCTGCACGGGGGACAGAGCGATATGAGTCCTTTATTACTGTGTAGCAGTGGTCCAGAGTGTTAGACTCCCTGGTGGGACACTTAATATGCTGTCTGTATTTAGGTAGTTCGTGGGTTAAATTTGCTCTGTTAAAATCCCCGAGAATGATGAGCAGAGAGTCAGGATGTTTTTTCTCCACGTCTGTAATCTGGTCAGCCAGGTGCTGTAACGCCTCCGTTACGCAGGCCTGAGGTGGGATGTAGACGCCGACCAGAATAAAGGAGTAGAACTCCCGCGGCGAATAGAAGGGTTTTCAGTTTATGAAAAGAGTCTCCAGATTTGGACTGCATGACTTCTTCAACACTGTGGTATCTGTACACCAACCTTCGTTTATGTAGAAACAGATTCCGCCTCCTCTCGCCTTCCCAGAGAGTTCCTTTACGCGGTCCGCTCTGTGGAGCTGAAAGTCCGGTAAGTGCAGCGAGCTGTCTGGGATGTGTTCACTGAGCCAGGTTTCAGTGAAACACAGGGCGGCGGATCTGCAAAAGTCCGTGTTTCTTGAGTTGAGGAGCAGCAGTTCATCCATCTTGTTTGCCAGGGAGCGGACATTCGCCAGGTGAATGGACGGGAGCGCACTGCGTAACCCCCGCTGTCTCAGTCTGACGAGCACGCCTGCTCGCTTGCCCCGGCGCCGGCGTCTCCGGCAAAGACCATAGAGAGCTGCGGCTCCACCAGCAAGAATCTCTGTGTAACTTAAAGGTTCAATGAAAACCGGTGTAAAAAGTTCGGCAGAGGACTGTCCAATGTTAACAAGTTCTTCTCTGGTAAAAGAAACCAGAGAAGCGGAGCATAAAGATACAAAAAAAGAGAAAAACGCAACAAGTACGAGAGAGCGCAGTACCAGGGCGACCGTCCGTGGCGCCATCTTGGATAGTTGATACATTGGAGCTGTATCTTTGTGCCTCTCGTTGTCATTCACTTATTTGTGCATGTTTGTGTGTTTGTGCATGTTTGTGGTTCGAGGTACTCAGAGGTGTTGTGGTGTTTTTCTGTATGGTGATTGTCAAAATGGACACGAGGCACCTTTAAAACAATCTGAAGAAAATCATCAACTTTTATTTAAGCCCCAAAACTCATTAAGGTGCCCCTCATTTACAATGATGTCGAGATATAATTAAAACATATCAAACTTAACCAAAAAGAGTACGGTGCCATGCAGCCGTGTTTTTTTTTTCAACTGAGAGCACTGCAACACAAATCAGCAGACACTGAGGGCGTTTTTGCACTGAGGAAGCTGAGCACCAGAAACTGAATCACATTAAGTTTGATTAGAAAATAGGTGCTACTAGAGCAAAAATTGCAGCAGTGGGCACGGCACCTGATGCTCAGTTAAAACAAGTGCACATTGAGATGTAAGAAGCAAAGAGAGGAAACACTGGAGGAGGAGCAAACCAATCACAGGGCTTGTGGTCCGCGTCATTTCAACATGCAGTTATTTTTTGATGAGGTGCACGTCAGGCTACGTGTGTAGGCTTCTGTGTGAGAACAGGGCTACCTGGACCCATGGCGTAAGCTACAACGTTGATTCAACACAGAGGCATAAACCAGGTTTCAGTCTGACCTGAGATATGGATCAACTGACTGAAAACGTCACCCGTAGAGTCCCATCAGAGGGTTTCCATGATCGATGTTGCAGTCAGTATCACAACCTGAGATTAACAAAAAAAACAAGATTGGACATCCAGTATTTCAATCAAATGGTTTGACATCATGTAGGAAAAGTATCCCAGAAATGTTTATCATGCCTAAAAGTTAGACTCTGTTGTTTCAATGTCCAAAAGCTGTGTTTGTTCTTTGGGTTCAGAGAGGGTCTATTAAAGTTAGAGAGGCTCTCAGTAAAGTGAGCATGACCTCCTAAAATCAATATATTTCTGCAAACTTCAGTTTCGATGTGTGATCTCTGAATGGTGAAGAAGGAGATAAAGCTCAGGGTTAAAGAGTTTCCAGGTTCTGGACGAGGTCATGAAGAGAGGTGTGCTCAGTCCAGCTGGACTTACTGATCCAGAGAGGACTGAGGGCAGCTGGGCACGCTCTGTTTAATGTATCTAAGAAACATTTGACAGACTTCAGACTTGAACATTTTCCTTCCTTCCCTCCTTTTTTTCATGATCATCACTCCATGATTCAGAGGTTATCGGTTTTAGAGCTTGGGATTATTTCCATTTTATAGTTTTCTTGGAAACTTCAAAAAGTGAAACCATCTGTTTTGTGTCTCTTGTGTACCACAGTTGGTTCTTATTCAGTGTTTGTTTCAATGTTGGATAATAATATTTTAACTTGAACATTATCTCAACAAAAGCAGGATTTAAGTCTTTAGACAAGAAACTGCTCGGTTTATGTTTGGCTTCTTTTCACTTTGATGTTTTGGTCCTAGTTTTTTTTTAAACTTTCCCTTCTCATCAGGACTCTTTTTAAAACATTAACTAAAGGTTAAATTCAAAATGAAACTCCTGAGTGGAGGTAAAACTAAATAAATCACTGAGTAAATGCAAAGCTCTTCGCTAACTTGTTTCCCCTGACTTCCAGGAGTCAAATCGAGCTCTCTATTTTACCAAAATCTACAATTTAATTTTAGACTTCTTCATACATCTGCACAGAAAAGTGCTGCTTCAACTTCGCCATGTTCCCTGTTTTATTATTTAGTGAATTACCTCGACTACCAAAGATGTGATCTCAACAAAAGAAGGGTGTACAAATTCATAAAAGAAAGGCGCTCTGAGGAGTGTTGAACCTTTTTACTGTGATGCTTCAGCATCGATTCAAACAGCATTTTGGCTCACAATAAAACCCTCTCTTTCTGAGATGTAATAGCTTTCTCTGTCTGTCACTGGGTCAGCGCGCAAACACAACATCAGTGAGAGAGACAAAGGTGAAGTAAATATTTGCCCCAGTAGAGAGGTTTGACCTGACATTGGTATAATCTGCTGATTCGATGCTCTTAAACGCTCTAACCTTTTTTATAACAGTGTGGCCTGTATGCAGCCTTCCTGTGTGAGCGTGTGTGTGTGTGTATGTGTGTATTCCCTTCCTAACCACACACCCAGGTCAAAGGCCTACAGTCTTTAAATTCATGTTGCCTTCTAGTCTTTTGACCGGTCACACTCAGCAGGCTGCAGCAGCTCCACACTCCACGCTGGGGAAGCCAAAGCCATCCATATTTTACCACAGCCATCCATAATGGAGGGACTTTAGAGCGCTTCCATTTAACATGTTAGGGTCACCCAAGCTTGTAAAATATGTGTGTGTGTGTGTGTGTATGTGTATGTGTCCCACTGTTTGTGTGATGAGTCATAGCACTGAAACATATATGTGCGGACCATGTAGAGGTCAACTGAGTGTACAAGTGTTTTACTTTCAAATGGTTTGACTCCAGAGAGGACAGAACAAATGTACAGTGTAATACACACTAATGCTGTGTGAGTGTGTGAGTGTGTGAGTGCAGGGAGTCTTATCATTGCATGGTACACATTAGCAATTACATGGACCGTGCACCACCCGCGGATTCATTTAAAGATAGCGATCATTTATTTATAACTGTAATCTCCAGGCAAATACAGCTGTATGTGAGTTTATCTGCAGCCCGCTGCTGTTTTCACCAGTACTGCCAGCTCATCACTCCCACATCAACCCCTTACACCAATTCCTGGAAGAAGAAAACTGAAGTGAATGATGCTCCCTGTTCACTCAAAGTGCTGTCACAGGTACATCTTGTTCTGGTGCTAATAGTGCTGGATTTATTGGCAAACCTCTAAAAATACCTCACATAATGCCAAAAAGTGAGAGTGTGAATATTCAAAATGATTGCTCTTCATTTTTGTCACTGTCTCATGTGCTTTTTGGTGACTGCTTGTTATTTCAGACTGAAAGGAAGGAAGAGGGCCTAGTTATCCTCAAGAGACCTGAACTACACCAGATACATCAACACTTTAGCTTCTCAGTGACAAACTATACCAAAACATCTGAACTGAAAGCACTTCAATGCTCCAGTGAAACAGTCAGCAGTCTTATTATCAGAACATTCAAAACAAACTATCAGAAACACCATTTATCATCAATCTATTAGGCTGAGCAAGGATGTTTCTTCACCAGATTTTATGACTGAAGAGCAAAGCTGCCTGAGTGGTAAGTTGTTACGTGTATATATATATGTATATATATATGTGTGTGTGTGTGTGTGTGTGTGTCCATTTTTTTTTAAATGGAGCTGTAGCTTAAATTCAGTCAGGAAGACTATATTATACATGCTGTGTCATTGGAAAGGCAGGAAGGAAAGGAAAGGTACTTTATTGATCCCCAGGGGGGAAATTCAATTTTTTCACTCATGCTATTTTTTGGACATGCTCCACATACAGTTTTTTTTTGGTATATACATACAAATGCACACACATGCAGTGAAAATGCCTAGGGAGAGATGACAGAGTGAGGATACTGCCGTCAACCAGCGCACCCCGAGCAGTTGGGGATTCGGTGCCTTGCTCAAGGGCACCTTGGCAGTGCCAGCGCAAGTGAACCAGCACCTCTCCAGCCACCAGTCCACTTGCCAAACTTCGTCCATACTGGGACTCGAACCAGCAACCCTTCGGTTCTATTTCCTGTAGTCATCAGCTGTACTTGTCACATGTTCATATCTGCTCAATAGCATGGCTACACACTCTCGTTTTTAGCCTATCATATTGCTGCTGTCTTTTTTTTAATGTTGAAGCAAGGGTAAACAAAACAACAACACAAGCAGTGCATTGCTGCTATGGAATTGTTATAACCCGGCTTTCTTACTGATCTTCCGGCTGTGTAAGATGCTTGATTCTGATTGGTCGAACCCCCTTAGCAACGGATATTAACTTTCACTAATATGAGCAACACCAGAGGCAAACTGATGACATGTCATGTTAAATCAATCAGCGGTAAAGAGTTCTGGCACATTTTTCTTCTGCTTGTTGACACCAAAGACCGTAAGGTGAGGTAAAACTGTTAGCTTCCGTTAGCACCAAAACAATGAGGCTAAAACATTATTTTCAGTTAGCATGTTAATTTGGCAGGCTTATTAAGATGGATATGTACATGATATATACATATTGGATCCTGTCCAGTAATTTTCTTTTTTTGATTAACCTCTGTAAATTAATGGGTACCATCCTTGCTCTCCAACTTAATCCCATCTGCCTAAGTTATGTAAATTGTCATTGAGCCTTATCTGTTTTATTATTATCTATTTATTTAATATTATATTTCTTCTTCCACTGTGTACTGTTTAGATGTTATTCCTGCTCTATTTTGTTCAAATGTTGTTTTTTTTTTCCTTTTTAAAATGAATTATTCATCTTTCCTTTTGACATGTAGTTCCTATCCGTGCCTTGTTACTCTGTTATTTTGCCTTCCCTGTCACTTGGTCACCACATCTTATAAAGTCACATTTCTTGCACAATTAAAAAAGAAAAAAAAGAAAGCCACACTGAGCTGGGGTTCGAAGGGACGTGTGTAAAAGCTAGGTCATGTACGTGAATGATAGAGGGGTTTAGGAGCTGAAAGAGCTGGATCATGAGAGAGAGCCTGACTTCCTATCATTAAAGCTGGGGTTGGTAATCAGATTTAGATACACTTTTTGTTATACTGGTTAAAATGATCTTTATGTCCTGATGGCAATCAATACATAATGTGTTCTTAAAAAAGAAGGAAGAAAAGCTGCTATCTACAGCCAGAGTAAACCTGGGAAAACACCAACCAATCAGCCTTTTTTGGGTGCCAAAATTTTAAACCATTCAAATCCCATCCTGCCTTTCTGCCCGCCTCCTGCGCGTACATTTCCCCGGCGTGTACTCCGAGTCCCCGTCTCCTGCCTCTGCTTCCCCTGACTCTACTGACTGCCCCTCTCGCTCAACCTCGGGCCTGTCCCCTCTGACCCGATGAGGTGCTTTGCTCATGACTGTAGTCCGGATCAGAGTCTAAAAAGCTCTCACCACGGGGGCTCTGACAAGCAGAAGAATGAATGACATTTAGTAAGTCCTACAGAAATGTAGATGTACTGTAGCGTCCGTCCGGACGCTGTAGTGATGACGAGCCGATTCGTGAACACGTTGAGTTTTAATAACCGGTCACTGTCGGCCGTGATCACGACAACCAACAAAGCAACAATCAATGTTTGAATGAATGAAAAACTTCTCCTCTTGTCTCTCCTCTCTCCAGCTCACACACTCTACACCTCTCCTGATGCCTTCACTGACTGTCAACACTGTAGGAATTAAGAACATCTACACTGAACACGTTTAACAAACAGTAGAGCTGTTACAGTATTACATGTGTTATAACTTTTCTCCTGATATCATGTCACCAGTACAACTGGATAATGCTAGAATGACAGTTGTAAGTACTAACAGCAGCCATGTTTGTTTGTGTTTTTAACTTTCACTATGATAATGTTTTGGTGAGGACCGGTTTTGAATCAGTCACCATCATATGGTCGCAAGTCAGCGGCGCTTGTGCATGTGAGCGGGGGGGGGGGGGGCGTCGTTTTGGAGGAGCTCTGAGGGAGGAGGGGAGGGGTTAGATGGAGTCCTGAGGAAATGCTACATTCAAATTCATGCTAGTTTTCCGAGACTACCAACCCTACCTTTAATGGTGACGTTGTTTATCTGAGAAGAAGAGGGAACCAAACCTGCTCTTTCAAGGTTAAATGGATCATAGACAGCTTGAGCACAAGTATACGGTCTTTGTAGATTTGAAGTAAACTGTGGATCTTTTTGGATATAATGTGTTTGGATTCATGTTTTTGCTTGGTTAGTCGTGTCCCTCTTGGTTGCAACATATTTTAATGTTAATGTTACTGTAAACTTCCCTTAATGTTGAATAGAGTAAACAAGATCAAGTGTTGAGTTTGTTTCCTGCTGAATAAATAACTGGGAGTCATTACGGTCATTTCACAGAGGATGGTGTGATGCAGGTGGCCAAGAAGTACTACATAAACCCAAACAAGGTGAGTTATTACACCATGATACAAGTCTTGTGTTGAGTCAGTGTTAGAACTTTAATCGTACAATTTCAAAAACATGAAGTCAGAAAGCGTAAGATGGTGGATGCCGTTTACAGAGATCTCAGCATTAAAGCAGGGTGTCGTATCAACAGCTGAGACCTCCAGGCCGCTCAGTGGCACTTTCTAAATTTCAGCCATTTAGCTGTCACTTTCATCGGAGCCACTTAACCCGAGAGCGAGAGCAGAAAACCATCAACATTACAAACAAGGGTCACTGCTACTGTGGTTAGGTAACAGATGTGATGTAGCCAAAGTGTCCTTGGACGGAATGCGGGGGATTGAAATAGAAAATGTTCTGTCTCTGCTGTGCAGCTCGAGGTAATGAGGCCGGGGTCTTTCTAAAGACCATGTGAAGAATAGTTCAGACCTACAAGCTCTTCTGTGCAAAATGTGTCTCCATGGATATTTGTCTGATATCACACATGTAGGTTCAGTGATAAAACCACATCTTACCAACGGTGCAGATATCTGACAAACTGAGAGATGTTTCAGAAAGTAGCTGAAAGAGAAACACAAGGTCAACCAAACAATGCAACAGCCAAAAGATCTGGTGTGTGCGTCAGTACATCACTGTGTCGATTGTTGGGTGAGTGAGAGATGAGTGGAGCAAGATGTAAGGCGTGAATATAAACTGCAAAGAGGGTCAAAGCCTTATAAACGAATCCATGGCACCACGTGAAGAGTCCTGGAGAGGAGGAGAGAGAGAGGACGAGAGAGCACGAGAGAGCACGGCTCGACTGCTGGATCTTATAATCACCTGGGAGACTGGCTAGGTGCCCACCAGCGACCTGACTTTTGAGGCTTTCCACCCTGGCTGTGTACGGTGCATGACAGCTGTTTCATGCTAAATTGACCAAATCAGTCTGTAATGTTAGGACTCAGGTCTTTAGTGGAGGCATACACTAACTAATTTAACAACCACTGTGAGTTAGGTAACAAGAGGAGCTGATATTTTTAGGAACACTGCAGACTTTCTGTCATGAGCTGCTTTTTTTAAAAGATTTGTATATGTTCTTCCTGTGTTAATTGTTGTATTTCTCTTTGTGTTTCTTGTCTTGTGTTCTTTATTCCTTGTGTATATATTTTCTCTTGTGTTCCTTAGTTCAGTCTCCTGTTTCCTGCTTTATTTTGTAGTTCTTGCCCCCTGTGTATCTGGTTTAGTTTTACTTCCTGCCCTTGTGTTTCCCTCCAGTTTGATTGCACTCTCATTAGTTCCTCCTGTGTCTCATTATCTCACCTGTGTCTGATTGCCCCTGTTAGTCTGTGGCCCAATCTCAATGTCCACACTCAAACACTGACTTTGAGGCATATTCCCCGTTAAGTCTGAGGACTTGGGGGCGGCAGTAGCTCAGTCCATAGGGATTTGGCTTGGGAACGGAAGGGTCGCTTGTTCGAGTCCAAGTATGGACGAAGTTTGGCAAGTGGACTGGTGGCTGGAGAGGTGCTGGCTCACTTGCCTGGGCACTGCTGAGGTGCCCTTGAGCAAGGCACTGAACCCCCAACTGCTCTGGGTGCACTGGTTGACTGCGGTATCCTCACTCTGACATCTCTCCCTAAGCATGTTCACTGCATGTGTGTGCATTTGTATGTACATACCAAAAAAAAACTAGCCAAAATAGCATGAGTGAAAAAATTGAAATTGAATTCTCCCCCCTGGGGATCAATAAAGTACCTTTCTTTCTTAGGGATCTCTCTCAGACTTTTTGAGCCCCTTATGCCCCCTTTCCATAAGTGGGCATTTTTTATTTATTTATTTCTTAACTTGGATTTGGTTTTTTTTTGCCTTTTTTTGATAGGATAGCTGAAGAGAGACAGGAAATGTGGGAAGTAGAGAGCAAGGGAAGAGTCATGCCGACCACTGCAACAAGGACTGTAGCATCTGTATGTGGGGCGCTTAGGTCGCTAGGCAGCCAGCTCCCGCAAGTGGGTGCAAGTAGTTCATAGCATTGTGAAGTGAAACACGGGAATCCCAGGGGAAGCCTGTGAGCATGGAAGAGTAAACATGAAATAAAGAAAAAGAGAGACGGTAAACAAGTAGCAGGAAGGTACAACCAATGTTGGTGTTACAAAAGGGTTTGGCTGCAAGTATAAATGTAGAAAACAGTTTTACAAGGCACTTCCACTAGAGCTGTGTCTGGTCTGTCTCCAATCCGGCTCCGTGCTCTCATGTCCGTCAACACGGAGCAGCCTCCTGCCCTCAATCACTTTCCAGGTGACGTGAAGTAAGTCAAGATGGGCTCAGGGTTCAGGGTTCAGGGAGGACATTGAGACTCAGCCTTCGTCTCTGTTTCCTTGTTTCTGTGTCAGATCATTATTATGTCTTACCTCATTTTCAAGTGCTCTTGTATATATGTGTATGTGTTTATCAGGCACCCTCGTATCTTAAAGAGCTCATAGTGCCCTATTACCCCTCTAGAACTCTACGCTCCCAACATGCAGGCTTGCTAGTTGTACCTAAAGTCTCTAAAAGTAGTATGGGAGGTAGAACCTTCAGTTATCAGGCCCCTCTCCTTTGTAATCATCTACCAGTCAGGGTCCAGGAGGCAGACACCCTCTCCACTTTTAAGAGTAGGCTTAAAACTTTCCTTTTTGATAAAGCTTATAGTTAGAGCTGGATCAGGCTTGGACCAGCTTTTGTCATGCAGCTATAGGCCTAGACTGCCTGGGGAACTGGTGCACTGACACACTGGGATCCTAGCTCACCCCCTTCCCCCCAACTCCTTCATCACTTACTTTAACTCTCCCTGTCCCATTAAAGTTACTAACCATAGACCTTTCTGGAGTCCCTGAGCTCCCTTGTCTCGTAGGTTCCTCTGAGCTGCCGTAGACGTCCTCCTGCTGCGGACGTTCCAGACTCCAGCTGATACGGACATACTGGACTTCAGCGGCAACAGCTTCTACTACTCGTCTCATCACAATCACCTCCCTCTCTTACTCCCCTCTATCTGTCTTTCCAGACCCAACTCGGTTGAGGCATGATGGCTGTCTAACATGAGTCTGGTTCTGCCTGAGGTTTCTGCCTGTTAAAACGAAGTTTTTCCTCACCACTGTAACTAGCTAAATACTGCGATGTGCAATGCTCATGATGGATTAAGGTGGGGTCAGACTGAGTCTTACCCTGTCTTGAAGTTGGGTCTCTGTTCATAATTTGACATAGAGTGGTCTAGACCTCCTATGTTTGTAAAAGCGTCTTGAGATAATGTTTGTTGTGATTTGGCGCTACACAAATAGAGATTGATTGATTGATTGATCTTGTGTTTCCCATGTTTCTGTTTCAAACCTCTCTTTGTTGGATCCTCTTTTTGTTTTCCCTAGTGTGACACTTTCATTGCTGTAGAACTGTTTTATGATCTATCTGTATGTTAAATGACTTGTGTTTGTGCGCAGATATAAAATATGTTTGATGGAGCATGATGAGCCTTGTTCTTTCATCACATTTGGACAAAATAAAAACACACCAGCATTAAAAGACCCAAACAGAGCTATCATCACCTTAAATCTGTGCGGTGACTTTCAAACCAAACCGTCTTTGTAACACAGACGCAGAAATATTAAATGCTATCCCTCTGAAAATATTCAATATGATCTCTTTACTCAGCTGAAAAATGGCCTTGAAAGTGAGTTGCTGCTACAAAATTACAGTAGCATCATAAGTCGTCCGCCTACATTATTTATGACGGTGAATAGATTGAGTTATTAGAGAGATGCCACAAGCTTTGAAACAGGCTGCCTTCCAAAAATTGAGCTTGGTTGTTTTACCCTGAGTGGCTTGTTAAGGATTCATAGGAGAGGAGGCCAAGCCTGAGAGGCACTGTTTGCTATTCGATTTGACCTTCAGATTTGCCAAATCCCATTTGTTATGGGGCTAAACACTGATAGAGATGTATTCCAACCAAGTACCACCCCCTCACACACTTCTACACAAGTACAGTACAGTACACACACACACACACACACACACACACCGATGCAATCCACTTAGACACTAAAGCTCTTATAAAAAAAGACTTAAATTATTCACATGCATGCGTTCACTCTGACTCACACCTACTGGAATTAAACCAGAGAGATATGTTTCCACTCAAACGGGGAAATTGTCACAATTGGTCACACTGAGAGCATGAAATCACTTTAATATCATGTGAATGTGTAACCTGTGTGCTCAGCGCTAATTATAGAGGCTCTGAAGACGGTCTTTAAGTGTTCTTTAAGAAGGAATTCTAGCAATGTGACACATGCATCAACCATCTGTTTCTACTCATGACCGAGGGACACAGCAGAAACTCTAGCTAGAAGATCTGAACGTAAAGCATTTAGTGAAAAATGAAGAACCATTTATTTTATTCAAACTACCTGGCAGCTGAGAATGACTGAAGATAACTGAATGTTCACTTACAGCTTGAAACGTGAAGACTGAAAAGGTCAAATATTTCTATCTAATAAGTGTCTGGCATACAAGTAAAAAAATAGGGGTTGTGTATCTGCATTAAACAACTACGTATATACATGAAGAGGTGCTGAGATAATGCAGAGATCCAACATTTATTCTTCTTTCGGTCCCATCTGAAGGCATTTCAGCTGTAAACAGGTCCAAGTCAACTTTTCAGGTTTAAATTCAAACAAAAATAAACACATACTTTATTAATCCCCATGGGGGAAATTCAACTTTTACACTGAGGTTTTTTGATCATGCTACACACTTTTTATAATATATATAAACATGCTTTGGTCATGCACTTATTGAGAGATGTCAGAGTGAGGAGGCTGCCATTAACCAGCACCACCCGAGCAGTTTGGGGTTCGGTGCCTTGCTCAAGGGCACCTCTGCAGTGTCCAAGCAAATGAACCAGCACCTCAAGCCACTGGTCCAATTGACAAACTTGGCCCATGACAGGACTGGAACTGTCGACCCCTCTGGTTACCAAGCCAGCCGGCCATGGACTGAGATACTGCTGCCCAAATTCAATTGTATAAATCAAATTCTGTGGAGTAAGTGTCACCTCCAGGTGAGGGTAATGATAATGATGCTCTGTGCTGATTGGTTTGCCTGACTGTTGTCTAAGGATGGAGGGTGCACACCGTTGTAGAGACTGATGTGGTGTGGAAAAATTTGTAGTAAGCTCCACCTACTGAACAATCCATTTGGTTTTTTGCTTTGTGATATTTTGTTTACGTGAAGAAGAAAAAAATCTTAAATTTTTCTCTCTTTCACTGAAGTCTGGACCAGACTCCAAGAGCATTCATTTGTTGTGCTAGTTAGCATGACAGGTATTTTGCCTAGAGACTAAAGCTTCCCAATGTAACAGTAAGCAGAGTAAGACTTGACTCTGTATACACCAAGCGGCAACCTCTACCCTTAAAATATGAAGCCCATGCAGAAGTGCTGAAAGCTGCAGTTCATCAAGCGTCCACTTGAGGCTGGCTGCAGAAACACCAGAAACCACATACACACCCATTCAAAGAAGACAATCTTTACAGCAGAAATAAACATGTTTACAGCCTGGTTCAAAAAAACGTTTAGGTCTGAATAGCTCATTTCTCTATCGGCACACCCTGTACGGGGCTGAATTTTTTATAACTTCTTATTTTTGAAGATATTAAACTTACGAGTTTTGCCCAAATAAGGTCATGGCTGACTTGATTGACAGGTGGGAACACTGTAGCTGTTAGCGAAAAGGTTACAGGCCTGCCTCTGAGCTCACAGCTCGACAGAAGTTAAGTTGAGTTCAACATTTCCAATATGTCCCCCGCCAATGATTGGCTTCAAAATAGTGCTTCTGAAACAGATGGGTGACGTCACGGATACTACGTCCATTTACTATTGTCCTTAAATGTCTGAGGTAATATATATATTTTGAACCCTATTTGTGGTCATTTTACAGTAGTCAGTATCACTAAATGGGAGAACACTGGAACAGGAACAAAAATAAGCAGTGACTACTTTTGAACCTTGTGGAGGAGAGTCATTAAGATTTGGTGATAAATCACATGCCACCAAGCACAGGTGTGTGATCAACATGTTCCTTATATTTTCTGTGATATCATATAAATATCATGCAGAACACCAGCAACACTATCTTTTCATTCTTCATTTCTGTGTCCTGAGAGCAGAGTGAGATTCAGCCTGAGAAGACCTGGAGCTGTCGAGAGCTTGAAGCTTGATGTAGACCATTTCAGTCTTAGTTTTGAATTAATACGAGTTCATCTTTTTGTAACAGACATCACTTTTTATTTTGGCAGAAGAGTTTATAAGGAGCAACCAGTGTGCAACTAGTGTTTTTTGGAGGGGAGAAATTGATTACAATACTCTTTTGTGAAGTTTTGGTGTAATTAGTAAACAGCATCAAAATTAAATATGATTTTATCTTCAGCTCTGCAGATTAGATGGCTGTTATTAAGTTTATACCCCCAGCAGGACTGCTTTTCATTGTTTACAGAGCACAATGAGATATGATTGGCAGAGCAACATGCTCACGCTGGAGTGAGGCGGTGTGGGAGATGTGGAGGGAGGATGAGGAAGTGTTGAATGATGCGGGGAAAGACAGATGCAGTGCAGAGTGAATCAGCTCTGCAGTCTTTCCAGGGATACTTTCAGAAGGAGGCTCTGCTGGGAACATGTTAAAAGAAGTTCTTTCTGTCTGACAGTCTGGGAAGCTCGCTGTGTTGATTCCTGCCAACTAGTAGGATTCTCCCATCTCCTCTCCTTCTCTGATTCTTTCTTTTTGGAGGTTTCTTTTCCACACAGGTTCTTGTTTCCGATTCAGACTCTCATGCATAAAACATGGAAGTTTGAAGTACCTGAAGCTGCATGGATCACGGGGGAGAAACCCAGCATCCCAAATTTTTATCCTTACCTTGTTTATTGTCCTCTGAAAGTTAGTTCAACTTGTCAAAAATATAGTATGTAAAGCTAGGACTTTCAAATAACCAAAAACAGAAGATATATTAGGTGGTAGAGAGTCTTGAAGCTGACGTACAGCAAGCAGTAAATCTGTCTTTGTCTACAAGTTCAAAACTTCTTAGGTTTTTAGAACGTCAGACTCAGCCTGGAGAAACTGCTCTTTAGAGAGAGTGAATGTAGGAAATCTGAAGGTGCTTTCATACCTGGATCATTTGGAGAAGTTGTTCTGAAACAAAAGAAGGCATTTCTTTGGTTGGACATACTGTATGTGAAGACAGGATCACACCCTGATGTGGAACAACACACAGTGGCTGAGATCGCTGAAAAAGGTGACCCCTGTTTGTTTCCAATCGAACCCTGGAGTGTTTTTTTTTTTTACAGAGGGAACACAATCGACACAGCAACCTGAACAAACAGCAGCCTGAGATATCACACTCCAGTAGTAGGTGAAGTAGTTAGCATCGAAAAGCGATAGGCTAACGTTACTCATCTTCTCCAATGCAGCATCAGCAGAAGAGATGCTAGGTGTAGCTACATGACAGGACTTGAAAACTGGTTCAGTTCAGAGGTTTTTGTCCAGCTCATTGAAACTGGGGAATTTGTCCTTCTCATTACTAGATCTCCACTTTTGCCAAGGTGCTCTCATACCTTACACTGCTGTTGGAGTTTCTTGGCCTTTGCAACATTTCTGAGCAGAGTGGTGAAAGAAAAGACCTTATAATGAATGGATGTAGTATCCGTGACGCCACCCATCTGTTTTGAAGCCAATCGTCAGTGGGAGCCATATTGCAAATCTTGAAATCAACCTAACTGCTGAGGAGCTAGTGTGAGGTAAAGAGGCGGGCTTTAAGCCTCTTAGCCAACAGCTACAGTGTTTCTGCCTGTCACTCAAGTCAGCTGTGCCTCTCATTGGAAGACTCGTAATCTGAATATCTTTGAAATTGCCACGTTATGAAAAAATTCACCCCTGTGTGTGTGTGCCGATCTAGAAATGGACTATCCAGACTACACTATAAAGATTGGCTTTATTGAATAGGTGTTTATGTGGTTTTCAGTATTTCCGGAGCCAGCCTAAAGTGGACACTAAAGGTACTGCAGTTTTCCACACATTGGCTTCAATTCTCACGGCCGGAGGTTGCCGCTTGGGTGAAAGCCCCTCTCGTTCATGTGCTGGAGTCCAACATTTGACAATGTCCTTGATTGATTTGACCTGCTTGCTGCTCTAAGTCAACCCACAACTCATTTTGTTTGCAGGTTCACAAACAAACGTTAGTTAATGACTTGGAGCCGGGACTTCCCACAATGCAATGTGCGACCAATACACTTGGCATTTGTTTACCTCTGCAGTGGGAAAATGAGGCTGTGATGTACTGACCAAAGGACAGTTGTGGTGCTGTGTGCTTGGGCTCTCTTTACAACATTGCAGTGTGAACACAAACAGACCTAATGGGAAACATACAACATGGAACTGAAGAAAGCAAACTAACCTCAGGTGTGACAGATGAGACTATTTATGTAAGGGATTCAGATTTCTCAGGTTAGGAGGTTTATTTCAAAAGCATTAGAAGAAAAATCAGGTTTTTACAACATGGAGTTCAAACCATCCGATGCCCAATTCATAAAAACCTGGTTATAGATATCTACAAGGTCATTATTCCACTTACACCATGGTTACTTTAAAAAACAACAACCTTGTGCTTTTGTGTGCTTTGCTACCATTGAATGAAGTTTAAATAAGATGATTTCCATTTTCATTGAAGCTCTCAAGGGTCTGACTAATATCTGGTATCCACCCTGACATTATATCATCATTTTGAAGGAGCACTCTTGTTCGTAGGATCCTGCTGGTGTGTGTGTGGTGGCACAGAGCATCCGATGGGGCATCCACTCATGAATATGAATGATGATGATCTCTATATTACAAAAGGACAGCACATCTGTAGCCCCAGATGCACATTAGAACATAACGCAGTGAATACGTGTGCAGGCGGCTGGCAGAGTTAAGCCGATGAAGTCACGTGTGTTTGCATATGTGATATGTGTGTGTGCTTGGTGTGCTTAGTGTGTGTAGTGCCTCAATTAGCTGAGGTAATGGTCTGAATAATGATGTTGCTTTTTTGCCATCTGGCCCTGTGGCTGCTCACTCTGCTCTGTTGTTTCTAAAATACACAAGAGAACAGTGGGGCTATCTATCTTTGAATGTGTATGTGTGTGTGTGTGTGTGTGTGTGTGTGTGTTTCTCCTCTGTAAAAGCACTGTTTTCCTTTCTTTAAACATTTGATGTGATGCAAACTTGCGTGCTGGATGAGCTTCACAGTTTCTTCTCTTTGTTGTCCTCTGATTCTGTTCTTTGCTATACTACGGCAAAAAGTTCAAGTCTTGCGTTGGTGAAACAAAGATAGTGGTGCAGTGATTTCCATCCCCGGCTGGCATAATGAATCCATAGCCTGTATAAATAATGGACGTAACATCCGTGACGTCACCCATCTGTTTCTGCAGTGCTGTCTTGAGGCCGATTGTCGGCGGGAGCCATATTGGAAATGCTGAACTCAACCTAACTTCTGACGAGCTAGTGTGACTTAAAGAGGGTTAGGGTTAGAGGGCTTTGAGCCTCCTTCCTACCAGCTACAGTATTCCCGCCTGTCAATCAAGTCAGCTGTGCCTCTCATTGATTGATTGATTGATTGATTAGGTTTATTTTGGTCTGCGTCAGCAACCAACACGTCCCTCAACAACATAGGAGCCATGTAGAAATTACAAATAAAAGCAAAAAACACTGAGGGTTTCATCAAAAAAATATATAGAGAGTCCAGCATATACATACACACACATGTCCATCTGTACATGCATACATACACACACACATGCATACATACACAAGTACATTCATGCATACATATAAACATGCATACACATCCACATATATTTTGGCCAATTCCATGCTGACCAAAAAAGGTGTAGGCTGAAGCCAAGGCTTCTCCTGCCTACCCTTTAGCATAACTTGCACCTTATAGGCAACATTGTGCAAGTAATTATGTTGTTTTATAACAAAGCACTATTCAAATGTTTTATTCAGAAACAAACTTACAAACAAAAAAAAATCCCAAAACATTTCATTCTCAACAAGCAGCAGTTCAGAAATCTTAGAGAAATCTAATTTAAATTAAAGTTTATATTACATCCATATATTTATTTATCTGTTTGTTTTTAAGCATTTTTTTTTAAATACACAAAGGAAGTTACACATTTTTAATTCCTCATCACAACTGTTACAAAAGTTTACCCCTCTAACCGATACACACCTCTATTTTATATTTGTCCTTCTCTTTGTTTTTTTTTAATAATACCTATTCCTCTTAGTTCATACCTGCCTTACTCTGATTTCAAACAACCTCTGAACACAGTTAGGAAGTAAATGCATTGGTTGGTTCAAGGTAGCTGGATTTTGTTATGATTCTTATACATCTTTTCTGTAACTTAAAGATGGAGTCTTTAAGTCAACCAAGGGACTTTTATGTCCTTTCCGGAGCTCTCTAAAAAATTCGACTTACCTACATCCCACCTATTTCGTTTTTTTCAGATGAGGCATTTTGTTCAAAATCAGAACCCCAAATTCCCCAGTCATCCCCCGGAAACTCTAATGGACTCTCTACTGGCTCTCGATCCTGAACGAAAGCGGCTAATCTCGAGTATCTACTGCCTCATTAATGTTACCAATAACAGCCCAGTGCCCTGCCCCAGGGACTCTTGGGAGCAGGAGCTGGGAACAAAGCTTCCTGATGTTTATTGGCAGTAAGTTTTACGTTTGGTTCACTCCTCCTCAATCTGTGCAAGACACGGCCTCCTACAGTGTAAAGTTGTACACAAAGCTCACTACACTAATTTGAGACTATCTAAGATTTATCCCACTGTAACTGACTCATGTAATAGGTGCAAACAATCCCCGGCCGACCATTCTCATATGTTTTGGTTCTGTCCCAGGCTTGCCACATTCTGGTCTGAAATATTTGAAACGCTTAGCACAGCATATTCTATAACTATCACTCCTGATCCTCTTTTGGTCTTGTTTGGTGCCCCCTGCAGCCCGTTACATCTAAAATCATGCAGACTGTTCTTGCCTTTACTACCCTCCTGGCCAGGCGACTTATACTTCTCAAATGGAAACACCCCCAACCTCCGTCTCATAACAGATGAGTGAAAGAGTTGCTACTGTCTATTAGACTTGAAAAGCTCAGGTTTTCCCTTAATGGTTCCTCAAGCACATTCGATAAGACTTGGAGCCCTCTCTTGAATCATATTGAATCTTTGACTTCCCTGCCTGATTGTGATGACTGAGCCCCCCCCCCCCCTCCCCCCCTTTCATTTTATTTTATTGTTATTTCTTAATTTTTACATTTGGGTTGGATTTCTTATTTTCCTTATTTGTGTAATTGTTGTAGGTATTCTGTATTGTTTACATATTATTCTTTGAAGTACAAGTGGGATGGGTTTGTGGGAGGGAAAAAAGAGGGAAAAATGGGAAGAATGGAAGTTCTCTGTACCGCATTGTACTTTCCCTTTGTTTCAACTGAAACTGCTTCCAATAAACAAAGTTATATAAAAAAAAAGATGGAGTCTGTGTTTGTTTTATAAGTGTTACCCCATACTTCCACACAGTAGGACATGTATCGAACAATGAGAGAACAGTAAATAATAATAAAGTCAGAATGGAAAACTCGTAATCTTAATATTTTCGAAATTGTCTCATTATGAAACACCCCCCCCCCCCCCCCCCCACTCCCCCGTACAGTGTGTGCCTATTGAGAAATGAGCTTTTTAATGGGTATGTGTGTGGCTTCCAGTAGTGATGGGCAAATGAAGCTTCATGAACCTGTAGTTGTATTTTTTGACTCCTCTAGATGGCGCTCTCTGTTCAACAAAGGGTTGAAAGCACACTGAATTGCCATTCATTGAGCCTTTATTTTTGAACCAAGAGCGCCATCTAGAGGAGTCAAAAAATACAACTAGTGGTTCATGAAGCTTCATTCGCCCATCACTAGTTTCCGGTACTTCTGGTGCCAGCCTCAAGTGGACACTCGAGGACCTGCAGTTTTTTTAGTTATATTTTTGGGCTTTTTTGTCTTTATTGGCAGGACATCCAAAGAGAGACAGGATATGTGAGGAGTAGAGAGCGGTGGAACGCATGCAGCAAATTGTCATGGCCAGGAGTCAAATCAGCGACCTCTGTGGCGAGGACTGTAGCCTCTGTATGTGGGGCGCTTAAACTGCTAGGCCACCAGCGCCCCAGGAACTGTGATTTTAACACTTCCACATTGGCTTCAACTCTCGTGGCCGGAGGTTGTTGAATGCTGCAGTCATGAAGACCTAGCTATGAGTGTTTCTTCTGACACCATGGATTAAAATAACTCTGCCTGCTAAGAAAATAACGGACTGATAAATGTTACGCCCTGTACATTAACAGCTGTTCTAGCGTTTCACTCTGGCTTCGTGTGATGGCTGCCGGACAGCTTCATATTCATTTCGGTGTGCATGTTAATAAATCAGAGCTTTTACACTGACAGAGTGAGACACATTTCCCACTCTCGAAACGTCTCCAGGATAAGAGGCTGTTTTATTTCACTGCAAGCTGCATGTGCTTCCTGGAAAACTAGACCGTTTATTGACCTTGGATCATCAACATGTGGTGAATGAAATCACTTGTGGAGCTCTTTGTTGAGATTCTGCTAAACTTTCTTAAAAAAAAAAAAAATCATACATCATATAGGCTGCAGGATCTCTGTGTTAATTCATGAGATTAGGAGTCGTGTGTCCCCTTCTCATCGATCTCTGCCTCCCTCTCTGCACACAGCTGTTTCAGGGTCTGTGTGAAAATGTAAGACCTGTTTCTACCTGAGAGTGTTCTTGGAAATGGAAATAATAAAGGATAGAAAACAGTCATGAGTCAAGCAGGCTTTGTATTTTTATAATAATACTAACCATGTGAAGTCCTAACCCTGACCTGAACCTGAATCACTCTTTGTCCACTGACCAACATGTCGCAACAAGCTGCAAAAATAAAGAAAAGTGATGTAACTGTAACCCACATAAATGATTGTGTTGTAGAAAAAAAACATTTTGCCAAAAGTTGAAGTCTGAATAATCATGCCTAGTAATTTGAACTATAGTAAAGTGTTAAATATTTATTTTATTGCCTATTTTCTATTTCGTATTATTTTTGTAAAGTGTTTTGTTTCAATGTATTCATCCAATAGAAAAAAGGTAGGAAGTAGAGTGAAAACCGTAGTTAGGCCAATCAGAAAGCTCCTTACTACAGGTAGTCCTGCCCACCTGTCCCTGTGCTATGAGGTAACAGGTTAAGATATCAGCATCACGTCAGAGTTGTGTACAGATAACCGTGAAGGAAACTCTCTAGAAACGAGAGTAACCAGCAGAAAAGGAGACAACCAGGATTCAGTGGATGATGGTTTCACTATCACCTAAACGGTTGCTTGTTAATGACTGCATTTGAGTTCATTAATTTGCTTTGGTAGCTGAGAGTGCCATTAGCTCCAAGCCATTAGCATAAGCTTGGCGTCCCTCGTGTTAGCTGCCAAGTGCTGCCTCAAACGATGAGTAACCCCGTGGCTCCACTCGACGCTGCCATAGTTACCTTCATATCACTCAGAGAAAGGTGAACATGATTATCATATGGTTTACAATGTATTTATTTATTTTCTGCACTTTATTGAAAGAGTTAATGTTGTGTTCTGACTTATGAAAGTATTTTAGTTATGCATTTACACATGGTTTAATAAGGTGATTTGTGGAGGTTATCTTATTCTATTTTATGTATTTATTCATTCATTTATTTAATTTTTATTTATCTACTCAGTTTTATTGATTTTTTTAGCCTTAGTTTTATTTTTCAACTCTTATCCTTACCCTTTTTTAAAATCTATTCATTTTAACTATTTTTTATTCTTAATTTTAATGCTTTAACTTATTTTAATTACACATATTTTATTTTGGTGTGCATTGGTCTCTATTTTGTTTTATTTTATGCTGTTCCTATTTTTAATTTGTATTATTACTATTTTTCTTCTTATTATTATTGTCCCCTTCTCGTTTTTCAATCGCTGTAAAGCACTTTGGGTTGCATTTGATTTGTATGAAAGGTACTATATAAATAAAGCTTGATTGATTGATTGATTGATTGATTGATTGATTGATTGATTTTGCACTCCTAAAAAGTTATTGGCAGCTAAGCTGTATTGTTAAAGTGTGTGTTTTTGTATATTTAAAACCAATGTGAACGTGTGTGGGTAGTCTCATGCGTACTTTCATGGTATTTATAAACATATATATATATATATATATATATATATATGTGTGTGTGTGTGTGTGTGTGTAAGCCCACAATTATTCATACCCCTGTCAAATACAATACATTTCTTAATTTTTTCAGTTACACATCAGTATTTTACCTCAGATTTGATATAAATAGGACACACAAGAAAGTCTGAAGCCATAGCCAATTTATTACAGATATTAAGTGTAAAGAAACATCTTTAACAGGGTGAAAACAAAAAATCACACTGTCCAAAATGATTCATACTCTGTCTCAATAATCAATTGCAAACCCCTTCTTTTTTGTCACAGCCTCCAAATGATTTTTGTCATTGCTCTCAAGCTTCTTGCAAGTATCAGCAGGAATTTAGGACCATTCCTCCTTTGCAAATGTTTCAAGATCCTTGATATTGGAGGGTTTTCGTGCTGACACCCATTTCTTGAGCTCCATCTATAGGTTCTTGATGGGGTTTAAATCAGGACTCTGACTTGGCCACTTCATAACATTGATATCATTGTCCTGGAACCATTTCTTCACGACCTTGGCTGTATGCTTCGGATCATTGTCCTGCGGATAGGTCCAACGCTCCCCAGGTTCAGGTTCTCTGCTGCCTGCTTGAGGTTTTCTTCGAGAATCTGGATATACTGCTCTTACCTCATGATGCCTTCCACTTTCACCAAGTTGCCAGGCCCGTTCGCAGAAAAGCAGCCCCACCTCCATATTTCACAGTAGGGACCGTGTTCTTTGGCTTGTAGGCTTTGCCCTTCTTTCGCCAGATGAAGGCCACATCTCTGTGCCCAAAAAGCTACATTTTTGTTTCATCTGACCACAGAACCGATGACCAGAAGCTTTCGTCTTTTTCTAGGTACGTCTTTGCAAAGGTCAGACAAACTTTTACATGCTCTGGTTGAAGCAGGGAGGTCTTTCTTGGTCGATGTCCATAGAGACTATTTTGGTGCAGTATCTGCTGGAGTGTCTGCCTTAATAGAGTCACACCACTTGCACTCAGTTCCTTCAGGACAGCCTTGATAGTAGTCCTTGGATTGTTTTCAACATCTCGCCTGATCTTTCTGGCAAGCCGAGGTGACACTAATGACTTCTGACCGCGTCCTTTGAGGTTTTTGACTGTGTAAAATTTTTGGTACTTCTTGATGATACTTTGCACCGTTGCCACTGGCACCTGAAATTGTTTGGCAATTTTTTTGCACCCTTTTCCTTCCTTTTGGGCATTTACAATACATGCTCTCAAGTCCTCACTGAGCTCTTTGGTCTTTGCCATGGCAAGTCTTGCGTTGACTTGAAAATGACTCAAATATCACAAGCAAGTCGACTTTTAAAGGGGACATATCACGCTTTTTTCATCAATATATATTGGTCTAAGAGGTCCCCAAAACATGTCTTTAAAGTTTATGCTCAAAAAAACACTTTGAAATCAGATTTTGGCATGCCTGAAAAGCCCTCTTCTTCATTCCTCATCAGAACACTCTGTTTTCCCTCTGACCACGCCCCCTCCGGATGTGGATGTGCCTCGGCTCTCCAGCACGTTGATCTAATGTTTACATGTTGGCTGAATATACACGGCTGCTCAGAGATCGCGTTACTTCAACCCTCTGAATCTGATCCTGACGGAGAGGCGCCTGTAGCAGGACCTTTCTGAACGATTGGTCATAGATTTAGTGTTTCTTGTTGTTTTATTTGTCAGTATGTAGACGTGTGTCTTGGTACACAGCTACGAACATGTAGCTATGTGGCTATGCTAACTAGCGCTAGCACTTATCCATGACAAATAAAAATCAGCCACTATATCTTCAAATCTGCAGACGTGGGGAGTAAAACCGACCTTTGTGTTTATTAAGACAGCCTACAACTAGCATGCCTCCCTCCTAAGCTCCTTGTTAGCACACATTTGTGCAGGTAATGAAAAATGGGGGAGGGATTCAGTATTATTTTATACAGTCTATGGGCTGAACAAGCTCTGAGCTCTGACTCCGTGACAGACCGGATATTGTTGTTACGTAACAAAAACACGGAAGTGTGAAATGGTTCGTTTCACACACATTTACAGAAAGGTGTAGAAATCAGAACAGGGGCAGAATGGATTTTTTTCATTCTCGGGGGGTTTGTAGACATGCCAGGGACACATATTTCAGGTAAAGAACCATTGAAAAGTCAATTTTGCATGATATGTCACCTTTAATAGTCAGAAAACTGGTCAAAAAAACAAAAACTCAGAAACATTGAAAACAATATTAAAGGCTTTAGACCCGTAGAGAGAATGGTTTGTTTGAACATCCTATGGCTATCTGTCTTGGTATCACTGGGGTATGAATCATTTTGGACATGGTGACCTTTTTTCAAAGTTTAATTTAATAAATTAGCAGTGTTACTTCACATAACATAATTGGTCATGGTTACTTATGTCAAATCTGAGGTGAAATACTGATGTGTGACTGGAAAAAATACAGAAATTCTTTGTATTTGACAGGGGTATGAATAATTGTGGGCTTAAGTGTATATATATATATTTGGAATTCAAGATGTTACTATACCCAAAACAAACTATAAATGTTTGATGACTCATGATGCCTCTCCGACACTGTCTGTCAACAGGTCAGGTTTTTTTCTTGGTATGGTTCTACCCTCGACAGTTTCTGCTGCACTGTTCGGTGTGGTAGGCCCATTTCTTGCAAATACCCCACACTCGGCCCCATATGTCCTTTCCCCCCTTGCACGCACACAAACACACACACTAAACTGAGACTTGGGATACGAAGGGCTTACCTTTTATTATTTTCATCCCAGGAACTTTGGACCCATCTTTTTTTGACTTATTGCGTTTTTTTTTAGCTACTGCTCAGTAGTTACTGCCGCTGCTGTCATCTCTCTGTTCATGCTATACAAGGTTGCAAGCAGAGCACAACGATGGGCATGCATGAGCCGATGGTCTCTGTAGTTCCCATGTTCCTCAGCTCTGTTTCACTATTGCCTGGTAGACCTATCATATCACACCGTCACAGGTCCATGAAGATATCGAGACACATTTGTTCTTGCGATACCCTGATATTGACAATACCGTTACATCCGTACTAAACAACCTCTTATTTTGTGGGATCTGTAAGTTGTGTCTTCCCTTTCATTGCTTTTGTCTCCAGTTTCAGTTAACATACTAAAGTATCACCACAGGATCAAACACAGAGGCACAGTCACTGCTCTTAGACGTAGTTTCTCACACTCCTCAAGTTGCTAATGACCAGCAAGCGGTGGATTGAAGGAGAAGTCTTGGCCTTGATATAACAACATCAGTACCATAAGTATCCTCTGTATACACAGGACTGAACCAGGTCATACTCTCATCATGTGAAGCTCTTGTCACTGAAACCTTATTTATTTAATCAAGTTAAGTGAAAGCATAATGACTGCGCTCAAGTTCTCTCCTCTCTCCTTTAAGAAATCCTCTCAGCCCGTTCTGCAAGCATCTGAAGACACTGACCTTTATGAACAGTATGTTACAGGAGAAATGACAGAGACTGAACTCTTGATTGTGTTGTTTCTCTCTCGTCAGATTCAGCTCTCTCCCCGGGCTCGCTCCAATCAGCTGATTATCTGAGGAATCATTTCTCCATTTACTCTGAGAAATGCATTTTCTCTTCCCTCCATTAGTGGAGAGCTGCACTCCTGTCCCCGTGATGTTCATTGCTTTGAACTCAATTCTCGGTCTATTTATGGAGATGCCAAACACCCGAGCTCCATCACACAGTGAATCAGCCCTGATATAAACATGATTACCCTCCGGTCACTTGACCAGAGCTCTAATCAGACAGCGGCCCTGAAAGGCTGATTGTGAGAGCTGTTCAGTTCCCTGCAAAGACACAAAGAGACAAAAACTACAACTCTAATCAGAACAGGACAACAGTCATTTCAGTTTAGTAAGAGCCCTCCTGTGATTACTTTTCTTTTGTGTTCAAAATCATACACATCAGTTCAATTGTCTTCCACCTCTAGAATCACTTGTGGGGTGCCAGAAGCCTAGCGGTCTAAGCATGCCCCATATACAGAGACTATACTCCCTGTTGCAGAGGTTGCTGGTTCGACTCCTAGCTGCGACCATTCGCTGCATGTCTTCTCTCCATAGACAGCATAAATAATGGACATAGTATCCGTGATGTCACCCATCTGATTCTGAAGCACTGTTTTGAAGCCAATCGTCGGCAGGAGCCATATTGGAAAGGCTGAACTTAAGCTAACTTCTGTCGAGCTAGTGTGAGATAAAGAGGCAGGCTTTGAGCCTCCTAGCTTACAACTGCAGGGTGCTCGCCTGTCAATCAAGTCAGTCATGTCCTTAAACTTGTAATCTTAACATCTTCTGAACTGTCGTGTTATAAAAAAATTGAGAAATTAGCTACTAAGACCTAAACCGTTTTTTGAACCAGGCTGTAAACATGTTTATTTCTGCTGTGTCCGGAGATGTAACCATGGTAGCATTGTTTACATACGAGATCAGCTGTTAGCAGCCCGTAGCATGTCGATGCTAAACGACGCTAGGCCCAATGTTCCCTGCAAGCTGAGGAGAAGGAGGCAAGGACGACGTGCTGGTACTGAGGTGCAAGCTAAAAAAGACGACATGGACCTGTCCTTCCACCCACCGTTATGGGGAATGTAAGATCTATCTACGATAAGGTGGACGAGCTAACCCAGCACCAGAGGGAATACTGGCAGAGTATCATCATGCTAACAGAGCTAACACCGGACACGAACGCCACATTGGAAGGATTTCACCTGCTGTGGGCGGACAGGATACAGGAGAGCAAGAGTGAACTAACTGGTGAGGGCCAGCTCAGTCCTGGACCCTGCGGTGGCTGACAGAAGGATTATGGCCAAGCTGTCGTCTCTGATGAACATTTTTTTCTATATATATTCTTGTTGAAATTTTTGTACTATACACCTTCTTGTTTGCTGCTGTAACTCCATGAATTTCCCCGTTGTGGGCGGATAAAGGAGTATCTCATCTGAGTTTGCATTCACAACATTGACACTTGAGTCTTATTTCAGGTGGAAATATTTCAAGTGTGTTAGATTAAGACTACACTAAGCAATCAAAAAAAGCTGATTCAGCTGTTTCCCAATGCTTCAGTGAAACCTCATGTTCCTTCTGTTCAAAACACAGGTTTAAAAGAAAGTAGATATTCTCCTGCTTTACATTTATGTAGCAGGAGAAAATTAGTTCTACATTCAAATAAAAAATCATTAGTTCTCTGGTTTTATTACCCAGGAGGACTCTGGGTATGGGATCTGCTCCAACAGGGAGGTCTCAGTTTCATTTCATTCCAATAACACCTAATAAAGTGAAACTGAGGATTACACTTGATTAAAAAAGGTAAACCATGTCCTAATTTAATCTCTCATTTCTTTCCCTCTGCCTAGCTTATTTAATGCAAACACCTAGAGTTTACACAGTTCACTTTACTTTTTGTCCTTTGGCAAAAGTTTTGGAACCTGTGTGTCAGACCTAATAGAAAGCACATTAAATATAAAGTGGCTCCGCTGCTGTGATGGTCTTTGGTAGGAAACGTTGTCACATTCATTTTCATAGCCTGTCATAACCTTTTGAACGGCCATTACTCCCGCAATCAAAACAAAGGAGGTGTCAGTGTTTTCTCACTCTGTAAGTGGCCTGTGGGACACTCGACCCAAAACTTAGTTTAACCATGCAGGCTGCGGCCGAGATTCAGGATCAATGTATTCCATACACACCAGAACACACCCCCTTCATTTAATCCATGGAGAAATGGATTGAAACCAAATAACATGGACAATGCCATACAATTCTCCCATTATCATTTGCTGTGTGTGTGTGTGTGTGTGTGTGTGTGTGTGTGTGTGTGTGTGTGTGTGTGTGTGTGTGTGTGAGTGTGTGTGTGTCAGTCAGACTGTCGTATGATTGGCAGCATAGTTTAACTCAATGGACGGCTTGTAAGCCTTAAGCACATTACTGAAATGGGATGAAGAGGTTTTAACAAGATTGCCACTAAGCCAGTCTACTCATTTCCTATATGACTTAAATGGCCTGCCAGCAAACCATCAAATACGACACTAAAAGAGATGATAAGCTGGCCATGAAGCTGGAACAGAAACTGGATAAAGGCAAAATATGTTGAGAGATAACTGCTGTATGATGTGTTCAGAGCTGAAAAACACCAATGAGTGCCAGAAGCAGGTGCATCATTGCAGAGATTTGTTGGTTATGAGGCCACGTTGAAACACTTGCTGGTCCTGAAACCAAACAATTGTCAGTTTCAAGAGCAGTGAATATTTGAGGGAGGACTTTATAACAGTGACTGCAGCTGTAACAGCTGTAAAGTTAGTTTACTCTGTCCTGAGACTTTCAGGTTGAACAGCTTTCACAATATGTTTAATAGGGTTAGGGTTAACTATGAATAGGTGGGCACACCCTTGTTTCTCACTGATAAACCAGGGCATGCCCTAACAATACATGCCCCTCTCTTTATATCTGAATTTATGGGACTTATAACTACTGATCTGAAAATATGCAACACTACTTCTTGATAACCGCAATTATGTGTGCTCAGTGTCTTCACGAGATTCATTCCCAATTGTAAAGCCCTGACTCATCGTTGTGAGTTGTACTCGCAGGTTGGTTGGCCGTCTCTGGCGACCCCTAGGTTGGTACATTGGTACATTTTCATTTATAAGGCTATTCTTCATCTGCTGGGACACTACCTCTGTGTCCTTATCACACAGACAAGTGCTGGACAGTACTCACTGTGTTCCTGGGGCTTTTTAATGTTTTCTGTCCCAAAAGCTTGTACAGAAACTGGGAAAAGGGCTTTTAGGTATTCTGCACCCTCAGAATGGAGTTTATTGCAGAAGGAAACTCAAGGAGCAGGTTGAATCTTTAGAATGTCGTTTTTAGTGTATCTTGTTAGAACTGCCTCCTAGGTAACGTCTCTTTCTGCGACAAACGTGCTTGTAAAGTGTACTTTGGTTCTCTGTGTGTCTATTTCTGTAACTTGTGTCTTTTTGCTGCTGACTGACTCCAAACTGCTAATACTCTGTGATTCTCAGTTTCAGACACATTTAAAGGTGACATGTCACGCTTTTTTCATCAATATATGTTGGTCTAAGAGGTCCCCAAAACATGTCTTTAAAGTTTATGCTCAAAAAAACACTTTGAAATCAGGTTTTGGCATGCCTGAAAAGCCCTCTTCTTCAGTCCTCCTCAGAACACTCTGTTTTCTCTCTGACCACGCCCCCTCAGGAAGTGGGTGTGGCCTCGGCTGTCCAGCACGTTGATCTAATGTTTACATGTTGGCTGAATATACATGGCTGCTCAGAGATCACGTAACTTCAACCCTCTGAATCTGATCCTGACGGAGAGGCGCCTGTAGCAGGACCTTTCTGAACCATTGGTCACAGATTTAGTGTTTCTTGTTTTATTTATCAGTATGTTGACGTGTGTCTTGGTACACAGCTGCGAACATGTAGCTATGTGGCTATGCTAACTAGCGCTAGCACTTATCCATGATAAATAAAAATCATCCACTAGATCTTCAAATCTGCAGGCCTGGGGAGTAAAACCGACCTCTACAGCAGGACCTTTCTGAAGGATTGATCACAGATTTAGTGTTTCTTGTTGTTTTATTTATCAGTATGTCGACGTGTGTCTTGGTACACAGCTACAGCTATGAACATGTAGCTATGTGGCTATGCTAATTAGCGCTAGCACTTATCAATGACAAATAAAAATCATCCACTAGATCTTCAAATCTGCAGACGTGGGTAGTAAAACCGACCTCTGCCAGAAAGGCAGCGGGACCTTTTCTGAAGGATTGGTCACAGATTCTGTGTTTCTTGTTGTTTTATTTGTCAGTATGTTGACGTGTGTCTTGGAACACAGCTACAGCTACGACATGTAGCTATGTAGCTATGCTAACTAGCGCTAGCACTTATCCATGATAAATAAAAATCATCCACTAGATCTTCAAATCTGCAGATGTGGGGAGTAAAACCGACCTTTGTGTTTATTAAGACAGCCTACAACTAGCATGCCTCCCTCATAAGCTCCTTGTTAGCACACATTTGTGCAGGTAATGAAACACGGAGGGGGGATTCAGTATTATTTTATACAGTCTATGGGCTGAACAAGCTCCGAGCTCTGACTCCGTGACAGACCGGATATTGTTGTTACGTAACAAAAACACTGAAGTCTGAAACGGCTCGTTTCACACACATTTACAGAAAGGTGGAGAAATCAGAACAGGGGCAGAATGGATTTTTTTCATTCTCGGGGGGTTTGTAGACATGCCAGGGACACATATTTCAGGTAGAGTACCATTAAAAAGTCCATTTTGCATGATATGTCACCTTTAAGTTTAGCATTAATTTGGTATGATAAAATAATTAACAATTACCATGTTGGTACAAAGTTCACCAGCAGAGAAAAATGACCAAGGGATCATATCTTTTTTTCAATTTTACCATTTATCCCTCTCTCTAGCTGTCCTGCACTCAGCTTCTGTGCCGTATGGTCAACAAAACTTTATGTACCTGAGCAAACCAGACAATGAATGAGAATGAATTTGATTTGATTAAATAAAAACACAGCTTCAAAATGATCAAAGACAAAGGTCAGGTTTTTTAACTCCTGTGTTCTAATGACAACATATCTAGTTTTAAAACAGGTTTTTTTCTGTAGCCCTCTTTTTGGAGGATATGTATAATGGGTTTGGGGAGAATTTTTCCTGCACCCCAAAATGTGCCTTTCTCTTACCCTGAGGAGGAGCAAAGGTGCATGTTATCAGGTTACTTCATTTTTACCAGTAGTTAAACTTGAATTGCAACTAGTGAGATATTAGATCATGACATACAAAGTGACAAAACAGATGTAACATGAACAAACTACTTTTACATGCTGAACTTGCTGAAATATCCTACAACTAATATAACAATAAAAATGATAAAATCAATAAACATGATAACATGGTAAAAGGGCTCAAGGTTCCATTTATAAGGCATATCAGAAAAAAATCAACCAATAAAAACAATACCAAATAATTTGAAAAGATAAGAAGATCTGGACATATGACTCAAAATTAGAGTTACGAGTCTTTATGTGATTGCAGCAGGAACAAAACTGTTTCTGTACTGCTTTGTTTTACAGCTAGGTACTAAAAACCGTTGCCCGGAGGGAAGAAGCTGTTATATAATGAGTCAGTGGAGGCCCGGGGTGTTTGAATTTTGCACCCCGGGCCTGAAACACATGGCCAATCAGTAACTTCAGTAACCTAACTTAGAACAGTTTTAAACAGAGTTACTTGGCTCTCAATGGATCTCATTGGAATCAAGAGGATGTCTGCTTTTTGTGACACAGAGCCAATGCTAGTTTGAAAGCAGCCTGGTAATGAGTAATGACGCCATTTATATTGAGGAGAAACTCAATGCATCTGAAAAAGCAGTGGTCCCCATCCCTGAATGTGAATATTGAAACAGTCAAGATGGATGAGTCATTTTTTGAGTGGCTAAAAGTAACTGTCCCTCTGACCTACAGCCTCTGTGGCCTCTTTGATATCTTCACCAGAATGAGTAATAGTGTTGTTTTTTATCACAGCAGTGATATTTATTCAAGAGAAGCAGCCACAGGAAGCGACACAAACTATTTCTAATGTAATGGGTTTATTTTAATGTATTCAGTATCAGGTCATGTTGTTCTAGAGACTAATATTTGCTCTGGTGTTTGGAGAGGATGAATACAATAATATGACCATTATACTAGAGACAGTCTATAATTTTGTTGTTGTTGTTTTTCAGTGTTCAACTGACGTAGATTCTGCGGAACAGGACAAAAAAATGTTATCAGGCCAAAAATTAGATAATAATAATGAAAAATCAAATGAATAAGACTTTGAAAAAAATGTGGATTTAATCTCAGAATTCATCAAAATAAATACATAAAAAACCCAAACCAAAAAACGTTTTAAAAATGATTGTCCTCACCTCCAAAAAAGATTATTTAAAAAAAAATCTAACACCCTTTCTGTAAGATCAGACCAAAAACCAAAAGTATTTTGAAAATGAATTTTCTCTTCAATGAACACATTTTTGATGAAAGAGGACTTTCTTTTAATTTAATGATTAATTTGTATTATTCAACATTTCAAGTTGCCAACACACTAACAGTGAAACTACAGATTTTCAAGCTAATTTAAATGTCCTCCCAGTAAGATTCAGCATAATTAAAACTCCTAGGTTCATCTACCACCCAGGTGTTTCAATACTGATTGAACAAAGCATGAGATAAAGAGACACTTCAGATTTCCTAAAAGTTTACAACAGGACTAAAATTGCAACCTGTGCAAAATAAAAAATAAAAAACTTGGTATAAATTTTGGAAAACTTGGAATTAGAGTCAATACATAGAGAGCAGATACAAATGAATATTTGTATCATTAGCACTCCTGAACTACTTCTTGATGCTGTAAATGGACTGTGCTTGGTTAGAGCTTTACTGGTGTCTTTAGGCCGCTCAAAGTGCTTACAACACCACATGTCACATTCACACCACATTCATACACTGATGTCACAAACTGCTCTGCATGCCTTTCTGTATTAACTAATCCCATTCACAGGCATTCTCACACCACTGCTGCTTTGAGCAATTTGGGATTGGAATGTCCTGTCTAAGGACACACCAGCATGAGTGCCGGAGCTGGGAGCCGCCATCCTTCCCACTGAGAGAGGACTGGGTCGACCACCGATCCACAGCAGTGGGATTCTTTATGTGTTACCGGAAAGGGAAAGTGACAAACCTGCTAAGATTAATTTATCTGTTCTGAAGAGTCCCCTGCACACTGCACCAAAAAATACAACACAACATGGAAACATAAAAAAAGACGAGATACATAGCTGCTGTTATTACCGTCATTGAAAGTTGGTGACTAGCTCATTGACATAGTGGACAATTTAGCAGCAAAGGAGAAGACTCAAGACCAAAGTCAAGTCTCTCAATGAAGAAGTGGACCCCGTGTGCAGTAGGATTTGGGATTTGACTGCAGAAAATGAAGTTCTTCACAGAAATGTAAAAGACAAGACGGATAGGATGGCAGCGATGAGAGATAACTTGACTAACTTGACGATGAGTCAAAGAAGAGCTACTGTATTAGAAAGTGATCAGGTGACCTTGAGCAAACAAAACAATGCTCGGAAGGCTTAGGTTTCACAGAACAAAGAAGCTCTGCAGCAACAAGAGCTTCATAAAGCCAAAAGGTGGCCTGTAGTGCTGAAAAGGCCACCAGAGTAGAGGACAAGCCAAGGAGATAGAAAAAAGAGATTTCACTCAGGATCTGGTCAGAGACCAAAACAGAGATAAAACCAGCATTATTTCTATATAAGGTTAAGAAATGCTTATGATGCTTCAAGGTTCACTGTCCAGGCCATCAACAATGAACTCTTGACAAGGCTCATGTTAATTAGAAACCATTCCAGGCGACCACTTCACGAAGCAGACTGAGAGAATACCAAGAGTGTGCAAAGCTGTCATGAAGGAAAAAGGGGGCTACTTTACAGAATCTAAAATATAAAACATATTCTGCTTTGTTTAACACTTTTTTGTCCATTCAATAATTCCATATATGTTCTTTCATAGTTTTGATGTCTTCAGTATTAATCTACAGTGTTTACAATCATTAGAATCTATACAAACCCTTGAATGAGAAGGTGTGTACAAACTTTTATACTGTATGTTATATTATTTAATTCTTAAAGGTGACATATCACGCTTTTTTCATCAATATATATTGGTCTAAGAGGTCCCCAAAACATGTCTTTAAAGTTTATGCTCAAAAAAACCACTTTGAAATCAGATTTTGGTCTGCCTGAAAAGCCCTCTTCTTCAGTCCTCCTCAGAACACTCTGTTTTCTCTCTGACCACGCCCCTCAGGAAGTGGATGTGGTCTCGGCTCTCCAGCACGTTGATGTAATGTTTACATGTTGGCTGAATATACACGGCTGCTCAGAGATCACGTTACTTCAACCCTCTGAATCTGATCCAGAATCTGATCCTGACGGAGAGGCGCCTGCAGCAGGACCTTTTCTGAAGGATTGGTCACAGATTTAGTGTTTCTTGTTGTTTTATTTATCAGTATGTTGACGTGTGTCTTGGTACACAGCTACGAACATGTAGCTATGTGGCTATGCTAACTAGCGCTAGCACGTATCCATGATAAATAAAAATCATCCACTAGATCTTCAAATCTGCAGACGTGGGGAGTAAAACCGACCTCTGCCAGAAAGGCAGCGGGACCTTTCCTGAAGGATTGGTCACAGATTCTGTGTTTCTTGTTGTTTTATTTGTCAGTATGTTGACGTGTGTCTTGGTACACAGCTACAGCTATGAACATGTAGCTATGTAGCTATGCTAACTAGCGCTAGCACTTATCCATGACAAATGAAAATCATCCACTAGATCTTCAAATCTGCAGACGTGGGGAGTAAAACCGACCTTTGTGTTTATTAAGACAGCCTACAACTAGCATGCCTCCCTCCTAAGCTCCTTGTTAGCACACATTTGTGCAGGTAATGAAAAACGGAGGGGGGATTCAGTATTATTTTATACAGTCTATGGGCTGAACAAGCTCCGAGCTCTGACTCCGTGACAGACCGGATATTGTTGTTACGTAACAAAAACACAGAAGTCTGAAACGGCTCGTTTCACACACATTTACAGAAAGGTGGAGAAATCAAAACAGGGGCAGAATGGATTTTTTTCATTCTCGGGGGGTTTGTAGACATGCCAGGGAAACATATTTCAGGTAGAGAACCATTAAAAAGTCAATTTTGCATGATATGTCACCTTTAATGAGATGCTTCCTGGATGACAAACTGAGTGCTCTGCGTTTATTATTCCTGATCGTAACCTGTATTTTAAAGGATTAACTTTGTCACTGTGGTGCCATTCCTGGGACCCGTAACAAATGCATTAGATTGACAAAACAATGGAGAAGTGAAGTATTCAGATTCCTGTCCAGATACACGCCACAATCACAGTATCATCTGAGTATTTCTGGATGTGGCAGGACTCAGAGTTGTATTTGAAGTCCGCTGTGTACAGTGTGAACAGGAATGGAGCCAGACCAGTCCCTTATAGAGCCCCTGTGCTGCTCATTATTGTCCCAGAGACACAGTTCCCCAGCCTGACAAACTGTGGCCTGTCTGTGAGACAATCTGTCATCCAGGTGATTTTATTTAAGCCCAGTTAGAGTAATCAGTGATTATGACACAAATCAGTATGCTTAAACACATGCTTGTGCCATCCATGTGTGTGGATTCATCTCACTTTACTGTGTGTGACTGTGTGTGTGTGTGTGTGTGTGTGTCTGAAGGGAGAAGGGCTTGAGAAGCTTATCCCCTCCACTTGGCTGCTTCAGTCATAGAAACTCTTTACAACAAAAGGATGGTTGGCACGCAGGGGGCGAGAAGCTGTCCGAGTGAAACGGGCCGGACCAAAATACCCCCTGATTACTACAGAGAGTGAAATGAAAGAGCAGCTGAACGTTTCAAACTGAATACATCTGGTGGATATAATCAAATCAGCTGAGAAATGTTAAGAGAAATATCATGGCATAAATATTTAAAACTCTGCTTGTTATGTTACAGTCTTCTTACATCTCGAAATAAATTCTCTTTACTTTTGGCTTTGATGAAAGATGCTGCCCATATTTACAAATATTAAGTATAAAAAAAAGAAAAACTATTCTGAAAATAAAATATTCTGTGTAATTCATTTCTTGATTTTCAATCAATCAATCAATCAATCAATCAATCAATCAATCAATCAATCAATCAATCAATCAATCAATCAAGCTTTATTTATATAGCACCTTTCATACAAATCAAATGCAACCCAGCGTGCTTTACAGTGATTAAAAACAAGAAAGAATCAGAAATGAAACAATGGCAAGACATATTAGGGGAAGATAATAATAATGCTAATAATAAAACTAATAAAAATACAAATTAAAAATAATAACAACATAAAATAAAATAAAAGACAGACTTCTGCACACCAAAATAAAATATGTGTAATTAAAATAAGTTAAAGCATCACAATTAAGAATAAAAATAGTTAAGATAAATAGATTTAAAAAGGTAAGGATAAGAGTTGAAAAATAAAACTAAAGCTAAAAATATCAATAAAACTGAGTAGATAAATAAAAATGTAATAAATGAATGAATAAATACATCAAATAGAATAAGGTAACAGTTCAAATTACTAAAATAATAAAGCAACATTCAAATCAATATTATAGTAAAAGGTAGGTAATAAAATTGTTAAACCCTACATAAAAGCCAGACTGAATAAATATTTTTTTAGTTTATGTTGAAGTCTCAATATCTCTATCAGCTCCTCTCAGATCCTCCGGCAGGCTGTTCCATAGTTTGGGAGCGTCGTGGCTGAAAGCAGTGTCACCGAATGTTTTGGTTCTACTCCTAAGAACAGCTAAAAGAGAGGAGCCGGAGGATCTGAGAGGTCTTCCTGGTTTATATACTAAAAGCATCTCTGAGATGTAGTCTGGTGCAACGGCATGCAGTGCCTTAAAAACTAGTAAAATAATTTTAAAATCAATACGAAAAGCAACAGGCAGCCAATGTAAAGATTTTAAAATAGGCGTAATGTGTGCTCTCCTTCTGGTCCTCGTTAAAACTCTAGCTGCTGCATTTTGACTGCCTACTTTTATTTAGGACACAATTATTCATTGATATCATGACATTAGCTGCATGTACAAGGACAATAACATTCTGATTGCAAATATTTAAAAGCCACAATGGAAACTAAAAAAAACTACTGGTTCATGGAGCTTCATTTTCCCATCACTAGTGAAAACGTATTAAAAAACATAATTGAAGATATTTGAAAATTGATCGAAGTTGAGTTCTAATATTTTTACATAGTTTTTAGTATTTACATATGGTCTGAAATATCATAGGTAGAACATTTTTGTCGATTTTGGTTCCCAGGGCCCTTAAAGCTTGCTGACTTGTCTGAATGAACAGGGCTAAACACCCCTTCTGTTGCCAAAATGCGCATGCACCTCTTAGATGATGTAGGCTGTAAAGGGGTCTATATGTTGGACTTTATACAATATAACATAAGCCTACTGCACTAAGTTTTTTTTACCATGAAATGCCATTATATACAATAAAATAAGTATATTATTTATTTCAAAGAGTATATCTATCATTTCACTACTAAAATACATAAACAGTTAACTCACTGCCAGTTGCAGCTTCCTACTAGCTTTATTAACAGTATTTGTACATTTATTTCCTCTAAATATTGTAGTGTCTTAATACTTAAATTATTTTTAACCATGAAATATAAAAACAGTTCATTAAAATGACTTAAATTTGAATGGTAGTGATTATTATACAGAAAACTCAGTTTCCACATCTACTTGTGTTAGTTTACAAGGTGGACCTGCCTAAATAGATTTAGTGTAAGTGCAGACATATCGCAGCCGTTGGATAACACATGATGGTTAAGACGAGCGAGGCAACTCAATTTTGTTGTTTTTTAAAAATTGGCAGCAGCTCAGAAAGTCTGTGATGTCATAATCAGCGAAATGACATCATAGATCAAAGGCACCCTTCTTTCCAGAAAGCAGTGAGGGGTAGTCAACACATCCAACACTTGAATCAGATTGTACTGGTGAACCACACACGTGTTGTTTACCATACACAGCTATACGCTAACACAATTCGATTTTTGTCTCGACAAAAGGCATAAAAAAAAATGAGTGGAAGACTTAGTCCCAGTCTCAGGACTCTGAGAGCTCAGAACGACAACCTCCAAAAAGAAAAGTGGATCCTCAACAAAAACAATGAGCACTTAAACAAGGACAATGAGCTCCTGCGCCAAACCCTGGAAGGACTCCGGACTAAACTTGAGCAGTGTACCAACAAGAAGAAAAGAACCCTCCAAATAGAAAATGAGAACTACAGTGTCCAAGTCAAGTCCCTCAATGGAGAACTGGACTCCATGCGCAGTAGGATGAGGGAATTGACTGCAGAAAATGAAGTTCTTCGCAGAAACCGAGAAGATCAGGTGACCTTGAGAGACCAAAACTATATTCTGAGGGCTGAGGTTTCACACTCCAAAGCAGCTCTGCAGCAACTTGAGAAGAATGCTGGAATAATGGAGCGAGTGTATGACTGCACTCAGAAAGAGCACCAGTCTGCAAACAAACAGTGCAATCTCCTCAACAAAGAGCTTCAGAAGGCAAAGGAGCAGGTCTTTACTGCTGAAAAGAAGGACAAAGAAACAATTGAGGGTCTGAAGAAAGAACTTAAGGAGGTCAAGACAAGTTTGCTTGACAAGGAAGAGACCGTACAGCAAACAAACAAGGCTCTTCAAGACCAGGTTCAGGAGTTCAGAAGTATTTTTGAGGAACTCAACGCCTGTAAGAGCAGCTGTGATACACTGAAACAAGAGAATGAGTCTTTGAGTCAGCGAAATCAGGCCCTAAAAGAACAACTTGAGACTGTCAGGAAGGAACAGCAAGAGCTCAGAGAAAGAGACAGAATGTTGTTGAGACAGCAAAAAGACGACCGGAGACAAGAACTTCTGGAGACCCAAATAAGGCTGGTTGATGGAGAGGAGGCCATGAGGCATGAAAACAAGGCTCTTCAAGACCAGGTTCAGGAGTTCAGAAGTATTTTTGAGGAACTCTACGCCTGTAAGAGCAGCTGTGATACACTGAAACAAGAGAATGAGTCTTTGAGTCAGCGAAATCAGGCCCTAAAAGAACAACTTGAGACTGTCAGAAAGGAACAGCAAGAGCTCAGAGAAAGAGACAGAATGTTGTTGAGACAGCAAAAAGACGACCTGAGACAAGAACTTCTGGAGACCCAAAAAAGGCTGGTTGATGGAGAGGAGGCCATGAGGCAAGAAAACAAGGCTCTTCAAGACCAGGTTCAGGAGTTCAGAAGTATTTTTGAGGAACTCAACGCCTGTAAGAGCAGCTGTGATACACTGAAACAAGAGAATGAGTCTTTGAGTCAGCGAAATCAGGCCCTAAAAGAACAACTTGAGACTGTCAGAAAGGAACAGCAAGAGCTCAGAGAAAGAGACAGAATGTTGTTGAGACAGCAAAAAGACGACCTGAGACAAGAACTTCTGGAGACCCAAAAAAGGCTGGTTGATGGAGAGGAGGCCATGAGGCAAGAAAACAAGGCTCTTCAAGACCAGGTTCAGGATTTCAGAAGTAATTTGGAGGAACTCAAACCCTTTCATGGCACCAAAGAAAATCAACATACTCGACAAATCTACACCCTGCAGCGCAAAGTTCAAGAGGTCCAGGAAATGCTGAGACAGCAGAAAGTCATGTTTGCAAGAGAGCAGCTGAAGAATAGTCTGAGGGAGGACGATCTGTCTGAGAGGATACAGATTCTTCAGATTTATATAGAGTTAAATAATAAAGAGGCCCCCCAGAGAGATGCTCCGCCTCCTGTAGAGGATCCTGTGAAGACGGTCGTCCAACTCAGGACTGTGTGTGACCAGGTGAATGCAGATGTCACCAGGCCTCCCAGGCGTTTTTTTCCTAGCTGGTTCTACTAACTCCTCGCCACAACCTTTCACCATTAAAAAGTAAGGGCTGCACGGTGGAACAGTTGTTAGCACTGTGCTGAATATTCTCCCCTTGCAATGTGGGTTCCCTCCAGGTGCTCTGGCTTCCTCCCACAGTTAAAAGACATTCTTGTTAGCTTATATTGTTACTGTATATAATCTGTATGTAAATGTGTGTGGTTAGTTTTTAACAAGACTAACCCCGTCTAACTAATGTATCTGTTAATCCAATTAAAAAAATAAATTGCACTGTATACACTGTTTGTGTCTAACTCTCTTCCTTGGTACTTAATTGATCACATTTCTTGTGCATGTTTGGTTACTTCTGCAGATAAGTTTTTATCATTACAATGTTTTAAAGCATTTTTTTTTTATCCCAGGAGGACACCTATTATCTGCCAGCATATTATTGTTAGCTGAATAACGGTAAGACGTGTGCTAAGATTTAAAATATACTAATCATAGTTTGTTAAGGGTGACATAACAAATGATTTTACAAACAAATAAAGCATGTGTAAATTATTCACACTGGACTTGAATGCAAGCATTTGCTTGCGTTATTCATGCGTATGCAAATTCTATAAAATCAATAATAATAATAAAGTTAATTAATATAGCGCCTTTCTAGAGCAGGCACGCCAAAGTGCTATAACAGAAGCAAGACACAGCAAGAGACACATAATTAGACAAAATACTCAAAACAGACAGGTCAAACAAATGTGTGTCTTTAACTGCTTTTTGGTTTACAATACTTAGGGCCTGATCTACTAAGATCCCAAATAACGAGCGCTAATTTGCGTGTGCAAGTAATAATTTTGCATGTGTTATTTCTGGGCGTGTTGCGTGCGCAAATGATAACGAGTGCAAAAGTGGTGCGGACCGCCCTATTTTAATGAGGATTTTGCGTGTGCTATCGGCTGTCACCATGTAGAGTTTGAGAGAACAGAGTGGTCTTAAGCGATAAATGAAGTTTGAAGCCATGGAGTTGGAGGTCTTTGTGGAGGAGGGAAATAAACACATCGGTGAACTCCAGCAGAGACAGCTAAGCGTTAGAAACACGATTTGGGAGGCCATCTGTGAAAAGGTGAATGCTGTGAGAAAAAACAGAAGATCTGCCGATGAAATAAACGCATCTACTCTACTCCAAAACGCAATCAGTGTTTTGATGGAGTTTAGAGAGCAATTTGATGAGGCTTAGTCTGTCACTCTTGCTCTAGAAAAGTTAGGTGTCACTTTGATGAAGACAGTCGCCTCACTGATGCAGAGAGCAACTTTCGGGTGAATGTTTTTAATGCCTGATATCATCATCCAGCAACTGTCCCAAAGATTCACCAGCTTAAATGGAACTGGGAACATGTTTGAGTCGATTCGCCCCAACACACTGCTGCAAGCACGAGATGAGGAGTTACGCAGAGCTGCCTGGCGCAGCTCAGTGAGGATCATTCTCCAAGTTAAAACTAACCAAAAACCCCTTGATGAGCACGATGGGACAGAATAGACTGAGTGGATATGTCATGTTATTTATTGAGAATGACAGATCAAAGAAAATGGACATACAGTGCATCGTGGACAAGTCCGCGGAGCTTAAGGCTCGTCCAAACATGAACATATATGAAAAAGTTAAAGTGGGTGTCAGAATGATGCAGTCGCTATCCGTGGTGCTGAACTGCTTTGAATTTGTGTTGTTTTATTATTATTATTATTTTGTTATCTTGGTTTGATTGACTAAAACATTTAGTAATGCTTGTAAGCCCCGCTGTTGTGGGCATGTTGTAAAGCGATGTTATGATGAGCTTTACAGTGACCACAGCCATATGTGCGTAATGCTGTGCCAGTTTGCACCTGCCTTTCAAACGTGCTAAATATAGACGCAAAAACAGCGCTCGCTATCTGCTTCAGGGTTTGATAAAAAACATTGCGTGTGCTAAATGATTACATTTGCATCTCCTCCTCCCAGTATTTTGCGCGTTCTGATGATCTACATGTATTCTGCATATTCATGAAGGCAAACACGCTAAATGATTTGCGAGTGCTATTTTGCTCATTTGAAACACGCAATCCTTGGTGCTCCCGGTTAGTACGTCAGCTTGGCGCGCACTATCAAGTTTGCACCTGTTTTTATACACGCAAACCTTTAGTAGATTGGGCCCTTAGTGTTTACTGGCTTAATTCGCACAGAGAACTATCTAACAGATCTCCTGAAAATGGATTAACCCCTAAAGACCGAGACTATTCTCCAGGGCGCCTTACTCTCCTGTATTTATTTTATTTTTCTAACCTATTGAAGCACTCAGCATCAAGTGCCATACATCATTTGATTCAGGAGAACCTTACCTTTCTCTCTACTACATTTAAAGTCCCAGTTTTACTTTTGTTTTGTATGATAGTGGATGAAAATACTGGTTTTAAAAAAATATGTCTGAAAATTTGTGATGTGTCATGATCAAAAGCTGCGGCTCTGAGAACTGATGCTTTATAGTGAATCAGAAGAGCCGACTTGCATCGAGAGAGCCGGCGCCCAGTTTTTTGCTTCTGCTGCTTAGCTCTCACAGTGCTCAGGCCCAGCTTTGCTCACAGCAGAACTTTGTTTTGATTGGTAAGTAATCGGATCAGCCCATCCAAGCTGAGGCATCTGATTTTTCTGAATGCCAACCTGCACAGAGGACATTAATAATGTTTGCCTGAGTTTGGTTCTGGTTCTGTTTGCTTGAGTTTGGTTCTTGTTCTGTTCTGTGAGTATGTTTGCAGTTTTTTGTTAATTTATGCATTAAAAAAGTTGGATTAAAATACTGAACAAAAGTAAGAATGGTTTTGTAACAGAATAAATGCACAAAATTAGGCAATTATAAGGCTTTTCATAAAAATACCGTACGTAAAAGGGTTTCCAACACACAAACCATTAGTCTTTGCAAAATTAAGGTAAAATATACGGCTACAAAAGATCCTAAATTAAGAGCCGTTCGGGAGTCGAAAGAGCCGGCTCTTCTTTGGGAGCTGAGTCAAAAGATCCGGACATCCCATCACTATTGAAAATGTAGGCCTTTTTTTTTTTTTTACTGTGAACTCAGACAAAACATCAGGAAGTTAGTTTTTGTTAGAAAGTTTTACTCGGTGTTTCAGACTTCCAAATGGTTTTTTGTCACCATCAAATCTTTACAAAGTAAATTACAGCCATTTATTATACAACCCCAATCCCAATGAAGTTGGGACGTTGTGTAAAATAAAAATAAAATAAAAACAATACAATGATTTTCCGATCCTTTTCAACCTCTCCCTCTCCCAGTAAGGGGGGCTTGAACCAGAACGGCAATACTCGATATATATTGATATTTAGCTTAGCGTAAAGGCTGATTTATACTTCTGCGTCTCCCCTACGCAGCAGGGGCTGACGCGGACTTGAGCCCCACATACTTGTGCGTCGGTGTGTCTGTGTCGCGCAGCAATTCTCCGCCGAAACACTAGAGGGCAGTGCGGTCTCTCTGATAGCCGGTCACCTGCTTCCTGCCCCGCTACGATCTCTGTTTACTTTTACACAGAGATTCAGAGCGTGTTATGTTAATCTACAGCTGATACATGTTGCTGTTTATCATACAGACATGATTACATGAAGAATAGAGAGGAGGAGATGAAATACACAGCCGATGTGCGGCCGATGTCCGGGATCCCGGAAGTGTTGTAAATGCGGGAAATACAAAGCCGCCGAATCACAGGGCTTGAGGTCCGCGTCGGCTCTACGGGGAGTTACATTTTGGAGGAGGTGCACGTCAGCTACGTGCGTAGGCCTCGGAAATAAAATGTTCATTGAATAAAAAAAAATAATGTCCCTTTTCTGCATGACAAAAATGCACAGTAATTAATTTAAAAATATGATGTGTTACAATTTTAACAGTAACAGTAAACAGACTTTTCCTGCAAATAATAAAATATTTAAACAGACCATAGACTGTATATATATGGACGTAATATCTGTGACGTCACCCATCTGTTCCTGAGCACTGATTTGAGCCCAATCATCGGCGGCAGCCATATTGGTAATGCTGAACTCAACCAGTCAAAATGTGACGTAAATAGGCGGGGTTTGAGCCTCCTAGCCAACAGCTATGTGTTCCTGCCTGTCAGTCATGTCTTTATTTGGGCAAAAATTTGTAATCTTAATATCTTCTGAACCGTCCCATTTGAAAAAAAATTCACCCCCGTACAGTGTGTGCTGATAGAGAAATTAGCTACGAAGAGCCAAGTCATTTTCTGAACCAGGCTGTAAACATGTTCTGCATGAGCTTCATATTTTGAGACCGCAGATTGCCGCTTGAAAGAGACAGGGCATTCCTTTGTTGTGCAAATTCTAAATAAAACATTGAAACATATTGCATCTCCTTGAGCAAAAACTAATGAGAACAAAAAACAACAGCAAACCAACTTCTGTACAATTTACAGATTTTGTGCCAGGAAAACTAACCTGTCAACACTGTCAGGTGTCACGGGATGCCCTGTGGCAAGTTAAAATATTCCCAACTGAAAACCCTTTCAGAAGGGAAGCTGGTGGCTGGCACACAGAGGTACTTTTTTGCCATCGGCTCAGTGCTGGAAAGTTTATTTCATGATTCCTCCACCATTTAAGAGGGTCAGCATTACTCTCTACACAAACTGACAACAAGTAGCTCGAAAGCTCATTTTCTACTGTGCCCATCTGTGTGTGTGTATTACTTGTAGGTGTGCTGTGCTCAGAGAAGCTTGCCAGAGATTTCTTCTTTTTAGCTTTGTTGTGGGACTGCCTCCCCTTGGTCTACAGGCTGAGGCACAGCTGGGTCAGGCAGCTCAGACAAACAGCTGGCCTGGTCATTGGGCAAAGACTCCGCCTCTGTGATGACTATGCATCAGTGCATCAATGTTTTCACCTGAGATGTAACTGGCCTTGAACAGGGGATCCAGCAAGGAGGCGATGTCCAACAGGTCACTGCTGGATGGGTCAGCATATTTATTGTTCAGGTAATCCACAAAGCAGGACTTGATGGACTTGCACAGCTCAGTATCTTCCTCTTCAGGTGCCAGGAGACTGGTGTTAAACAGGCGGAGCACAGGTCTGATGTATGACAGGCTAATGTACTCCTCTCCTGAGAGAGCATCAGTGAAGTCTCGCAGGGGTTTCAGAGCTTTCTTCATTACCTCCAGGACCTCTATTACCCCTTTTCGACCGTGGAAGTTTCAGGGCCGGTTCGGAGCCGGCGCTTAATTGAGAATGGGCTTTTCGTGTTTTCGTCTTCGAGTGAACCGGCTCCTGGCCAGGAAAACCAGTTCCAGAGCAGCTCCAACTTTTTGCTGATCTAGAACCGCTTAAGTCAGGAGCGAGGGGTGGGGTTGCCGTGATCAAAAACACAAACCAAGGTGTTCCCGCCATTGTCCTGAAAAAATAAAAAAGACTGATGGATTCCAAGGCAAAGCAGTGTTCGTCCGAGGAGACACTACGTTGTCCGCCATCGTCGTTGTGAGGGAAAGTTCGCGCTAGCGCTGCTGGGAAAAGCTGTCACATAAATCTGATTTCATGATGTGCCTCTTCCACGGGCTTGAGCGGGTGAAAAAACAAACGGGTGCCGTGTTGGTTCGCAAGTCTAACCAGCTCCGAACCAGCGTGAGCACAAGCCTGGAAATACAACCCGGTTTGCGTTGGTCAAAAAGAGGTATATGTCCTGCCAGGTAGGGACAAGTGGTCTGGTTTTCTTGTCAGCAGACAAGACTTAAGCAAGTGCACTTTCCTGCTCCAGGACCCTTTCAATCATCTGTAGCTTTGATCCCCAGCAAGTGGCTGACTCAGTGATTAGCTGGTGACCTGGTAGACCCAGCTGTATTTGCATTTCAGCTAGTTCTCTTCTCTTCTTCCAGCTGTAAGAGAAGCTGCTGACAGCTCTCTTACACAGAGAAATGGCCTGTGTGATGCGGGCATCATCCTCACTGTGTCCTATAACACACAAAATGAAAAAACACCTTTCACTAATTATTTATCTAAGTCAGGTCAAGGTTTATTTGTAAAGCACATTTTAAAAACAGCCTCAGCTGACTAAGCTGATGTACAGTTTTTTTATTATTATTCAGTCCCTCCAGGATTTCGCGGGATTTTTTTGTGATTGTTGCGGCCCAAAAAGCCTGATTTTGCGGCAGCTTTTTGAAAAAATTGCGGTGAAAGTTGCGATTTTTTTTTTTGCTTTTTTCCCCCAATAACATCTCAGGGGCAAGTAAATATGCTAAATTAAAGTTGTTTTTAGAAAACATTCTTGATGTGACCACTGTGACTGTATTTTGATTCTCTTGATTCACAGAAAAATGCCATGAAAGGGCTGTATTTCACATTTACGACGGTCCCTGAATGCACCTCGTAGTGACGGGCACTTGACAGTCAGTTCACGGCACTCTGAAATTAATCTGCATCTTTGACTACAAGGAGTTGATCAAAACTTACTAAATGTGTCTGATGTTTCACCAAACTAGAATAAATCAAGCTGTAGACGCAGAGCTTTTTACGGTAATGGCGGCAACAATGTCAAACCTCAAATAGTAGTACCTTAAATAGTAAACAGACATCCCCCGGTTGTGTCTGTGTCACTAACACACACCGGGGGTAAAATCATCAATGAAGATGAGACAGATGCATGGAGGAGGGAGAGCTGGTTCATAAAGCACACTTGCTGCAGGTAGGTGACCAAGCTAACACTGAGCACCTCAATCTATAAATAATAACGTTGTCATCGTCACTTGTCCTGCCTGCTGTCCCCTCTCTTTACCCGTTCTCTGTGCATGTTTTGCTGTTCAAAAGTGCCGATCAAGTGAGGACTTACGTTTAAGGAAGTGAAATTGATGACAAAACCGATGACTAACAGGGGCTGAGGTTAAGGTAATTGGTCAAATTTGCGGGAAAGTTGCAGTGATTGTATAAAATTGCAAGGCCGTGAAAAAATCGCGCTGATTGGTTGAATTTGCGTTGATAGTTGCGATCGCGAAATCGCAACTTCCTGGAGGGACTGATTATTATCATTAACTTTGAATTATTTGTGTATGATTACAGACAGTTATGAATTTATCAGATACTGCTATCCAAAGTGACATACATAAACAACACTGTTACCATGACTATAACCCTCTCTCACACACACACACACACACACACACACACACACACACACACACACACACACACACATGCACACACACTGTTGTTTTTTTGTTCCCTTTTAAGATTCAGATTATTTGGCTGAAGGTGCATTAGTTGGAGGGATGAAGCGGGACAGTCCGGGACAGAATGATGGGACAGTCCTTCATTTTGAGCAAAAAGACAGAAGTGGTAACACAGGCAAGCCGGGTAATGGGACCTGGATGCAAGTCGCCTGCATGTTTCAAGTCCTTGAAGCATCACTGCAGTGATGGGAGAACATGAACTGGGAAGAGAAAAGAATGTATGTGCTTGGTTCAGTAGGTGTCATACAAGTTCAGAGGAGAAGGGCCCTGAAAATCCAGAAGGTCATCTACTCTTGTGTTGTTGTTTTTTTAATTGACAGAGTTGTTGTTGTTTTGCAACACTTTGCAACACAGATTGTTTTTAGCAACACTTGGAATAAGGGAGTGGGCTGCTCATAACCAGGTGCAGAATTTTTTTTGTTAACAAATACAAAAATTTAACAATACTAGTTCAAACTGCAAAGGTAGGGGTCTGAAGCTGGACCCCTCTCCCAGAATTACACAACTTATAAATAGTTTATTAAAGGTTATAATTGCTTACTGTGCTTCCTGAATATCAAACCCGTGTTCCTAGTGCTATGGTGTTAGTGTTTCCTGGATTTGTTTAAAAGTTTAGTTTTTTTCATCTCCTGTTTTGTTTTTTTTGTTAATTAAAATTAATTGTACAGTAGTCTGCTCTTTGGTCCTCCTTTTGTTATTGCTTATCCCTGACAGAATGAACTGACCACACAATGGACCAAGCAAATTCTGTTGAGGATTTTGATTATTTTTCTTAACTCAGTTATTTTCAGACAGACTGCAAGGGTACAGAGGTTTTTCTGATCTGAGCCCTTGGCTGGGGACTTGTTTGGCCATCTTCCCTGGCACCTGTGGTGGTCACAAAAGGAGATGTGGGAGATGGGGCCACCCATGCCATCTCCTGTCTTGGCTGCCCTCTTCCAGCATAGCGCCACCTGCCCATATCTGTTCCTTGCTCAGTGGTCCTGCAAATGCCCCTTCCACGCTCGGAGGTCTTGCAAACGCCCCTTCCCTGCCCAGAGTCCCTCATCTTTGGCACAAGGTGCATGATGGTGACTCCACCTTTCCCCAGCAGAAGAGGTTAAATGGGCTGGGCAGAACGTCACACACAGACTTAATGAGAAATTTGATGCAAAAGGGTTCAGCCTTCCATCTGGTCCATGCCCCCTGCCGGCACAAACCCAACATTTGGCTTGCACACACCTCCTTGACAGCAGATCTCACTTCTTTTTGGACCAGGTCCCGCCTCTCCAAATATGTAAAATAAATACATAAACCAAAACATGCAGTTCCAGTCCCTTAAACTTCATGATAGGGCAGCTCCTTTGAATCAACGCCTGACCACACCCACCAGAACGACTTAAATACCAATGTGAAATACTCCTGGTAGGCTTCCCTTGCCACCAGAGGACACTGTGGCAGCTTTGGATGTAGTACCTCCGATTTGCACCTCTATAAGACCCAGCCACGTTCCATCTTCAATGCTCTCACTGATGGAAGGAGGTTTTGGCTTAAAATCTCACGATACATGGCCTCGTTCATTCTTCCCTTAACACGGATCAGTCGTCCTGTCCCCTTTGCAGAAAAACAGCCCCAAAGCATGAGGTTTCCACCCCCATGCTTCACAGTAGGTATGGTGTTCTTGGGATGCAACTCAGCATTCTTCTTCCTCCAAACACGACGAGTTGAGTTTTTACCAAAAAGTTCTATTTTAGTTTCATCTGACCACATGATATTCTCCCAATGCTCTTCTGGATCATCCATATGCTCTCTGGCAAACTTCAGACGGGCCTGGACATGTGCTGGCTTAAGCAGGGGGACACGCCTGGCGCTGCAGGATTTGAGTCCCTCTCGGCGTAGTGTGTTACTGATGGTAGCCTTTGTTACTTTGGTCTCAGCTCTCTGCAGGTCATTCATCAGGTCCCTCTGTGTAGTTCTGGGATTTTTGCTCACCGTTCTCATGATCATTTTGACCCCACGGGATGAGATCTTGCGTGGGGCCCCAGATCGAGGGAGATTATCAATGGTCTTGTATGTCTTCCATTTTCTTACAATTGCTCCCAAAGTTGATTTGTTCACACCAACCTGCTTGCCTATCGTAGATTCACTCTTCAACAGCTATTTTGTCTTGGCCATGGTTGAGTTTGGAGCCTGAGTGTTTGAGGCTGTGGACAGGTGTCTTTTATACAGATAACCAGTTCAAACAGGTGCCATTAATACAGGTAACGTGTGGAGGACAGAAGAGCTTCTTAAAGAAGAAGTTACAGGTCTGTGAGAGCCAGAAATCTTTTTTCCACCATAATTTACAAATAAATTCTGAAATAATACTACAATGTGATTTCCTGGATTTTTTTGCCTCATTTTGTCTGTCATAGTTGAAGTGTACCTCTGAAAATTACAGACCTCTCTCATCTTTCTAAGTGGGAGAACTTCACTAAATGAGGCTTACTAAATACTTTTTTGCCCCACTGTATATAGAATAAAATAACATGAAAAGGTAGTACACAGTCAAAAAATAAAGATATCATATTATCTCCACAAGCTTCAGTTAATATGTATTGAGGTTTCTATCAGAGAAAACTAATTCCTTCTCCTCATCATCTGACAGCTCAATACTTTTCACAAAGGCATCAAAGGGTCCCCAATTTTTTCAAACACATCACTTTTTCCTTTTATAATATATGTCACTTTTTTCAAAGGAAGTGTTACAAGTATTTGTCTAACCCAGTATGATATACTTGGTTTGTTTATATTTTTCCAAAACATTGCAATGGATTTTTTGGCGTGCAAAAGACACAGACCTATAATTACCTGGTCATTTTTAGGAAAAATGACCTTTCCTTCAGAAACAGTTGACATAAAGGCCTCATCCATAACAAAGCTCTCCTGGCTGGATGCATAATGTGAGTGTGCCACATGAGGCCGCTTTATCTACTGAAGGGGTAACCATGAGAACACGTCTCTTACCCAGTATGAGCAGGAAAATGATCGTATTGTGAGTTCTCAATAATTTGAAGTCCCATAGGTGCACAACCCTCATATGAAGCCTAGACAAACAGGGTGCCACTCAGTCATGTGGTGATTTCTTGCTGACCTATTTTACTCCAAACTGCACACTGGTGATTAGCATAACGCAGCTGGAGTGTGTTTTGGCATAAATGAATGGATTTGTTAGTGTATTTGATCACACGCCAGCCTTTGTTTGCATGTAATGCCAGCTTTTCTGGTGTGTGCACGTGATGTATGCAGCACATGTGTGTGTGTTTCTATGTGGCTGTGTATGCATCTGTGCTGTTTAAATGCAAACATTTAAGTGTGTGTGTGTGTGTGTGTGTGTGTGTGTGTGTGTGTGTGTGTCTGTCAGTGAAGGTGTGAGGCGGCAGTCTGAATCCATAGAGACTCATTAATGGCTTCATTAAGGCCAGGGAGATCTCATTTGGACTGAGTGAATTATTCAACCTGAGAGTCAGCCAGACCCCTGAAGACACCTGCAGGCACCACCCAGGTACGGAGAGAGAGAGAGGATAGAGGTGGAGGGGGGGGAACGTAAATGAATGGAATATTTAATCTGCCAAATACCAAGAGGAAGAGTGGCAAGGGGCGAAATAAAAATCTTCAGGCTGTGTAAGATTGTGTGGTATGAAGCAGAGAAACAGGCTGTAGATGCATTAAGATCATCAGGCCCATTAAGTAAAAGCCATTTAATAATCTGAAACTGTAGTTCCTGAGTTACCTTAAAGCTGGAGTAGGACATGTTATTTTGATACATTTTTATCAATCACTAGCAAAAAGCAATGTAAACATCGATAGGGAGTAAAACACAAAGTGATCTAACACTGAGATGAGAAATCTCAGTTGTCTGTGTCAGCAGCTAGACTACAATAAGTTCGTCCAATCATTCATTCGCCACCGAGGGCAATGATTGGCTGACCTGCCGGATGACCTGTGACCTGCAGAAAGACACACCTAGGCTGTTTCCGAAACGGCCTGCTACATACTGCTTACTAATGTAGTAGGCAGTAGGTATTGCCTACTACATACTGCGTTTGAATTTAGTATGTAGTATGACTGTTCTGTCCGATCTGTCATGCAGCATGCTGAGCCAGACTCTATTTCCGGTTTCAGAAAGCGAAAGTAAACAACAGCGAAGCCGATAAATAAAATGCTTATTTAGCATCCATTTATGATTTAAAAAGTTAGGAAGTGGTTTATAGAACGAGCGCTGTGCATTATGGGAAACAGTACACGAGGCAGACTGGTCCGATGCATACTGAGATATTGTCCCGTATCAGTAGACATCCGGGGAGTTTTGGCTTACTGCAGATTTTGCTCTTGTTCACATACTACTTACTACATACTGAATTTTGGACATATCAGTACGTACTGCTAGTATAGTAGGCGATTTCGGAAACAGCCCTACTGTTTACAGGAGTGCCCGTGACCTGACTGAGATCGTCACCTAGCAGGCTGTTCACTTACACAGAACACCTGATAAACATGTCAGAGAGAGAGAAACCGACATTTTTCTTCTGCCCTCAAGTTCTGCCTTTACGCAGAGCAAGAAGAGGAAGACTGTGATGGAAAAGGAGACGACCTAAAAACGCTTGGATGAAGAGACAAACACGATATCAATATTAGGGATGCATTTCTGAGACAGCTGAAGAATTAGAAGGGTCTCTAAAGCGACGCCATGGTTACTGATTTTCTACTGGACAGGTAATCATGTCATTTCATTTGTCTTTGTGTTCATTGTTTTGTTCATCTATGAGACTGAGTCTGTTAGCTGGTAGCTCTTTATAGAGACCTGTACACAGTCTGTTAGCTGGTAGCTCTTTATAGAGACCTGTATGCAGTCTGTTAGCTGGTAGCTCTTTATAGAGACCTGTACGCAGTCTGTTAGCTGGTAGCTGTTTATAGAGACTTGTATACAGTCTATTAGCTGGTAGCTCTTTATAGAGACCTGTATGCAGTCTGTTAGCTGGTAGCTCTTTATCAGACCTGTATACAGTCTGTTCGCTGGTAGCTCTTTATCAGACCTGTATACAGTCTGTTCGCTGGTAGCTCTTTATCAGACCTGTATACAGTCTGTTAGCTGGTAGCTCTTTATAGAGACCTGTATGCAGTCTGTTAGCTGGTAGCTCTTTATAGAGACCTGTACGCAGTCTGTTAGCTGGTAGCTGTTTATAGAGACTTGTATACAGTCTATTAGCTGGTAGCTCTTTATAGAGACCTGTATGCAGTCTGTTAGCTAGTAGCTCTTTATCAGACCTGTATACAGTCTGTTAGCTGGTAGCTCTTTATCAGACCTGTATACAGCCTGTTAGCTGGTAGCTCTTTATAGAGACCTGTATGCAGTCTGTTAGCTGGTAGCTCTTTATCAGACCTGTATGCAGTCTGTTAGCTAGTAGCTCTTTATCAGACCTGTATACAGTCTGTTAGCTGGTAGCTCTTTATCAGACCTGTATACAGCCTGTTAGCTGGTAGCTCTTTATAGAGACCTGTATGCAGTCTGTTAGCTGGTAGCTCTTTATCAGACCTGTATACAGTCTGTTCGCTGGTAGCTCTTTATCAGACCTGTATACAGCCTGTTTGCTGGTAGCTCTTTATAGAGACCTGTATACAGCCTGTTAGCTGGTAGCTCTTTATAGAGACCTGTATACAGCCTGTTAGCTGGTAGCTCTTTATCAGACCTGTATACAGTCTGTTAGCTGGTACTCTTTATAGAGATCTGTATACAATCTGTTAGCTGGTAGCTCTTTGTAGAGACCTGTATACAGTCTGTTAGCTGGTAGCTCTTTATAGAGACCTGTATACAATCTGTTAGCTGGTAGCTGTTTATAGAGACCTGTACACAGTCTGTTAGCTGGTAGCTCTTTATAGAGACCTGTATACAGTCTGTTAGCTGGTAGCTCTTCTGTCGCTCTTTATCAGCATGAATCGGGTGTTGTACAAAGTCTACATGTCGTCTTGTCTGTGTTTTCATAGCTACGAGAAGGAAACATCGACGCCCACACCGTTAAAAAACGGGAGGCTTGCACCCCCATGATGTTTCATGTGTTCAGAGTCCCCCTCTGACCGGTGGGTCCCCCTCTGACCGGTGGGTCCCCCTCTGACCGGTGCGTCCCCCTCTGACCAGTGAGTCCCCCTCTGACCGGTGGGTCCCCCTCTGACCGGTGAGTCCCCCTCTGACCGGTGGGTCCCCCTCTGATCGGTGGGTCCCCCTCTGACCGGTGGGTCCCCCTCTGACCGGTGAGTCCCCCTCTGACCGGTGAGTCCCCCTCTGACCGGTGAGTTTCAGGCCCGATAAGAACTCCATGAACATGAACATTGCTGTGACCACTGCTTGCGTGGAGGTACAAACACTGCTCTGCCTTTTTTTATGAACTATTTTTGATTTACGTACGCAGAAGGCTTTTTTTTTTTTAAATCCAAACTATTCTCTTTCACTTCACATGATCTGCATGCTAAATCACAATCTGAGACCACAGCAGGACAGGCAGACACCATACAGACTAAAGAGATGAGAGACAAAAAGTTTGGCTGATAAAAAATCCTGTGAATGTTAGCTGCTTCTCTAAAAGCTTGGTTTGGTGAAGGGAAGCATGAATAAAAGTGTTCGACAAGGAATCAAATACACAGAATAAATGTATTAATAATCTGTGGGCACAGTCTTCCTCTCCAAAGAGGGAGAGAGCACATTTTGACATCACTTACTCAGAAAATATTAAATATTCAAGATATCAATAAGAAATACAGTATATGTACCATATGTGCACAATACACACTGCAGTAGGTATTAAGCACACACTAGTGATAGTGGTGTCAACTCCTTGCATGGCAAGAAGAAATAACTGTTCAAATCTGGGGCTGAAGGAAGGGTTATTATGATTGAAATCAAATGCACAGTGCTGTAAGATAATGAGAACCTTTGACTAAACTTCTGATTGTTTCTTCTATGTCAGGTATTGCACAATATTTAACAAGAAATCAAAAAAGTGGAGCCTGTACACAATGAAGGTGGATAAGGATTACAAGTACATCACAGACCTCCAGAGCACAATCCTAAATCAAAATAAACATGGCTAGCCAGGAGTTATTATCCCGGCAGCAACAACTTACTCTAGCTGTATTCAGATGATGAAAACAAATACAAGTAAAGCTAACATGCAGGCTATGCTGTGCATTCTAACTAATTACATTATTTTTTAATGTGGTCATATAAGCGGTTTACTTACATGGGAGATAGACATGTTTTCCTTCCATGAAAATAAAGTAAATCGCTCGCCGCTCCACAGCTAGCTATCGTGACGTCATCCTCCAGCTGTAGTCTGCCACAGCACGTTCATGTGTTTGGAGGCGTGTCCCTCCCCCCTCCCTACAGGCTGCCCTGAAGGGAGGGGTAGGGCTCTGTTTGGCTGTGTGCTTTCAAAATCAAGCTAACTGCTGAGGCTTTCTCAGGATGTCCTACTCCAGCTTTAAATATCTGATGAACCACATGAGGAGGTGATTTCATCTCACCCTGCAGCACTGCAACTAAAAGTAATTGTTGAAATACGTCGACTGCACATCACTTTTTGCTCATGTGTCATCAGTAATAAGGAAGTAGGTTGCATTTATTTCATCCAGCTCATAGAGAGTGACTTGTGTTGGTTAGAAAAGTTACTCATTAGTGCAAACCTGGATACAAACTCTGGTTAAGTGACATTTTGGACGTTTGTGGGATGAAGTGTTGCCACAACTAGCCACAAGATCCTGAAAAAATCCCAAACACCCAGACCGTTTTTATCAGACTTGTACCTCAAACCAGCTGCTTTTGCATGTTCCTCGAGTTCGGTCAGAACTGGGGAAGACTGCTTTTTGTTTCTCTGCTCCGGACTCCTGGAACAAGTTGCAACAATTTAGAAACTTAATTTTCAACCTTTCAACCCCGCTTTGTAACTGTTTTAGCTAGGTTTACCTGTGTATATTTATTGTATCATTTTAATCTACAATCCCTTCCTTATTTTAGTGCATTTTATAGTCAATCCCCTACACCTCCTTTTAATTATATTGTGATTTATGGTATAAAATACAGTTCATATGTGTAATTGCATTATATTACTGTCATACACATGCAGTAAATTCACAGGAATTTACAGGCGAATGAGTTGGAGTAATAATACAGTAA